>NC_089221.1:24446154-24818242 GCF_963924675.1 Phocoena phocoena
ATAGTGCTGGGAAACCTGGTCAGTTACATGAAAAAGAATGAAATCAGAACATTTTCTCACACCACATACAAAACTAAAGTGGATTAAAGACCTACCTAAATATAGGATCAGAAACTATAAAACTCCTAGGAGAGAACAAAGGCAGAACACTCTTTGACATAGATCCAAAAAACATATATTGCAATGATTTATCTCCTAAGGCAAAAGAAACAAGAGCAAAAATAAACAAACGGAGACGAATTAAACTTAAAAGGTTTTGCACAACAAAGGAAGACATTGACAAAATATCTGAATGGAAGAAAATATCTGCATATGATATGACCAATAAGGGATTAATATCTAAAATATATAAACATCTCATACAACTCATTATCAAAAAAACAACCAGAGGGCTCCAGTCAAGACAGAACAATGGAAGGATGTGGAGCTCACCTCTTCCCACAAATACTTCAAAAATACATCTACATGCAGAACAATTCTCACAGAATACCTACTGAATCCTGACAGATCTCAGATACATAAAAGTGAAAGAAAGATCTCCATGTATCCAGGTAGGATGAAAGAAAATAAAAGGAAGCAGGACAGGACCTGAACCCCTGGAAGGGAGCTGTGAAACAGGAAAGATTCCCGCAACCTGGGAAGCCCACTCACTGGCAGCAAGATCAGCTGGGACAGAAAGAGAACTTCAGAAGCTCGGAGGAAAGTGCAGCAACCAGTTTCGGCAAGCAGAACAGAGAGAGACCTGCACAGATGGTCCGTGCCACCACCCTGCACTCCCTAGCCTGATAAGTGCCTCCACTGGTGTGGGTGGGGGCTGGGTGCTGAAACTCAGGTATTAGAGGACAGACCTGGGGACAGGACTGGGATTGGCTGCACAGAGACAGCCTGAAGGGGCTGGAGTTTGGTACAGGTTGCAATCACGGGTGTATGCAGAAGAAGCCTGGGCCTACCATAGAAATGAAATGCCATTTTTAAGCGGCCTGTGAAGGGAGGGGCAGGACCTGCCATAACAGCCTCTTTCTCAGTGAGCTCTCAGCCAGCTTGGTCCCACCTCTACAAGCTCTGGGAGCACACAAGTGCAAGTGCCAGCCTGTTGCCCACAGGCAGAGGTGGGGCTGAAATCAGAGTTGATCTCCAGGGGCCATTCAACTTAGGAAGCAGGGCTGAAATCTGAGCCCTTTCCCCATCACTATGCAATCCACAGATTTACACTGCTGCCACCAGCTTTGTAAAATCTGCACCTGCAGGACATCCAAGTGGACAATGGGTACTCCCACAGCTGGGACAGGTCTGGCCTTAGAATCTGTGGGCTTATAGGGCGTGCATATGTGGAGGCATGGCCAGGGTCTGGGCTGTTTCCATAGCTCCCATGGTGGGTCCAAGTGTGCAACAACTGTGGCCCTGTTACCTGATTTCAATGGATCTGTGCCTATGGATCTGCACTGATGGTTTTGTGAAAGCAACACCTGAGGGACAGCAGGGCCGATTTCTGGCATTCCCACAGTTGAGGCAGGTCTGAGGGAAGTGCCAACAACAGTGTACTTTGTGAGGCGGGTGATAGGTGACACCACAGAGCACACTCCCCAGTGGACAGCTCCAGCAGAGGAATACTTAGTGGCTTCTCTCTCAGTGGGAGTGCTCCAATCCTGCCTACTTCAAACCACAGCTCACAAACAGATATGGGGGCTTCTAGTCCAACAACTAGGGAGAAGATCCTGCCCCCAACAGGGCTGTGACAACCATAGAGTGAAGAGGAGGCCCCATTCAACATTCAGTGCAAGCTCTAGCTAGACACCACAACAGTCACATCCCTGAATGAGGGGATAACAGCCAACACACACTGAGAAAGGAGGTCACAGGCATCCATACTAAAAACAGCCCTCACACCAAAAAACATTAAACCCATGCAGGCTACACAGGGATGTTCCCATGCAAAAATAGCCCTCCAAGACCACAATAGATAACTGTTTCTCCTAAACTCATAAAGTAAGAGAAATTAAAGTGAAGAAGATGAGGAACCACTCCCAATGAAAAGATCAAGAGAATTCCCCTGAAAGAAACAAACAATGAAACAAGCCTCTTCAGTCTAATAGAAACTGAGTTCAAAAAGGAGATAATGAAAATATTGAAGGAATTAAGAAAAGCTATTGACAGGAGTGTGGATTACTATAAAAAGGAACTAGAAACTATAAGGAGGAGCCAAGAAAATTAGAAAATTCATTTGCAGAGATGAAAGCTGAACTAAAGGCAATGAATAGCAGAATGAATAATGCAGAAGAAGGAATAAGTGATCTGGAAGATAGAATAATGGAAATCAGCCAATCAGAACAGCAGACAGAAAGCCAAATTTAAAAAAAATGAAAACAATATAAGAGACCTATGGGATAATATAAAGCATGCCAGTCTATGCATAATAGGGATTCCAGAAGGAGAAGAAAGATAAAAGGGGATCCAAAATGTAGTTGAAGAAATTATAGCTGAAAACTTCCCAAACCTAAAGAAGGAAACAGATATCCAGGTACAGGAAGCACAGAAGGACCCATACAAGATAAATCCAAACAGACCTACACCAAGACATATTATAATTAAAATGGCAAAAGTTAAAGAGAGGATTCAAAAAGCAGCAAGAGAAAAACAAGAGTTTATTACAAGGAAACCCCCACAAAGCTATCAGCCGATTTCTCTACAGAAATGTTGCATGCCAGAAGGGAGGGAAAAAATATATCCAAAGTCTTGAAAGGGAAAATTCTGCAATCTAAAATACTCTACCTAGGAAGATTAACATTTAGAATAGAAGGAGAGATAAAGAATTTCTCAAACAAAAGCTAAAAGAATACAGCAATACTAAACCTATCCTAAAAGAAATATTGAAATGTCTTTTCTAAATAGAAAAGAAGCAAGAATCTATAGGAATGAGAAAAGCACAATTGGAAAGTATATCACTTAAATTAAGCCAGTATACAGATTAAAAAAAGAAAATATCAAAAAAAAATTTGTGAAAGCAATGGTAACCACAATGAACAGCAAGATGATAAACATGAAGATTTAAAAGAGGACATCAAACTCATAAAATGTTGGGGAGGAGAGTAAGAAAATGTAGGGGTTTTTTTCAGAATGTGTTTGAGCCTATATGACTATCAGTCTAAAGCAAGTAGATATAGCAAGGGGTTAACATTTTTGAAAAACAGGGTAACCACAAATCAAAAATATGCAATAGGTTCACAGAAACCAAAAAAGAACACAAACATAACACAAAAGGAAGGCATCAAAGTACAAAAGAAAAAACAAAAAGAAACAAAGAAATATAAAATCAACTGGAAAGCAAGGTTTAAAATGGCAATAAATACATATCTATCAATAATTACCTTAGATGTCAGTGGACTAAACACTCCAAAAGACATAGAGTAACAGATTGCATTAAAACAAATAAGAGCCTACAATAGTCTCCCTACAAGAGATCCACTTTAGGTCAAAGATCACACATAGATTGAAAATGAGGGTATGGAAAAAGATACTTCATGCAAATGGAAATGATAAATTGGGGGTTGCAATACTCATATGATATAAAATAAACTTCAAAACAAAGGCCATTAAGAAAGAAAAAGAAGGACACTATATAATGATAAAAGGATCAGTACAAGAAGAGGATATTACACTTGTCAACATATATATATGCACCCAATATAGGAGCACCCAAATACATAAAACAAATACTAACTGGTATAAAGGGAGAAATTGATGGGAATACAATAATAGTAGGAGACTTTACACCCCACTCACATCAGTGGCAGAACTTCTAGACAGAAAATCAATATGGCAACAGAGATCCTAAATGATGCAATAGAACAATTAGACTTAATTGATATTTTTGGAACATTACGTCCAAAAAAAAGCAGAATACACATTGTTTTCAAGTGCACATGGAACATTTTCTAGGACTGATCACATACTAGGGCACAGAAAAATTTAAGAGTATAGAAATTATTTCAAGCATTTTTTTTTACCACAGTGGCATGAAACTAGAAATCAACCACAGAAAAGTAAATGAGAAAACAAAACAAAATGATTAGGTGGAAACTAAACAACATGCTACTAAAAGACCAAAGGGCCAATGATGAAACCAAAGAATAAATTTAATAATACCTTGAGATAAATGACAGTGAATACACAACCATACAAAAATTTATGGAATGCAGCAAATGCAGTTCTTAGATGGATGTTCATAGTGATACAGGTCTTCCTCAGAAAACAAGCAAAATCTCAAATAAACAACCTAACCTACCTCCTAAAATAATTAGAAAAAGAAGAACAAACAAAACCTAAATTTAGCAGAAAGAAGGAAATAATAAAAATCAGAGGAAATAAAAGATATTTAAAAAACAATAGAAAAAGAAATCAATAAAACCAATAGCTGTTTCTTTGAAAGGGTAAACAAAATTGACCAACTTCTGGGCAGGCTTACCAAGAAGAAAAGATAAATAACCCAAATAAACAAAATAAAACATGAAAAAAGAGGAACAATAACCAATACCACAGAACTGCATAAACCATAAGAGAATACTATGAACAACTATATGCCAACAATTGGACAGCCTTGAAGAAATGGACAAGATTCTAAACATTTACAGTCCACCAAAACTGAATCAGGAAGAAATAGATTATTTCAACAGACTGATCACTAGAAGTGAAATAGAATCTGTAATTTAAAAAATTTAAAAACTCCCTACAAACAAAAGTCCAGGTCCAGATGGCTTCACAGGTGAATTTTACCAAACATACAAAGGAGAACTTATACCAAGCCTTCTCAAACTCTTCCAAAAGACTGAAGAGGAGGCAGCACTCCCAAAGACATTCTGTGAAGCCACCATCACCCTGATACCAAAGAAAATACAAAAAATAAAATTACAGGCCAATACCTTTGATGACTATAGATGCAAAAATTTTCAACAAATGTTAGCAAACTGACATACACCACCACCAAGTTTGATTCATCCCAGGGTAACAAGGACAGTTCAACCTACGTGAATCAATCAGTGTGATACACTATGTCAACAAAAGACAAAAACCACATGATCATTTCAGATGCAGAAATAGCATTTGATAAAATTCAACATCCATTCACGATAAAAACTCTTATCCAAGTGAGTATAGAGAGAACATATCTCAACGTAATGAAATCTATTTGACAAACCCACAGCCAACATAATATTCAGCAGTGTAAAGCTGAAAGCATTCCTGCTATAATCTGAAACAAGACAAGGATGCCCATTCTCACCACTTCTATTCAACACAGTTTTGGAAGTCCTAGCCCCAGCCATCGGACAAGAAAAAGAAAATGTATTCACATGGGAAGGGAAGAGGTAAAACTGTCATTATATGCAGATGACATGATACTCTATATAGAAAACCCTAAGGACTCCACACAAAAACTACTAGAATAAACGAATTCAGCAAGGTAGCAGGATACAAGATTAACATACAGAAATCAGTTGCATTTCTTTACAGTAACAATGAAACATTGGAAAGGGAATGTTAAAAAAAAAATCTCTTTTAAAGTTGCACCAAAAAAGGAATAAATCTGATCAAGGAGGTGAAAAACTTATGTGCTGAGAACTATAAAACAATAAAGAAATTGAAGATGATTCAAAGAAATGGAAAGATACCCCATGCTACTGGATTGGAAGAATTATTATTGTTAAAGTGGCCACAGTACCCAAAGCAATCTACAGATTTAATATGATCCCTATCAAATTACCCATGACATTTTTCACAGAACTAGAACAAATCCTAAAATTTATATGGAACCATAAAAGACCCAGAATTACCAAAGAAAGTCTGAGGAAAAGTAACAAAGCAGGAGGCATAAGCCTCCCAGATTTCAGACAATACTACAAAAGCTACAGTAATCAAAACAACATGGTATTGGTACAAAACAGACTTACAGATCAAGGGAACAGAATAGAGAGCCCAAAAATAAACCCAAACACCTATGGTCAATTGATCTTCAACAAAGGAGGAAAGAATATACAGTGGGGAAAAGACAGTCTCTTCAGCAAGTGTGTTGGGAAAGCTGGACAGCTACATGTAAATCAATGAAGTTAGAACACACCCTCACCCATACACAAAAACAAAATTAAAATGACTTACAGACTTAAATGTAAGACATGACACCATAAAACTCCCAGAAGAGAATATATGCAAAACATTCTCTGACATAAATCAGAGCAATTTTTTCTTAGGCCAGTCTCCTAAGGCAATAGAAATAAAAGCAAAAGTAAACAAATGGGACCTAATCAAACTTACAAGCTTTTGTACAGCAAAGGAAATCAAAAATAATACAAAAAGACAACCTATCATACAATACAAAAAGACTGGGAGAAAATATTTGCAAATGATGCAACCAACAAGGGCTTAATTTCCAAAATATGCAAAGAGCTCATACAACTAAATAACAAGAAAAACAAACCACTCAATTGAAAAATGGGCATAAACCTAAATAGACATTTCTCCAAATGAGATCACCAAGAGTCACATGGAAACATGCTCCACATCAGTAATTATTAGAGAAATGTAAATCAAAACTACACCTCACACTAGTCAGAATGATCATCATTTGCACTGGTGGAAATGCAAATTGGTGCACCCACTATGGAAAACAGTATGGAGGTTCCTCAAAAAACTAAAAATAGAGTTGCCATATGATCCATTAATCCTACTCCTGGGCATATATCCTGACAAAACTATAATTCAAAATGTTACATGCACCCCTATATTCACAGCATCAGTATTCACAATAGCCAAGGCATGGAAACAATCTAAAGGTCCATCGACAGATCAATGGATGAAGAAGATGTGGTACATATATGCTATGGCATACTATTCAGCCATAAAATAAAAAATAATGCCATTTGCAGCAACATGGATGGACCTAGAAATTATCATAATCAGTGAAGTAAGTCAGAAAAAGTACCATATGATATCACTAATATGTGGAGTATAAAATATGACACAAACGAACTTATCTATGAAACAGAAACAGACACAGAAAACAGATTTGTGGTTTCCAAGCGGGGGGTGGGGTATGAATTGGGATTAGCAGATCAAACTATTATATATAGACTGGATAAGCAACAAGGTCCTACTGTATAGCACACAGAACTATATTCAATAGCCTGTGATAAACCATAATGGAAAAGAATATGAAAAAGAATGTATATATTCATATATAACTGAATCACTTTGCTGTACAGCAGAAATTAACATGTTGTAAATCAACTATACTTCAACAAAATAAATTTAAAAACAACTCGATTTATAAAACAGGCAGAAGGCCTGAATAGACATTTTTTGAAAGAAGGTACACAGATAGCCAACAGGCACATGAAAATGTGATCAACATAGCTAATTATCAGAGAAATTCAAATCAAAACCACAATGATAAATCACTTCACATCTGTCAAAGGGCTATCATCAGAAAGTCTACAAATAACAAATGTTAAGAATGAGGAGAAAAGTGAACACTCCTACACTGTTGGTAGGAATGTAACCTTGTGCAGCCACAATGGAAAACACGGAGGTTCCTCAAAAAACTTAAAATAGAACTAACATATTATCCAGTAATTACTATCCTGGGTATATATCTGAAGAAAATGAAGACACTAATTTGAAAAGATACATGCAACCCAGTGTTCATAGCAGAATTATTTACTATAGCCAAGATATGGAAGCAACCTAAGTGTCCATCAACAGAAAATGAATAAACAAGACAGAATATTACTCAGCCATATAAAAGAATGAAATTCTGCCATTTGCAACAATGTGGTTGGACATAGTGGGTATTATGCTTAGTGAAATATGTCAGAGAAAGACAAATACTCCATGTTATCACTTATATGTGGAATCTAAAAAATAAAGGAATGTATATAACCAAACGGAAACAGACTCACAGATATAGAGAATAAACTAGTGGTTACCAATGGGGATGGGCATGATAGGGATAGGGGATTGAGATACAAACTACTTAGTATAAAATAAATAAGAAACCAGGATATATTGTACAGCACAGGGAAATATAGTCATTATTTTTTTAAATGGAATATATTCTATAAAAATATTGACTCACTATGTTGTATACCCGAAACTAATATAATATGGTAAATCAACTATACTTCATTAAAATTAATTAAAAAATAAAATTTAAAATTATTGAAATAGACAAATCTTTAAGACCTCCAATATTTTTATAAGCATTTTTCCTTAATTTAGTTCATTTAATCCCATTCTTTTCAAAAACTATAGAAAGTTCTTGGTTTTTGACCTATGTTTAGCTATGAGTTATCTAACTTATCACTTTTGTTTTTGTCCTTCTAGGCACTGATAGAGGACAAGGACATGTGATGTCCCTTGTTAGGCAATTCCAAGTACTGTGCATTCAATGTCTTCCAGTGGCTCCTTTAATCAGAATTTTCTCCCTAGTTTCCTAAAGTCAATTTCTCAATGAGCATCACTCCCTGTTCACTTTTCTCTTTTCAGTTTATACAGCTATGAACAATTCCCTTTGACAAGTAACATGGTGTCAATTCTTTGGACTGTAATATCAACTATAAGAGGCTGATTCTGAATATATGTTTTTTGAAGTTTATCATTTTTCCATCTTTATGCTGTTGACACTTCATGAAGCTCAAAGCATAGTTTTCCAGTCTTGTAAAGCAAATTTAATGATTCCTAAGTACATACTGATAGAATTTTACCAATGATGAAGGTATGGAAATATCTACAAATGTGGGCACCAACATATGGATAAGAAAAACAGCAGACAGTATAAAAGGAAAACAAAGCTCGTTGCTCTGATCCCAATAGCACCTGCCTCATTCATCCTTTTAGATGTTGCCATAAAGTAGCTCTTTCTGACAATGTGGTTAATCACTTTTCCATATTAAGTTGATGGGCTTCTATCTACTTGCAAAATACCAAAGGGTCTTTTTACTAAATGTATTCTATGCTATTGTTCTTTCTCCCTCCTGTTTTCTGTTTAAATGTGATTTTTTTATTACTTACATTTTAAATGATACTGTACTATCTATTCAACATCAACACACTTCTAACTCTGCTAAAATGAGAGTACTGAAGCTTAACATTATTCAATTTTCTTTATAAATTTGTCACCCCTAGCATATGACAGAGTTCAACATGTTATAAGCAAGCATTTCTAACTGTCCAACACTGAGAAGATTAAATATAATTTCTTAAATAAATATGCAGATTTCAATGTATGAGAGAAAAGATTCATGACCAGTCAACTTCTTAATAAAAAAGTAAATAATTGAACAGAATAATTACTTGTTTAGAGGATTAAAACATTTTCAGTTACAAAATATGTATTCAAGCTATAAAGGCCTCCAAAACCAAAAACTAATAAACACAATTACTTTTTTTCAAATGGCAAAGAGCAGTTATGGCATGTACCTATTACAGTGTTGGTCTAAGAGTCTTTGTAACACTCATTTGTGAACTCTGTACCTCATGCTTTAATTTGTAAATATCTATCTGGTTATTCTGATAGGAGGAAAACCCAAAACTTGCAATGTTTTGTTTCCTACTTTGAAAGGCATGCAATAAATTATGTAATATAAATTCTCCAATATGTTTCATAATTTTAGAGAGAAAGTATCTGAATTTTAGATTTGAGGACAGTATATAGATTATCTCCTATTCAATACTGGTGTTTATATTCAATTTCTTTCATTTATTAGTAATCCTCTATGCATAATGGAATACATTCTATTTTTAAAATACTTATATTAGCAAAATGCTTTTCATTAAAATGGAAATACTATGTGTGAAATACCTCACTTGGCTCCTGGAATATAGTTGAAGCCAGCATTATTTTAAGATTAAATAAATTATGTTTAAAAAAGATAGTAAGAATTCCCAATAATAAGGTGAGGCATGAAAATCTAATATAGTGGGCATTGTCAGTATCCCACCCAGATCCCTTGGATTCTTTTTGTTATCTGTGGGCTCACATCCCAGCTCTGTATGCATTTCCTTCTAACGCCCTGTGCCTAATACTGTCTTTGGAGGACTGTCCTTGGCTACTGGACCTGCTTTACTTCTAAATGCAGAGATCTTGTAGCTCCTGGTAGTTTATGGTCTCCAACCCTCAATGGTGAGCCTTAGTCAATGAGGGAATATAAAAGCCTGAATTATTTTTCTGAATTTGGAACTAACCCTGAAGCTTAACTCACACTAGAGCTCTCCTGCCAGGCTCAGGCTAAAGCTTTGCATGAAATCACCACCTACTTGGCTTCTACCCTTCCCAATCCTGCTTACTATGTTATTTGCCAGCTTCTCCTGAAACATATTGTTCATAAATCACTTGCACATGTGTTGGCATCTCAGGGTCTGCTTCTAGAGAACCCCATCTAAGACATCCTACTATTAGCTGGCCATAAATTCAGAATAATATGGATAGAGAGAAAGCAGATGGAAATATATTAATGAAAAATGAATAGAAGACTTACAGAAGAAAACTCCAATAAAGTTAAGAACATTTTCAGAGATCTTCCAAGTCTGGAAGGCCACATTACAGATTCATATGTGAGAGACGTATTTGACTCAATAGTTGGAATAATTATCATAAGTACTATTTCAATAAATAAATACAGAAAAACTGGGCCTGACTTATCAAATCCTTTATCTCATAAATACTGAACGACTAAGTCACTTGGTTTAGCAATCAGATATGGATAGAGTGTGGGCCTGCACCAAAGACCCAGGGCAATATCGTGTTTAACATACTATCTGCAAGGAATCTGTGTACAACACCTCACAGCAGGTGTACTCCTCCCCAACTCCCCAAATAACTATAGCATAGCATTCTATTCATTATAGAAATAAAATAAGTACAGTTTTAGTCAAGCTATGCCTCAAAAAGTTATTCTCAAAAGCCTAGGAATAGAAGGAAACTTCTGCAAAAACCTACATCTAACATCATTCTTGATGAAGGACTGCTTTTCCTCTATAATAATTATTTGTCTATAATAATTCTCTAAAAATAATAATTATTATTATTATAAATCATTAAAATAGTCTCCATTGTTAAAGAAAAGCAAAACTTTCTTTACTCTCAGAAGACATGATGCTATTTGCAAAAAGTTATAAGAAATACACAAAGAAACACATTAATACTAGTGCTAAAAGCTAAAACTATGAGTCCAAGAAAAAATAAAATAAAATATTTGTAACATTGACGTAGTCAAAAAGATCTCAGATATGACACCAAATATATTAACTGGAAATTTTTAAAAATGATAAATCAGAATTAATTTTTAAAAAGATATAACATTAAGGACATGAAAACACAAGCCCCACATTGGGAGAAAATATTTGCAAATTACATACTTGACAAGGGCCTTGTATCCAGAATATATTACTTACAACTCAATAATAAGAAACTCAGTTGAAAGTGGACAAAATGCCAAATGTACTTTTCACCAAGGAAGACATATACATGGCTAATAAACCCAAGAGAAGGTGAACAATCTCATTACTTGTTAAGGGATGCAAATTAAGCCCACAATGACAAACTCACTTTTATGGCTACAATGAAGACAGGCAATACCAAGTGCTGGTGGATGTGAGAAGAAACTGGATTCCTTAAAAGTTGCTGATGGAAATGTAAAATGCTAGAGACATTTTTGGTAAACAGTCTAACAATTTCTTTACAACTTAAACATAAACTTACCCAGTAATTCCAGTCTTAGGAATCTACCCATGAGAAATGAAAACATATGTCCAAAGCAAGACTTAAATTCAGATTTCATAGCAGCATTATTCATAATAGCCCAAACTGTAAAAAAGTGCCCATCAGGTTGTGAACGCACAAATATAATGTGATGTATCCATAAAATAGAATACTATATTGAAATAAAAAAATACTGATACATGCAACAACATGGATATATCTCAAAATACTCTTGCTAAAATAGTATTATTTAGACTAAGCCAGTTGTAAAAGAATGTATACTCTATGATTCCATTTTTGTGAACTTTTCACTGTTCAGAAAAAGGCAAATTTAAAGACAGAAGGCAGACTTGTGTTTTACTAGGGCTGTAGTAAAGAGTATAGATTGTCCGTAAACAGGCTCCATGGAAATACGGGGATGATGAAAAAGGCTTAAAACTGAATTGTTGTGATAACTGATTATTGAGCAACTTTATGCATTTATTACAAATCATTGAGTTGTTAAAAAATATCTAATGCAATCTCAAGAGAAGAAGCCAAGCCTAACACACAAAACCTCTTCATGATATCAGGACACAGTTAGCATGGCTGATAAACTATCTACATGTGGTGAACATAAAAGAAAAAATGGAGTTAGTGTTTCTAGCCCACTTCACAATAGACTATCACAAACCTTGAGCAAAATGGCACTACTTCTACTATGTAGTTAGTGGGCTCAGTGCACAAAATGCTGCTGGGACTACTTAAAACACTGTAAAGAAACTTTCTTGAACCATTGACTGTGGGGGTAATAGGGAATAGGAACTGGGTTATTCATACCAGTTTTTGTTATTTTTAATGACTCAATGAAGCCTGGGTAGAACCAGGTTACACAGTATAGTGCATTAATATTTTATAGGTGAAGAACTTGAGTAAATGAAGTAATTCATCCACGAACATATATATGGTAAGTGACAGAACTAAAACTTGAACTCATGTAATTTTAACCTCAAATCTTAGGGCTCATTTTATTATGCTTACTTTTATAGTATTAAAACAGGAAAAGAAAAAGGCATGGCTTTTTAAAGTCCAGTTTAGAGCTCCACATATGATGGTGTGGGAAAGAAATCATGAAACATCTCCAGTGGGTTTGACATCCATGTAAGCCTGGCCACTTCCCTTATGGAGCATACATTCCAGTAGGAGACAGAAACAAACAAGAGACAACCTGCACTTTAATATATATTTACAACCTTTCACAAGTGCTATGAAGTCAGATAAAATTATGTACTATAAAAGGAGGAAGTGATCTCTCTAAAGAGGTGGCATTTTAGTGAACATCTGAATGATGAGAAGGAGCTGGAACTTTGAGTAGTGAGACTGACAGAGGAGCAGTGAGTCTTTCAATCAGAAGGAAGAGCATGTGCAAAAGCCCTGCGTCCAGAAACATCACCAAAGGATGCTAACAAGGCTGGGCCAAGGGAAAGTGTAGCATGAGAGGAGGCTGCAGAAGTAGACAAGAGTCAGTTTGGCAGAGCTGCATAGAATATGGAAAAGAGTTTATAGTATAATATATGTAAACTAGTATGGAAAACATCTGAAAGTTTTATGCAGAGAAGACCCATAGTCTGATCTACATTAAAATATTCTATTAGGGCTTCCCTGGTGGCGCAGTGGTTGGGAGTCCGCCTGCCGATGCAGGGGACGCGGGTTCGTGCCCCGGTCTGGGAAGATCCCACATGCCGCAGAGCGGTTGGGCCCGTGAGCCATGGCCGCTGAACCTGCGCGTCCGGAGCCTGTGCTCCGCAACGGGAGAGGCCACAACAGTGAGAGACCCGCGTGCCACAAAAAAAAAAAAAAAAAAAAATTCTATTAAAGCTGAGTATATGCATATCCTATGACCCAGCATTCCCACACTCTACAAATATGCAAAGAAAACCTCTCCACACATGCACACACAAAAGGATATGCGTTAAAATGTTTAGAGCGTTCTTATCTGTGATAGCCAAAACTTGAACCCCACCCAACTGTCCATCAACACTAAAGAACATGAATATACCATGTCATATTCATACAATGGAATACCATACAGCAATAAAAATGAAAAAACACAACACAAAAAACAATGGATAAATCTCACAAACAATATATTGAGTAAAAGAAGCTAGACACAGAAAAGTATATACTAAAGATAGTGACATAGGAAGATCCTGAACTCACTTCCTTCCATGGACACACTGAGTCTACAGCTACATATGGAACAATTTACTCCTACGAAAACCTAAAGCCTGGCTGAGTGACAACTACAAACTGGGCAAAAAAGAAGAAAACCACATCAAAGTGGGTAGAGGAGGCTAGGACACAATCTCACCATAAACACCACTCCTGATACTGTGACCCACAACCAGGAAAAAACCCCAAAACCCAGAGCTTCTCTCTGGGGCATGAAGAGTTTGAGCCCCACATCAGGAACCTCTGTTTTTAAGACCTGCACTTGAGAGACAAGCCCCCAAAACATCTACCTTTGAAAACCAATGGGGCTCATGTCCTGAGATCCACAAGATTGTAGCAATCTGAGAAATGACTCTCAGGCAGCTGGTCTTACCCTGACTTAAAATGAAGAAAACTCACCTGCTTATATTATTGTCCTAGAGGAAGGCATATAATTTAACACACACATTAGGAGTCTGCCGGAATATTCTCTGGAGATGTAGAATGGCAGGCACCATGTTCATGATTTCCCTTTGCTATGTTCCAGATCAGCAGTATCTCTGCCCCAATTATTGTGGTTTCTGTCAGGGGCACCTCTACATCACATCACATGGCTTTGGTGGCCAGTGGCTGTGGGTCCCCAGGATTGTAACCAACAGAAAAAAGTTCTTAAACAGCAACTACCTCCAGGGCACAGCAAGAAGCAACAGACCCAGGAGCTCTTTCTATAAAGAAGACCTATGAACTCATCCTCATAGCTGTGGCCTGAGGGGCAGGCTCGTAACAAACATGCCTCTAGGGTCTGACTGCAATCCTTTCTAGAGACCTCAGGGTGTGGCTGATATCTTTGCACTCTCCCTCTGTTTTGCCCCTGATCACTGATATTGCACAGAAAAGAGCTTATACACTTGTGTGGAGCTCCAATTTTTGTGACTGCCACCCAGGGGACACCACCAGATGCCTAGCTCTGGAGACCATCAGGGCTTATGCTTACAGTCCCACAGGACTGTCTCTATTTGCATGCTTTAATAAGCTGCTATGTGAGGGTCTGGCTTCCAATCAGGCTGAAGCTAGGTGCTAAGATCCTCCCCTTAAGGACACTGACAGGTCTCGGCACATCCTCAACTACAGGGAGCTATTAAAAATAAAATAGACTGCTGGGACAAGCACAAAGGTTTGAGAGACAACAAAGAGCTGGGGCAGGACTGAACAAAGAGCTGGGGTAGGGCCTCATGTAGGTTCATCTCCTACCTAAGGCCACACCTCCAAGACTGGGAGAAGTGGCTGTTTCATCTACTGTATAGAAACCAACACAGAGAGTCAAGCAAAATAAACAAACAGGAGTATATTGCAAATGAAAGAACAAGATAGAACCTCAGGGAAAAAATGTTAATGAAATGGAGCTAGGTTATTTACCTCATAAAGAGTTCAAAATAATGGTCATAAAGATGCTCACCTAAAAGGGGACAAGAATGGATGAAAATAGCGAGAACTTCAACAAAGAGTTGGAAAATATAAGAAAGTACCAAACAAAAGTCACAGAGTTGAAGAATACAATAACTGAACTAAAAAAACACTAGAGGGGTTCAATAGCAGACTTGATGAAGCATAAGAAAATGAGGGAGCTAGAGGGCCAGAAAGCAAGAAAGTAAAATGAGCTTGATATCTGTGCACAGAAAGAAATTTTAGGTGGCAGAAACCACCAGTTTAATGGTGGACCAGCAGTTAAGTTTTTCCAGATTTATCAAAGAAACCATTAGTTCACCCAGAAAAGACTAAATTTTCAAGAATTTTATAGGTTTTGGCCCCAACCTTCTTTTAGGAGGTGGTCTCCATTCCCCAGTTCAGATATGGCCAAGGAGAGTAATGAACAAGGAGTTCTCAGAGGTCAGAACAAGAGTTCACAAGGAACGTGGACAACAGGTTCCTTCCAGGGAGCAGGAGCAGAGTTTAATCAAGGTAATTCCTTCAGCCCCAGTGTATCTGGGAGCTTTATTACACTCTCTTCCTTATGGGATTTACATTGTTGATTTCCAGTTGATGTTGTATGCCTCCAGTTCTTTGCCTTTCCAAATGGGAGTGATTGTTTTGTGTATCCTGTGCCTGCTCCATCACTACATTCTGGGTGTTTTTGCTGGAGAGAGGAAGATAATTTGCCTTTTAAATTTATAGGTCTGCAGACTAAAAGGAGTGATATCTAGATCTGGTGCCACCTGGAGGCATGAACTCTAAACAATAATCAGTGACCAGTTAGGACTTTATATTTTCTCTCTCAGGAAGGAGTGAGAATGTTCTGTGTGAAAGTAGAATAAAATGATCTGGTAACCAGAATGCTCTATAAAAGATAATAAGATGTATCCAAACCACTATCTCCTTGGGTATACAGAAGTCTGACCCTCCAAATCTTTCTTGTAGTTAGGTTGGGGGCCATATAATTGAATTCTGAGTAGGAAAATATAGGCATATGAGATATAAAACACTTCCTGATTCTGTCCAAAAGTGTTAGCCCACTGTGCAACATTTTCCTGCATCTTTTTGCCCTTCAGTGGGAAGCAGAAGAAAGGATTAGGCAACCAAAAAGCAAGGAAGTAGAACTCACCCAGCACAGTAAACTGTACCCAGCACAGTAAAAAGAAAAAAGAATAAAAACAAGTGAAGAGAGCTTAAAGGAATTATGGGACAACTTTAGACAGGGACTTCATTGGGCTGGAAATAAGGGGTATTAATTGGTAACAAGAAAACATATGAAAGAATAAATCTCAATTGTAGGTAAATATATACTAAAGGTAGTGGGTTACTCACTACAGTAATTAGTTAAGGGGCACACAAGACACTCACTTGAGATGTAAGAACACGGAAGACTGAAAGTGAAGGGACAGAAAAAGATATTCCATGTAAATGGATGGAATTGCTGTACTTGTATCAGACAAAATAGACTTTAAGACTGTAATAAAAGAAAAAGATGGGCATTACATAATAATAAACTGGTCAATCTAACAAGAGGATATAACATTTCTAAATAAATAGGCACTCAACATAGGCACCTAAATATACAATGCAGATGTTAGCAGACCTAAAGTGAGAAACAGAAATACAAAAATAGTATGACTTTAATACCCCACTTACATCAATGGATAGATCATCCAGACAGAAAAATCAAAAGGAAACATTGGGGCTCCCGGGAAGATGGCAGAAGAGTAAGATGCAGAGATCACCTTCCTCCCCACAGATACACCAGAAATACATCTACACGTGGAACAACTCCTACAGAACACCTACTGAACACTGGCAGAAGACCTCAGACCTCCCAAAAGGCAAGAAACCCCCCACGTACAAGGGTAGGGCAAAAGAAAAAAGAATAAACAGAGACAAAAGAATAGGGATAGGACCTGCAAGAGTGGGAGGGAGCTGTGAAGGAGGAAAGGTTTCCACACACTAGGAAGCCCCTTCACAGGCAGAGACTGAGGGTGGTGGAGGGGGGGAAGCTTCGGAACCGCGGAGGAAAGCGCAGCCACAGGGGTATGGAGGGCAAAGCGGAGAGATTCCCGCAGAGGATCAGGGCCAACCGACACTCACCAGCCCGAGAGGCTTGTCTGCTCACCCACCAGGGCAGGCGGGCCTGGGAGCTGAGGCTCGGGCTTCGGTCGGAGCGCCGGAAGAGAACTGGGGGTGGCTGCATGAACACATCCTGAAGGGGTTAGTGCACCATGGCTAGCCGGGAGGGAGTCTGGAGAAAGTCTGGAGCTGCCGAAGAAGCAAGAGACTTTCTTCCCTCTTTGTTTCCTGGTGCGAGAGGAGAGGGGATTAAGAGCGCTGCTTAAAGGAGCTCCAGAGACGGGCGTGAGCTGCGGCTCACAGCGCAGACCACAGAGACGGGCATGAAATGCTAAGGATGCTACTGCTGCCACTAAGAAGCCTGTGTGTGAGCACAGGTCACTATCCACACCCCCCTTCTGGGGAGCCTGTGCAGCCCGCCACTGCCAGGGTCCCAGGATCCAGGGACAACTCCCCCGGGAAAACGCACAGCGCACCTCAGGCTGGTGCAACATCATGCTGGCCTCTGTTGCCGCAGGCTCACCTCGCACTCCATGCCCCTGCCTCCCCCCAGGCTGAGTGAGCCAGAGCCTCCGAATCAGCGGCTCCTTTAACCCTGTCCTGTCTGAGCGAAGAACAGACGCCCTCCAGCGACCTACACGCAGAGGTGGGGCCAAATCCAAAGCTGAGCCCCTGGGAGCTGTGAGAACAAAGAAGGGAAAGGGAAATCTCTCCCAGCAGCCTCAGAAGCAGCAGATTAAAGCTCCACCATCAACTTGATGTACCCTGCATCTGTGGAATACATGAATAGACAATGAATCATCCCAAATTGAGGAGGTGGACTTTGAGAGCAAGATTTATAATTTTTTCCCCTTTTTCCTCTTTTTGTGAGTGTGTATGTGTATGCTTCTGTGAGAGATTTTGTCTGTATAGCTTTGCTTCCACCATTTGTCCTAGGGTTCTATCCGTCTGTTTTTTTTTTTTAATTTTTTTAATATTTATTTTTTATTTTAATAACTTTATTATATCTTATCTTACTTTATTTTATTTTACTTTATCTCCTTTTTTCCTTCCTTCCCTCCTTCATTCCTCCCTCCCTCCCTCCCACCTTCCTTCCTTCCTTTCTTTTTTTTCTTTCTTTCTTCCTTCTTCTACTAGTTATTTCTTTCTACTTTTTCTCCCTTTTATTCTGAACTGTGTGTATGAAAGGCTCTTGGTGCAGCAGCCAGGAGTCAATGCTGTGCCTCTGAGGAGGGAAAGACAACTTCAGGACACTGGTCCACAAGAGACCTCCCAGCTCCACATAATATCAAATGGCGAAAATCTCCCAGAGATCTCCATCTCAACACCAGTACCCAGCTTCACTAAACGACCAGCAGGCTACAGTGCTGGACATGCTATGCCAAACAACTAGCAAGACAGGAACACAACCCCACCTATTAGCAGAGACACTGCCTAAAATCATAATAAGTCCACAGACACCCCAAAATACACCACCAGACGTGGAACTGCCCACCAGAAAGACAAGATCCAGCCTCATCTACCAGAACACAGGCACTAGTCCTCTCCACGAGGAAGCCTACACAACCCACTGAACCAAACTTAGCCACTGGGGACAGACACCAAAAACAACAGGAACTACAAAACTGCAGCCTGCAAAAAGGAGACCTCAAACACAGTAAGATAAGCAAAATGAGAAGACAGAAAAACACACAGCAGATGAAGATGCATGATAAAAACCCACCAGACCTAACAAATGAAGAGGAAATAGTCTACCTGAAAAAGAATTCAGAATAATGATAGTAAAGATGATCCAAAATCTTGGAAATAG
Source organism: Phocoena phocoena (assembly GCF_963924675.1). Classification (NCBI taxonomy): domain Eukaryota; kingdom Metazoa; phylum Chordata; class Mammalia; order Artiodactyla; family Phocoenidae; genus Phocoena; species Phocoena phocoena. The sequence goes on from NC_089221.1 coordinate 24,465,456, forward strand.
AATAGACAAAATGCAAGAAACATTTAACAAAGACCTAGAAGAACTAAAGATGAAACAAACAATGATGAACAACACAATAAATGAAATTAAAAATACTCTGGATGGGATCAATAGCAAAATAACTGGGGCAGAAGAATGGATAAGTGACCTGGAAGATAAAATAGTGGAAATAACTACTGCAGAGCAGAATAAAAAAAAAGAATGAAAGGAACTGAGGACACTCTCAGAGACTTCTGGGACAACATCAAATGCACCAACATTCGAATTATAGGGGTTCCAGAAGACGAAGAGAAAAAGAAAGGGACTGAGAAAATATTTGAAGAGATTATAGTTGAAAACTTCCCTAATATGGGAAAGGAAATAGTCAATCAAGTCTAGGAAGCACAGAGAGTCCCATACAGGATAAATCCAAGGAGAAATACACCAAGACACATATTAATCAAACTGTCAAAAATTAAACACAAAGAAAATATATTAAAAGCAGCAAGGGGGCTTCCCTGGTGGTGCAGTGGTTGAGAGTCCGCCTGCCAATGCAGGGGATGCGGGTTCATGCCCCGGTCCGGGAAGATCCCACATGCCGCGAAGCAACTAGGCCCATGAGCCATGGCTGCTGAGCCTGCGCATCCGGAGCCTGTGCTCCGCAATGGGAGAGGCCACAACAGTGAGAGGCCCGTGTACCACAAAAAAAAAAAAAAAAAAAAGCAGCAAGGGAAAAACAACAAATAACACACAAGGAAATCCCCATAAGGTGAACAGCTGATCTTTCAGCAGAAACTCTGCAAGCGAGAAGGGACTGGCAGCACATATTTAAAGTGATGAAGGAGAAAAACCTGCAACCAAGATTACTCTACCCAGCAAGGATCTCATTCAAATTTGATGGAGAAATTAAAACCTTTACAGACAAGCAAAAGCTGAGAGAGTTCAGCACCACCAAATCAGCTTTACAATAACTGCTAAAGGAACTTTTCTAGGCAAGAAACACAAGACAAGGAAAAGACCTATAATAACAAACCCAAAACAATTAAGAAAATGGGAATAGGAACATACATATCGATAATTAACTTAAATATAAACGGACTAAATGCTCCCAACGAAAGACCCAGATTGGCTGAATGGATTCAAAAACAGGACCCATATATTTGCTGTCTACAAGAGACCCACTCCAGACCTAGAGACACATACAGACTGAAAGTGAGGGGACAGAAAAAGATATTTCATGCAAATGGAAACCAAAAGAAAGCTAGGGTAGCAATTCTCATATCAGACAAAATAGACTTTAAAATAAAGACTATTACAAGAGACAAAGAAGGACACTACTTAATTATCAAGGGATCGATCCAAGAAGAAGATATAACAATTGTAAATATTTATGCACTCAACATAGGAGCACCTCAATACATAAGGCAAATGTAAACAGCCATAAAAGGGGAAATCGACAGTAACACATTCATAGTAAGGGACTTTAAAACCCACTTTCACCAATGGACAGATCATCCAAAATGAAAATAAAAAAGGAAACACAAGCTTTAAATGATACCTTAAACAAGATGGACTTAATTGATATTTATAGGACATTCCATCCAAAAACAACAAAATACACATATTTCTCAAGGGCTCATGGAACATTCTCCAGGACAGATCATATCTCCGGTCACAAATCAAGCCTTGGTAAATTAAAGAAAATTGAAATTGTATCAAGTATCTTTTCCGACCACAATGCTCTGAGACTAGATATCAATTACAGGAAAAGATCTGTAAAAAATATAAACACATGGAGGCTAAACAATACACTGCTTAGTAACGAAGTGATCACTGAATAAATCAAAGAGGAAATTAAAAAATACCTAGAAACAAATGACAATGGAGATACGATGACCCAAAACCTATGGGAGGCAGCAGAAGCAGTTCTAAGAGGGAAGTTTATAGCAATATAATCCTACCTTAAGAAACAGGAAACATCTCGAATAAACAACCTAACCTTGCATCTAAAGCAATTAGAGAAAGAAGAACAAAAAAACCCCGAAGGTTAGCAGAAGGAAAGAAATCATAAAAATCAGATCAGAAATAAATGAAAAAGAAATGAAGGAAAAGATAGCAAAGATCAATAAAACTAAAAGCTGGTTCTTTGAGAAGATAAACAAAGTTGATAAACCATTAGCCAGACTCATCAAGAAAAAAAGGAAGAAGACTCAGATCAATAGAATTTAAAAGGAGAAAGGAGAAGTAACAACTGACACTGCAGAAATACAAAAGGTCATGAGAGATTACTACAAGCAACTCTATGCCAATAAAATGGACAACCTGGAAGAAATAGACAAATTCTTAGAAATGCACAACCTGTTGAGACTGAATCAGGAAGAAATAGAAAATATGAACAGACCAATATCAAGCACTAAAATTGAAACTGTGATTAAAAGTGTTCCAACAAACAAAAGCCCAGGACCAGATGGCTTCACAGGCGAATTCTATCAAACATTTAGAGAAGAGCTAACAACTATCCTTCTCAACCTCTTCCAAAATAGAGCAGAAGGAGGAATACTCCCGAACTCATTCTACGAGGCCACCATCACCTTGATCCCAAAGCCAGAGAAGGATGTCACAAAGAAAGAAAACTACAGGCCAATATCACTGATGAACATAGATGCAAAAATCCTCAACAGAATACTAGCAAACAGAATCCAACAGCACATGAAATGGATCATACACCATGACCGAGTAGGGTTTATTCCAGGAATGCAAGGATTCTTCAATATATGCAAATCAATCAACGTGATACACCATATTAAAAAACTGAAGGAGAAAAACCATATAATCATCTCAATAGATGCAGAGAAAGCTTTCAACAAAATTCAACACCCATTTATGATAAAAGCCCTGCAGAAAGTAGGCATAGAGGGAACTTTCCTCAACATAATAAAGGCTATATATGACAAACCCACAGCCAACATTGTCCTCAATGGTGAAAAACTGAAAGCATTTCCACTAAGATCAGGAACAAGACAAGGTTGCCCACTCTTACCACTCTTATTCAACATAGTTTTGGAAGTTTTAGCCACTGCAATCAGAGAAGAAAAGGAAATAAAAGGAATCCAAATCAGAAAAGAAGAAGTAAAGCTGTCACTGTTTGCAGATGACATGATACTATACATAGAGAATCCTAAAGATGCTACCAGAAAACTACTAGAGCTAATCAATGAATTTGGTAAAGTAGCAGGATACAAAATTAATGCACAGAAATCTCTGGCATTCCTATACACTAATGATGAAAAATCTGAAAGTGAAATCAAGAAAATACTCCCATTTACCATTGCAAGAAAAAGAATAAAATATTTAGGAATAAACCTACCTAAGGAGACAAAAGACCTGTATGCAGAAAATTATAAGACACTGATGAAAGAAATTAAAGATGATACAAATAGATGGAGAGATATACCATGTTCTTGGATGGGAAGAATCAACATTGTGAAAATGACTCTACTACTGAAAGCAATCTACAGATTGCTTTCCCTAACAAACTACCACTGGCATTTTTCACAGAACTAGGACAAAGACTTTCACAATTTGTATGGAAACACAAAAGACCCCGAATAGCCAAAGCAATCTTGAGAACGAAAAATGGAGCTGGAGGAATCAGGCTCCCTGACTTCAGACTATACTACAAAGCTACAGTAATCAAGACAGTATGGTACTGCCACAAAAACAGAAAGATCAATGGAACAGGATAGAAAGCCCAGAGATAAACCCACGTACATATGGTCACCTTATCTTTGATAAATGAGGCAGGAATATACAGTGGAGAAAGGGCAACCTCTTCAATAAGTGGTGCTGGGAAAACTGGACAGGTACATGTAAAAGTATAAGATTAGATCACTCCCTAACACCATACACAAAAATAAGCTCAAAATGGATTAAAGACCTAAATTTAAGGCCAGACACTATCGAACTCTTAGAGGAAAACATAGGCAGAACACTCTATGAAATAAATCACAGCAAGATCCTTTTTGACCCACGTCCTTGAGAAATGGAAATAAAAACAAAAGTAAACAAATGGGACCTAATGAAACTCAAAGCTTTTGCACATTAAAGGAAACCATAAACAAGCCCAAAAGACAACCCTCAGAATGGGAGAAAATATTTGCAAATGAAGCAACTGACAAAGGATTAATCTCCAAAATTTACAAGCAGCTCAGGCAGCTCAATAACAAAACACCAAACAACACAATCCAAAAATGGGCAGAAGACCTAAATAGACATTTCTCCAATGAAGATATACAGACTTCCAACAAACACATGAAAGAATGCTCAACATTATTAATCACTAGAGAAATGCAAATCAAAACTACAATGAGATATCATCTCTCACCAGTCAGAATGGCCATCATCAAAAAATCTAGAAACAATAAATGCTGGAAAGTGTGTGGAGAAAAGGGAACCCTCTTGCACTGTTGGTGGGAATGTAAATTGATATAGCCAATGTGGAGAACAGTATGGAGCTTCCTTTTAAAAGTACAAATAGAACTACCATATGACCCAGCAATCCCACTACTGGGCATATACCCTGAGAAAACCATAATTCAAAAAGAGTCACGTACCAAAATGTTCATTGCAGCTCTAATTACAATAGTCCAGAGATGGATACAACCTAAGTGTCCATCATCGGATAAATGGATAAAGAAGATGTGGGGGCTTCCCTGGTGGCACAGTGGTTGAGAGTCCGCCTGCCGATGCAGGGGACACGGGTTCGTGCCCCGGTCCGGGAGGATCCCACATGCCGCGGAGCGGCTGGGCCCGTGAGCCACACCTACTGAGCCTGCGCGTCTGGAGCCTGTGCTCCGCAACGGGAAAGGCCGCGATAGTGAGAGGCCTGCGCACCGTGATGAAGAGTGGCCCCCCGCTTGCCACGACTAAAGAAAGCCCTCGCACAGAAACGAAGACCCAACCCAGCAAAAATAAATTAATTAATAAACTCCTACCCCCAACATCTAAAAAAAAAAAAAAAAAAAAAAAAGAAGATGTGGCACGTATATACAATGGAATATTACTCAGCCATAAAAAGAAACGAAATTGAGGTATTTGTAATGAGGTGGATAGACCTAGAGTCTGTCATACAGAGTGAAGTAAGTCAGAAAGAGAAAGCCAAATACCGTATGCTAACACATATATATGGAATTTAAGAAAAAAAAATGTCATGAAGAACCTAGGGGTAAGACAGGAATAAAAACACAGACCTACTAGAGAATGGACTTTAGGATATGGGGAGGGGGAAGGGTGAGCTGTGACAAAGTGAGAGAATGGCATGGACATATATACACTACCAAACGTAAGGTAGATAGCTAGTGGGAAGCAGCCGCATAGCACAGGGAGATCAGCTCGGTACTTTGTGACCACCTGGAGGGGTGGGATAGGGAGGGTGGGAAGGAGGGAGACACAAGAGGGAAGAGATATGGGAACATATGTATATGTATAACTGATTCAGTTTGTTATAAAGCAAAAGCTAACACAGCATTGTAAAGCAATTATACTGCAATAAAGATGTAAAAAAAAAAAAAAAAGAAAGAAACATTGTCCTTAAACAACATATTAGACCAGACAGATTTAACAAATACATACAGAACTTTCCATCCAGAAGCAACAGAATATACATTCCTCTCAAGTGCTCATGGAATGTTTTCTGAGATACCTTATATTTTAGGCCACAAAACAAATCTTAATAAATTCAAGAGAACTGAAATCATATCAGTCACCTTTTCTGACCATAATAATACAAAGTTAGAAATTATTTACATAAGGAAAACTGGAAAATTCACGAATATGTGGAGATTGTTTAACAACATGCTACTGAACAAAAAATGTGTCAAAGAAGAAATCAAAAGAAAAATGCTTAAATACTTTGAGACCAAAAATAAATGGACATATGTCAAAATTTGTGGGATGCAGTAAAAGGATTTCTAAGAGGGAAGTTCATAATTGTAAATGTCTACCTCAAGAAACAAGAAATGTTTCATATAAACAGCCTAACTTTACATGTTAAAGAGGTAGAAAAAGTATGAAGCCCAAAGTTAGTGAAAGGAAGGAATAACATAGATTAGAGAAGGAGTAAATGAAATAGAGTAAAAATACAATAGAGAAGATCAATGAATCCAAGAGCTGTTCCTTTAAAAAGCTAAACAAAATTGACAAGCCTTTAGCTAGACTCACCAAGAAAAAAGAGGTCTCAAATAAATAAAGTCAGAAATGAAACAGGAGAGATTACAAATAATATCCCAGAAATACAATTAATCATAAGAGATTGCTATTAACAATTATATATCAACAAATTGGGCAATCTAAAATAAATGGATAAATTCCTAGAAATATACAACCTATGAAGATTGAATTATGATGGACTAGAAAATATGAATAGATTGATTACTCATTAAGGAGATTGAATCACTAGGGAAGAAGCTCCCTACAAAGAAAAACCCAGGTCAAGACAGCTTCACTGGTGAATTCTACCAAAAATTCAACTAAGAATTAATACAATCAAACTCTTCCAAAAAATAGAAGAGGGAACTCTTTCAAATTCATTTTATAAGGCCACCATTACCCTGATAACAAAACCAGACAAGGATGCCATAGAGAAATAAAATTACAAGTCAATATCCCTAATGAACAAACAGAGGTGTAAAAATCCTCAAACAAAATATTAGCAAACCAAATCCAAAAATACAGTAAAAAGATCATACAACATGATTAAGTAGGATTTATTCCAGAGATGTATGATGTTCAACATCCACAAATCAGTCAGTGTAATACACTACATTAACAAAATGAAGGATAAAATTCATATGATCACCTCAATATTTGCAGAGAAAACACTTGATAAAATTCAACAACCATTTATGGTAAAAACTCTCAACACAGCATATACCTCAAAACAATAAAGGCCATATATTCCAAGCCCATAGCTAACATCATACTCAACAGTAAAAAGCTGAAAGCTTTTCCTCTAAGATCAGAAACAGAATAAGAATGTCGACTGTTGTCACTTCTCTTCAAGATAGTATTGGAAGGCCTTATCAGAGCAATTAGGCAAGAAAAATAAATAAAATACATCTAAATTGGAAAGGAATAAATAAAACTGTCACTATCTACAGATGACATATTATATATAGAAAAATCCTAAAGACTCCTTAAAAAAAATTTAGAGCTAATAAGTGAATTCAGTAAAGTTACAGGATATAAAATCAATACACAAATATCTGTTGCATTTCTATACACTAATAATAAACTATCAGAAAGAAAAATGAAGAAAACAATCCATTTACAATTGCATCAAAAAAGTAGAATACCTGTGAATAAATTTAACCAAGAAGGTAAAAGACCTGTATATTGAAAAGTATGACATTAATGATATAAATTGAAGAAGATACAAATAAATGGAAAGATATTCCATGGTCATGGATTGGAAGAATCAATACTGTTAAAATGTCCACACTACCCAAAGCAATCTACAGATTCAATGCAATCCCTATCAAATTTCCAATGGCATTTTTCTCACAGAAATACAACAGGTAATCCTAAAATTTTTATGGAAACACAAAAGGCCCCAAGTAACCAACACAATACTGAGAAAGAACAACAAAGCTGGCAACATCATGTGCTCTGATTTCAAATTATATTACAAAGCTAGGGTAATTAAAACAGTATGGTATTGGCATAAAAACAGACACATAGATCAATGGAACAGAATACAGAGCCCAGAATAAACCCATGCATATGTGGTGAATTAATTTATGACAAAGGAGGAAGAATATACAATAGGTAAAGGACAATCTCTTCAATAAATGGTGTTGGAAAACTTGACAGCCACAGGCAAAAGAATAAAACTTGACCACTATCTCATACTATACACAGAAATTAACTCAAATGAATGAAAAACTTGAACATAAGACCTGAAACCTTAAAGCTTCTAGAAGAAAACATGGGTAGTAAGCTCTTTGGCCTAGGTCTTGGCAAGGATTTTTGGATTTGACACCAAAAAAAATGACAACAAAAGCAAAACTAAACAAGTGAGACTATATCATACTAAAAAGCTTCTGCACAGCAAAGGAAACCATTAACAAAATGAAAAGGCAACCCACTGAATGGGAGAAAATATTTGCAAATCCTATATCTGATAAGAGGCTAATATCCAAAATATATAAAGAACTCATACAATTCAATAGCAAAAACAAAACACAAACAATTTGGCTGAAAAAATGGGCAGAAGATCTGAATAGATATTTTTACAAAGAAGATATAGGGATGGTCAGGAGGTATATGAAAAGATGCTCAACATCACTAATGACCAGGGAAATGCAAATCAAAATGACAATGAGATATCACTTCATACTTGTTAGATGGCTCTTATTAGAAAGGCAAGAAATAACAAGTGTTGGTGAGATGTGCACGGATGGATGAGTGGATAAAGAAGACATGGTGTGTGTGTGTGTGTGTGTGTTATGTATACACACACACACACACACGTATATGTATATAGTGGAATATTATTTAGCCATAAAAAAGAATGAAGTCTTGCCATTTGTGAGCACATAGATGGACCTCAAGGCCATTATGCAAGGTGAAATAAATCAGAGAAAGACAAATACCATATTACCTCTCTTATATGAGGAATCTTTAAAAAAAATAATAAAAGCCCATAGATACAGAGAACAGATTGGTATTTACCAGAGGCAGGGGGTAAGAGTGGATAAGATGGTATAAATATAAGAAAAAGAGTATATACCATTATTGTTCCAGGCATATAACAATGAAAACAGGTAAAACTAACCTATGTCATTAAAGTCAGATTACTGTTTAATGACATAGGAGACTTCCAGGATGCTGTACTGTTCAGTTTCTTGATCTACGGACTGTATATATGAGTGTATAACTGAATATACCTCAAGCTCTATGATTATGGTATGTTAACTGAAACATATATTTCAATAAAAATGGGATAATTGTGAAAAATGAAAGCTTAAGACATTTTAAGTGGTGAATTATAGATAAATTTATAATACTGAAACCACGTTAAAAAGTATGAACAAGAGGGAATTATCTATAAATGAATAGTTAAATACATCTGTATGTAAATGATAGATGGACTCATAGGAAAATGGATAGATGGATAAATAGAGGCAAAGACTGATATATAGAGAGACAGAAAGATACATATACACTGGATCATGAGTTAAGATGTATTTCTTAGTGTATGTGGGGTTTAGCCAAAAAAAATTCCATATAATCTTCATTTAAATTATTCCTCTTTAACCTTTATTATTTTCTTCCTCTTACTTGCTCTGGGTTTAGTTTGCACTTGTTTTTCTTACAATTTATTAAGGTGGTATGTTAGATTATTGATATGAGATATTTTATTTGTTCTTAACATAGGCATTTATGGCTATAAATTTTACACTGAGCAAAGGCTTTATCATCACCCTGTAAATTTTTGTACATTTAAGCTGCAATGTTTACCACTATGTTACGAAGTGATAGAAAGTGAAAAGAATATGCATTAACTAAAATATTATTCATATTTAAATTATTGAATCATTATTATAAATACAAAAAAAGGAAAAAAAAGCACACCATATGATAACAAACAAGAAAGATAAAGGAATAAATAAAAAAGATATACCAGTCAGATATTATTCATGAGGTTTCTGGATATATAAAAAGAGAGGAACAACAAAAGTGAATTCACACACACAAATACACACATAATCAATATCACACCAGTTCTAACATTTTTAAAAAGAGTATATATAGCTTGGCTAAAATATAAGTTGGTAACTTACGAGTTAAGTCTTGACATACGACCAAAAAATACTATATCTCTGTATTTTACCTAAAAGAAACAATCTGATATAGTTTATTCTGACTTTAAAACTTTTAAAATGTGCCCAATCTTCTGAGATTTTAGAGTAAATCAAACGAATTCTCAGGACATTAGTTCTGTGATTGAAATTCTTATATCTCCACAGGCAGTGGATTTTCCCACCAAAAGTTCAAGAGGTAAATAATTTTTAATAACTGGTGGCTTAGTGTTTTTGACCCTTGATGTTTCTAATAGTTTTTCATTCTCCCTGAAGGAAGCATCATATTGTTGCTTTTTTTCCCTCAAAATACAGTACTGCTTTCTCTTTTCAATATTATATAAGTGTCTAGAGAGGTTTATGAGCTATTTTAGAAACAAATGAGTACATATTTACATCCATAATTTCTTGTATCAGTAATGGATATATAATTATAATATACTTCAGAATGTGTTATTTCAAGCCACAGGTTGAAAACAAGATTATTATTCATTCAATAAAGTGAATTAAGCACATAACATGTCAAAGAGATAGGAAAACACTTTTCCTCTGGCTTTTTGGAGCTCTCAATCCTCCTTTATTCAGTTCATCTTGGTTGAAGAAGAGTTTTCTCTTTAGTAAATTTGAGGTTAGGAACTTTGAACTTCTCTCTCCCTCCCTTTTGAATAAGTCAAGATGCACAGAATAAGATGCAGTGCATCTGATCTCTCCTAAGCTTGATGGTAAAGGCAATTGCTTTCTCCAGTGAGTGAAGCAGGAAGTGTTCCAGTGTGGCCTACCAATGAGGGGTGTGTCTAATACAGGCGTTCCACATTAGACACCTCATTCTTGTCCTGCACCTAAGCCATAGTCTCTTCCACCTCTTCTGTGATAAAACTGATATTTTGGCTCCCATTGACTGACTCTTTTGGCTATACTCCAATTGATGTAGAACTGGGTTGAGAAAGAGAACTATAATTTGCTGGGAATATTTTCACAGCATCATCTGCTAAATTGACTGGGAATCTTGAGAAACAGGCAGTAAACTGAAGATGCAAATATAATTAACAGAACAAGTCTCTGGCACAACCAAGGTGGGTGACTTTATTTTTATTTTTTTTGAGCAGAATAAGAGGCTACTTTTTAAAAACTTTTTTTTTTTTTTTTTTTGCAGTACGCGGGCCTCTCACTGTTGTGGCCTCTCCCGTTGCAGAGCACAGGCTCTGGACGCACAGGCTCAGCTGCCATGGCTCACGGGCCCAGCCACTCCACCGCAGGTGGGATCTTCCTAGACCGGGGCACGATCCCGTGTCCCCTGCATTGGCAGGCGGACTCTCAACCACTGCGCCACCAGGGAAGCCCAAAAAACTTGTTTTTTTAATTGAAATATAGTTGATGTATAATATTATAAAATTACAAGTGTACAAAACAGCGATTCACATTTTATAAAGTTTATACTCCATTTATAGTTATAAAATATTTGCTATGTGACTTTAAATTTTAGTGCTATTGTACTAAATCCAGCAGATCTTTTAGTTTATTGGTTTTAGTTTTGTTTCTTTTTACCTCCACAGTTTACAATGACTGAAACCACATATATCATTATGTGCCAAGTAGCACTACTTTGTACAGTTGTTGTCAGGTTTTTAGATAATGTATATAAAGCACTTCATGTTTTCAAGCTCATAGACAGTAATTTACCTGTTTTATTCTTTTTTATTAATTAATTTTTTAACATCTTTATTGGAGTATAATTGCTTTACAATGGTGTGTTAGTTTCTGCTCTATAACAAAGTGAATCAGCTGTACATATACATATATCCCCTTACCTCCTCCCTCTTGCGTCTCCCTCCTACACTCCCTATCCCACCCCTCTAGGTGGACACAAAGCACTAAGCTGATCTCCCTGTGCTATGTGGCTGCTTCCCACTAGCTATCTATTTTACATTTGGTAGTGTATACATGTCAATGCCACTGTCTCACTTCGTCCCAGCTTACCCTTCCCCCTCCCCATGTCCTCAAGTCCATTCTCTACATTTTCGTCTTTGTTCCTGTCCTGCCCCTACGTTCTTCAGAACCAATTTTTTTTTTGATTCCATATATATGTGTTAGCATGTGGTATTTGTTTTTCGCTTTCTGACTTACTTCACTCTGTATGACAGTCTCTTGGTCCATCCACCTCATGACAAATAATAATTTCATTTCTTTTTATGGCTGAGTAATATTCCATTGTATATATGTTCCACATTTTCTTTAGCCATTGATCTGTTCATGGACACTTAGATTGCTTCCATGTCCTTGCTATTGTTAATAGAGCTGCAATGAAGATTTTGGTACATGAATCTTTGAATTATGGTTTTCTCAGGGTATATGTCCAGGAGTGGGATGCTGGGTTGTATGGTAGCTCTATTTTTAGGTTTTTAAGGAACCTCCATACTGTTCTCCATAGTGGCTGTATCAATTTACATTCCCACCAAAGGTGCAAGAGGGTTTCCTTTTCTACACACCCTCTCCAGCATTTATTGTTTGTAGGTCTTTTGATGATGGCCATTCTGACCGGTGTGAGGTGATACCTCAGTGTAGCTTTGATTTGCATTTCTCTAATGATTAGTGATGTTGAGCATCCTTTCGTGTGTTTGTTGGCAATCTATATCTTCTTTGAAGAAATGTCTATTTAGGTCTTCTGCACATTTATGGATTGGGTTTGGTTTTTTTGATACTGAGCTGCATGAGCTGCTTGTAAATTTTGGAGATTAATCCTTTGTCAGTTACTTCATTTGCAAATATTTTCTCCCATTCTGAGGGTCGTCTTTTCGTCTTGTTTATGGTTTCCTTTGCTCTGCAAAAGCTTTTAAGTTTCATTAGGTCGCATTTGTTTATTTTTGCTTTTATTTCCACTTCTCTAGGAGGTTGATCAAAAAGGATCTTGCTGTGATTTATGTCATAGAGTGTTCTGCCTATGTTTTTTTCTAAGAGTTTTATAGTGTCTGGCCTTACACTTAGGTCTTTAACCCATCTTGAGTTTATTTTTGTGTATGGTGTTAGGGAGTTTTCTAATTTCATTCTTTTACAGGTAGCTGTCCAGTTTTACCAGCACCACTTATTGAAGATGCTGTCTTTCCTCCATTGTATATTCTTGCCTCCTTTATCAAAGATAAGGTGACCATCTGTGTGTGGGTTTACCTCTGGGCTTTCTATCCTGTTCCATTGATCTGTATTCGTTTTTGTGCCAGTACCATACTGTCTTGATTACTGTAGCTTTGTAGTATAGTCTGAAGTCAGAGATTCTGAATCCTACAGCTCCCTTTTTGTTTCTCAAGATTGCAATTGCTATTTGGGGTCTTTTGTGTTTCCATACAAACTGTGCAATTTTTTTTTCTAGTTCTGTGAAAAATACCTTTGGTAGTTTGATAGGGACTACAATGAATCTGTAGATTTCTTTGGGTAGTATAGTCATTTTCACAATGTTGATTCTTCCAATCCAAGAACATGGTATATCTCTCCATCTGTTTGTATCATATTTAATTTCTTTCATCAGTGTCTTATAGTTTTCTGCATTCTTATCATTACTTTTTCATTGTCTTTGAACAAAGAAGCAAATACATAACAAAAAATACACATAAATGAATAAATAAAAAATGAACTTGGGCTGTTTGACACTGAACTCCCATGTGAGTTTATAAAATCTTTACAAAAGAAGCACAAAAGATATTCACTGCAGAGAAGGGGGCAACAACATGGAGATATAACTATTATCTAATGTGACTCTGTACACATGAAAGCAAATGAAAGAAACAAAAATATCTCACTTTCTCTTATAGATTTGGCCCATAAATTTAGCATCAATTTATTTCTGACAATTTAAGTATTTAATTTCTTTCTTTTCTTCTATTTTCTATTCAAAATGTACTGTAAGCATAACAGACATAAAGTGAATAAAGGAGAATGCTGTGGCAGAAAGAGTTAATTTTGTACATCTAATTTTAGATGCTGGCTCTTTCATTCCTTGCTTATATCAGGAGTCCCCAACCCCCAGGCTGTGGAGAGGTACCGGTCCATGGCCTGTTAGGAACTGGGCCACACAGCAGGAGGTGAGCGGCGGGAAAGCAAAGCTTCATCTGCTGCTCCCCAGCCCTCACATTACCACCTGAACCATCCCACCATCACTCACCTTACTGCCTGAACCTTCTCCCCTGCCCCCCACCATCTGTGGAAAAACCATCTTCCACAAAACCGGTCCCTGGTGTGAAAAAGTTGGGGACTGCTGGCCTATATGACATAGCAAGCCATATCAAATCTCATATATATTATATACTCTGAATGTATCTCTCTATTTGAGTATACAATATATGTATATTATTTATATTCTGAATTAATACTCTAATGGCTACTGGGTCTTTCACAAAAGAAAAAAGATAAAGAAGATATGTGTGTGTGTGTGTGTGTGTGTGTGTGTGTGTGTGTGTGTTTCTGGCTAAGAGTGTTAATCACTTTGGGGCCAGTAATCCTTTTTAATGTATCAAGTTAGTTTTTCTAGAGCTATATGATTAGTACTCATATTTATTATGTAATTACTACTCATGTAATTTACGCAATATTGTATTGATCAGAATTTAAAATTTTGTTTGTTTATAGTATTGCACTCCCCAATATTTTGATATATATTCATTATTATACAGTTGAAATTTCGTTTTAAGGCCTGTATAGGGTCCAATATTGGGTTATGTGTAGAAGGACATTCCAGGCAGAAGTGTACCAAGGACCAATGAAGATTATGAAATAGGGACAAGAATTGGAAAATATGGGTTAGAAAAGCTAGACTGGGGCTAAAATCATGTAAATTTTATAGATAAGTTTTATCTTATTCTAGATCTAGCAGGAAGTCTTGAAAATAGTTCAAAATGGACTTTAGGGAAACAAAAGAGGAAGAAATGGCCATTTTGGAAGCTGTTAAGAGGTAAAGGCAAAAGGTAGGACTGGAAGTAGGTTGAAAAAATATTCAAAACTATGGCCAAGGTTTTAGCAACTGGGAGGATGGTACTAACATTGAAAATTTAAGCCAAACCTATTTCAAAAATAAAGAGCTGACTTTTATTGGAATTGTCCTCCTGTGGAAAACACCTTCAAGGACTAAGAATATTAAATAATAGTTTCCCATACTTTGGACAACAGGCAACACAAGACTGTGACCAGTGAGAGGAGAAAAAAAGTAAAGAGAGCCCAGGAATTATCTCCAGTGCACTGCCTGAAGGCAGTTTCCAGACCACAGTACAGAGAGACCAAAACAGAGACTCACTAAGTTAAGGAAAGAGGCTGGAGTTCAGACTGGTGAAGGCACTTCCAGAAAAGAAAATATTGCACATGAGTAGGACAAAGTGTCCTAAGAATTACTGCTGAGGAACTAACTACCTGAAAGCAGCAGACAAACAATGATCAGAATTCACAGAAGGCTTTGTATAGTTGTGTTGCACAATGGACCAAGTGAAGAGATGTTATATCTAATTAGA
Source organism: Phocoena phocoena (assembly GCF_963924675.1). Taxonomy (NCBI): domain Eukaryota; kingdom Metazoa; phylum Chordata; class Mammalia; order Artiodactyla; family Phocoenidae; genus Phocoena; species Phocoena phocoena. The sequence goes on from NC_089221.1 coordinate 24,480,781, forward strand.
GTCTTCAGAATGGCTTAAGACAAAGAGAAATTAAATAAAAACTGTTTGGAACCTGCCAAAACAAAGCTTAATTCAAGCCACAAAGGTGTGAAAATTAACTTCCAGGCATAAAAAAATAATAATACAAATGGATGCCACAGTAGAAGGACATGCTCTCACTCCCTCTTCTGAGAGCACCAGAATCACAGCTAAGTACTCAACAATCATTGACAGGAAGACACTGGAACTCACCAAATAATATACCCCACATCCAAAGACAAAGGAGAAGCCACAGTGAGATGGTAGGAGTGGCACAATCACAATAAAATCAAAGCCCGTAAGTGCTGGGTGGGTGACTCACAAACTGGAAAACACTTACACCACAGAAGTCCACTCACTGGAGTGAAGGTTCTGAGCCCCAGGTCAGGTTTCTCAAACTGGGGGTCTGGCAACGGGAGGAGGAATTCCTAGAGAATCAGACTTTGAAGGCTAGGAAAATTTATTTGCAGGACTTCGACAGGACTGGGGGAAACACAGACTCCACTCTTGGAGGACACACACAAAGTAGTGTGCGCTTCAGGACCCAGGAGAAGGAGCAATGACCCATAGGAGGCTGAACCAGACCTACCTGCTACTGTTGGAGGGTCTCCTGCAGAGATGGGAGTTGGCTGTGGGTCACCATGAGGATGAGGACAATGGCAGCAGAAGTTCTGGGAAATACTCCTTAGTGTGAGCCCTCCTGGAGTCCACCATTAGCCCCACCAAAGAGCCTGGTAGGCTCCAGTGTTGGGTCACCTCAGGTCAACCAAACAACAGGGAGGGAACCCGGCCCCACCCATCAGCAGACAAGCAGATTAAAGTTTTACTGAGCTCTGCCAACAAGAGCAACACCCAGCTCAACCCACCACCAGTTCCTCCCATCAGGATACTGGCACAAGCCTCTTAGATAGCCTCATCCACCAGAGGGCAGACAGCAGAAGCAAGCAAAACTACAATCCTGCAGCCTGTGGAATGAAAACCACATTCACAGAAAGATAGACAAGATGAAAAGGCAAAGGGCTATGTACCAGATGAAGGAACAAGATAAAACCTCAGAAAAACAACTAAATGTAGTGGAGATAGGAAACCTTCCAGAAAAAGAATTCAGAATAATGATAGTGAAGATGATCCAGGATCTCGGAAAAAGAATGGAGGCAAAGAACAAGAAGATGCAAGAAATGTTTAACAAAGACCTAGAAAAATGAAAGAACAAATACCTAGAAGAATTAAAGAACAAGCAAACAGAGATGAACAATACAATAACTGAAATGAAAAATACAGTAGAAGGAAACGATAGCAGAATAACGGAGTCAGAAGAACAGATAAGTGACCTGGAAGACAGAATGGGGGAATTCACTGCCACAGAAGAAAAAAGAATGAAAAGAAATGAAGACAGCCTAAGACACCTCTGGGACGACATTAAATGCAACAACATTCGTGTAATAGGGGTAACAGAAGAAGAGAGAAAGGACCTGAGGAAATGTTTGAAGAGATTATACTTGAAAACTTCCCTAACATGGGAAAGGACATAGCCACCCAAGTCCAGGAAGCACAGAGAGTCCCAGGCAGGAGAAACATAAGGAGAAACATGCTGAGACACATAGCAATCAAATTGACAAAAATTAAAGACAAAGAAAGATTACTGAAAGCAACAAGGGAAAAACGAAAAATAACATGCAAGGGAACTGCCATAACGTTAACAGCTGATTTCTCAGCAGAAATTCTACAAGGCAGAAAGGAGTGGCGTGATATATTTAAAGTGATGAAAGGGAAGAAACTACAGCCAAGATTACTCTACTTGGCAAGGATCTGATTCAGATTTGATGGAGAAATCAAAACCTTTACAGACAAGCAAAAGCTAAAAGAACTCAGCACCATCAAACCAGCTCTACAACAAATGCTAAAGGAATTTCTCTAAGTGGGAAACACAAGAGAAGAAAAGGACCTATAAAAACATACACATAGCAATTAAGAATATGGTAGTAGGAACATACATATCGATAATTACCTTAAATGTGAATGAATTAAATGCTCCAACAAAAAGACACAGGCTCAATGAATGGATACCAAAACAAGACCCATATATATGCTGACTACAAGAGATCCACTTCAGACCTAGGGACACATACAGGCTGAAAGTAAGAGGATGGAAACAGATATTCCATGCAAATGGGAATCAGAAGAAAGCTGAAGTAACAAGATAAAATAGATTTTAAGATAAAGACTATTACAAGAGACAAAAAAGGACAATACATAATGATCAAGGGATCAATCCAAGAAGATATAACAACTGTAAATATTTATGCATCCAACATAGGAGCACCTCAATACATAAGGTACCTGCTAACAGATATAAAAGAGGAAATTGACAGTAACACAATAATAGTGAGGGACTTTAACACCTCACTTACACCAATGGACAGACCATCCAAACAGAAAAGTAATAAGGAAACAGAAGCTTTTTTTTTTTTTATCATCTTTATTGGGGTATAATTGCTTCACAACGGTGTGTCAGTCTCCGCTTTACAACAAAGTGAATCAGCCATACATATACATATGTTCCCATATGTCTTCCCTCTTGCGTCTCCCTCCCTCCCACTCTCCCCATCCCACCCCTCCAGGCTGTCCCAAAGCCCCGAGCTAATATCCCTGTGCCTGTGGCTGCTTCCCCCTAGCTATCTACCTTACTACGTTTGTTAGTGTGTATATGTCCATGACTCTCTCTCGCCCTGTCAAAACGGAAACAGAAGCTTTAAATGACACAATAGAACAGATAGATTTAATTGATATTCATAGGACATTCCATCGAAAAACAGCAGATTACCCTTTCTTCTCAAGTGCACGCAGAACATTCTCCAGGTTAGATCACATCTTGGGTCACAAATCAAGCCTCAGTAAATTTAAGGAAACTGAAATCATATCAAGCATCTCTTCTGACCACAATACTATGAGATTAGAAATCAATTAAAGGGGAAAAAACATAAAAAACAGAAACACATTGAGGCTAAACAATACATTGCTAAATAACCAAGAGATCACTGAAGAAATCAAAGAGGAAATCAAAAAATACCTGGAGACAAATGACAATGAAAACACGATGATCCAAAACCTATGGGATGCAGCAAAAGCAGTTCTAAGAGGGAAGTTTATAGCTATACAAGCCTACCTCAAGAAACAAGAAAAATCACAAAAAACAATCTAACCTTACACCTAAAGGAACTAGAGAAAGAAGAACAAACAAAATCGAAAGTTAGTAGAAGGAAAGAAATCATAAAGATCAGAGCAGAAATAAATGAAATAGAAACAAAGAAAACAATAGCAAAGATCAATAAAACTAAAACCTGGTTCTTTGAGAAGATAAACAAAATTGATAACCCATTAGCCAGACTCATCAAGAAAAAGAGGGAGAGGACTCAATAAAATTCAAATGAAAAAGGAGAAGTTACAACAGACACCGTAGAAATACAAAGCATCCTAAGAGACTATTACAAGCAATTCTATGCCAATAAAATTGACATGATGGAAGAAATGGACAAACTCTTAGAAAGGTATAACCTTCCAAGACTGAACCATGAAGAAATAGAAAATGTGAACAGACCAATTACAAGTAATGAAATTGAAACTGTGATTAAAATCTTCCAATAAACAAAAGTCCAGGACCAGACAGCTTCACAGGTAAATTCGACCAAACATTTAAATAAGAGCTAACACCCATCCTACTCAAACTCTTCCAAAAAACTGCAGAGGAAGGAACACTCCCAAACTCATCCTATGAGGCTACCATCACCCTGATACCAAAACCAGAAAAAGACACTACAAAAAACCCCAGAAAATTACAGACCAATATCACTGATGAATATACATGCAAAAATCCTCAACAAAATCCTAGCGAACAGAATCAAACAACACAATAAAAGGATCATACACCATGATCAAGTGGGAATTATCCCAGGGATGCAAGAATTCTTCAATACACAAATCAATCAATGGGATACACCATATTAATAAACTGAAGAATAAAAACCATACGATAATCTCAATAGATGTAGAAAAAGCTTTTGACAAAATTCAATACCAGTTTATTTTAAAAACTCTCCAGAAAGTGGGCATAGAAGGAACCTACCTCAACATAATAAAAGCCATATACAACAAACCCACAGCAAACACTATTCTCAATGGTGAAAAACTGAAAGCATTTCCTCAAAGATCAGGAACAAGACAAGAATGTCCACTCTTGCCACTATTATTCAACATAGTTTTGGAAGTCCTAGCCACAGCAATCAGAGAAGAAAAAGAAATAAAAGGAATACAAATTGGAAAAGAAGAAGTAAAACTGTCACTGTTTGCAGATGACATGATAATATCCATAGAGAATGCTAAAGATGCCACCAGAAAACTACTAGAGCTCATCAATGAATCTGGTCAAGTTGCAGGATACAAAATTAATGCACAGAGGTCTCTTGCATTCCTATACACTAACAATGAAATATCAGAAAGGGAAATTAAGAAAACTCCCATTTACCTTTGCAACATAAAGAATAAAATACCTAGGAATAAACCTACCTAAGGAGACAAAGGACCTGCATGCAGAAAACTATAAGACACTGACGAAAGAATTTAAATATGATACAAACAGATGGAGAGATATACCATGTTCTTGGGTTGGAAGAATCAATACTGTGAGAATGACTATACAACCGAAAGCAATCTACAGATTCAATGCCATCCCTATCAAATCACCAGTGGCATTTTTTACAGAACTAGAACAAAAAATCTTAAAATTTGTATGGAGACAAAAAACCCCGAACAGCCAAAGTAGTCTTGAGGGCAAAAAACAGAGCTGGAGGAATCAGACTCCCCGACTACAGACTATACTACAAAGCTACAGTCATCAAGACAATATGGTACTGGCACAAAAACAGAAATATAGATCAATGGAACAGGATAGAAAGCCCAGAGATAAACCCACACACCTATGGTCAACCAATCTATGACAAAGGAGGCAAGGATATACAATGGAGAAAAGACAGTCTCTTCAATAAGTGGTGCTGGGAAAACTGGACAACTGCATGTAAAAGAATGAAATTAGAACACTCCCTAACACCATACACAAAAATAAACTCAAAATGGATTAGACACCTAAATGTAAGACTGGACACTATAAAACTCTTAGAGGAAAACATAGGAAGAACACTGTTTGACATAAATCACAACAAGATCTTTTTTGATCTGCCTCCTAGAATAATGGAAATAAAACAAAAATAAACAAATGGGACCTAATGAAACTTAAAAGCTTTTTCACAGCAAAGGAAACCATAAACAAGAAGAAAAGACAACCCCAGTATGGGAGAAAATATTTGCCAACGAATCAGTGGACAAAGGATTAATCTCCAAAATATATAAATAACTCAAGTAGCTCTATGTTAAAAAAACAACCAATCCAATCCCAAAATGGGCAGAAGACCTAAATAGACATTTCTCCAAAGAAGACATACAGATGGCCAAGAAGCCCATGAAAAGCTGATCAACATCACTAATTATTAGAGAGATGCAAATCAAAACTACAATGAGGTATCATCTCACACTGCTCAGAATAGCTATCATCAAAAAATCTACAAAGAAAAAATGCTGGAGAAGGTGTGAGGAAAAGGGAACCCTCTTGCACTGTTGGTGGAAATGTAAATTGATACAGCCACTATGGAGAACAGTATGGAGTTTCCTTAAAAAATCTAAAAATAGAACTACCATATGACCCAGCAGTCCCACTACTGGGCACATACCCAGAGAAAACCATAATTCAAAACGACATATGCACCTCTATGTTCATTGTAGCACTATTTACAATATCCAGGTCATGGAAGCAACCTAAATGTCCATCAACAGATGAATGGATAAAGAAGTTGTGGTACATATATACAATGGAATATTACTCAGCCATAAAAAGGAATGAAATTGGGTCATTTGTAGAGACTTGGATGGATCAAGAGACTGTCATACAGAGTGAAGTAAGTCAGAAAGTGAAAAATAAATAACATATTAATACATATATGTGGAACCTAGAAAAATGGTACAGATGAATCAGTTTGCAGGGTAGAAATACAGACACAGATGTAGAGAAAAAACGTATGGACACCAAGGGGTGAAAGTGGTGGGGGGGTGTGGTGGTGTGATGAATTGGGAGACTGGGATTGACATATATACACTAATATGTATAAAATGGATAACTAATAAGAACTTGCTGTATAAAAAATAAAATAAAATTCAAAAATATATACATAATACAATTTGAAGAAATAAAGCAAAATCAAACACTAAGAATGTAAAACTTAGAATTTCTAGTGTCCAGTCAAAATGTATTCAGCATGTAAAAAAGCAGGAAAATGGGATTAGTAAGCAAGAAAATTAAGACAATGGAAAGAGAAAGAAATAAGAATCATTATGGAACTAGAACAGAAAGGAACCTTAAAACAATGATCTTTTAAATATGTTCTAAGATGCAGAGGAAATGATACACATAATGAGAAAAAAATAGAAGATATATAAATAAACTAAATAAAAATTCTAGAGATTAAAAATACAATATCTGAAATTTTGAAATGTAGATAAATCTGATCAGATAAAAGATTAGATACTGTGGAAAAAATGAATCAAAAATAGAAAAATAATGAAAATAATAAAAAAAATCCTTAGAGCACCCTTGGACAAAAGAGGGAGGTGGGCAGAAAAGTATCTAAAGAAATCTTGGCAGAAATTTTTTCAAATTAAATAAAATTTATAAAGGCACAGATTCAAGAAACTTGATGAATCCCAAATGAAAGAAACATAAGGAAAATAGCATTATCCAATTACTGATATCCAGTCATAAAGATAAAATTCATAAAGGCAGCCAGAGCAAAAATGATATTCAGGGAGCATAGATAATCATAACATATTTCTCATAAAAATCAAACTGATGAGAAAAAAATGAAATACCATCTTAAATTAATGAAAGAAAAAAATTGTTAACCCAGAACACAATACTTACCAAAAATATTATTGAAAAATAAAGTTGAAGTAAGACCATTTGAGAGTAACAAAATCTGGGATAATTAATCATTACAGACATGCATTAAGTGAAGTTAAAGCAAATTCTTTAAAAAAGGAGACAAAATATCCCATATAAAATTTGTATTTCAATAAGTGAGAGCATAAAAAATGGAAACATGTAGGTGTATGTGGGCAAATATAAAAATTTTTTCTCATTTTTAATCTCTTTAAAATATGATTGTTTAAAGGCAAACAATTATCATGTGTTTTTGAACTTATGACATACATAGTATTACCATCTATTACTGTGATAAGTAAACCCTAGCGTAATAAAAATTAAAACAAGGAATAATAGCAAATAAGGGAATAGCAGAAAAAAAACAAATGGAGAAATAGACAATAGCAAGCAAGAATCTAGATTTAGGCTAATATCTAATATTTATATTAAATACAAATTGTCTAAAGACTCTAGTTAAAAAGGTTTGTGAGACTAAATGAAAAAGTCAGATACAACTATATGCTATTTATATAAACCCATTTTAAATAAGGAAGACATTCTATTAAAAGTAATAGGATATAATAAGATAATCATAGATACAATCCAAGGAATGATGGAGAAGCTAAACTAACATCAGGCAAATAAAATTTCAGGACAGTAAATATTACCAGAAATACAGAGTGATATATCATAATGACAAAGGGTTTAGTTCAGCCAGAACAGGCAAAATCTTAAAATATACATGCACCTAAAATTTCAAAGTAAATGAAAAAAAAAGTGGACTGAAAAGAGAAATAAAGCCATAATTATAATTAGAGACTTTTAATACTCCTCTCACAATAATTGATAAAAACAAGTAGACAAAAAGATTTAAGGGCAAATGATGATTTGATCAATACCAACTACCTTAAATGGCATTTATACAATACTCCAGCAGAAAACAGCTGATTACACATTTCTTTTATCTGTACATAGATTACAAAGTAGACCATATTATGAGCCATAACTATATTTCAGTAAATAAGCTTGAAAAAGAATATTCTTTTTACCACAGTGAAAATAAACCAGCAATCAACAAAAGATATTGAAAAATCCCCAAAGTTTTGAATATTAAATAGCATGCTTCTAAATAACAAATTGATGAATGATAGGATATTGGAATGCATTTTAAATAAAATCGAAAATGAAAACATAACATCAAAATGCGTGGGAAGAAGTTAATGTTCTATTTAGAAGAAAACATATAGCATTAAATACTTACTACTATATATAAAATAGATAACCAATTACTGTATAGCACAGAGAACTATACTCAATATTTTGTAATAAGTCATAAGGGAAAATAATCTGAAAAAGAATATACACACACACACACACACACACACACACATATATATATATATCTCCTATCCAAGAACATGGTATATCTTTCCATCTGTTTGTCTCATCTTCAATTTCTTTCATCAGTGTCAGACTATACTACATTAAGGCAATCTACAGATTCATTGCAATTCCCATCAAATTACCGATGGCATTTTTGGCAGATCTAGAACAAAAAAACTCTTAAAATTTGCATGAAAACACAAAGACCCTGAATAGCCAAAGCAATCATGAGAAGCAAAAATGGAGCTGGAGGACTCAGGCTCCCTGACTTCAGACAATACTATAAATCTACAGTAATCAAAAGAGTAATGTACTGGCACAAAGACAGACTTATATATCAATGGAATAGGATAGAAATCCCAGAAATAAACCCACATACCTAGGGTCAATTAATTTACAACAAAGGAGGCAAGAATATACAGTGGAGAAAAGACAGTCTCTTCAATAAGTGATGCTGGGAAAACTCGAGAGCCACAAGTAAAAGATGAAATTAGAACATTCTGTAACACCATACACAAAAATGAACTTAAAATGTATTAAAGACCTAAATATGTTTGGATATTATAAAACTCTTAGAGGAAAATATACACAGAACACTGTTTGACATAAATTGCAGCAATATCTTTTTGGATCCACCTCCTAGAGTAATGAAAATAAAAACAAAAATAAGCTAATGGGACCTAGTTAAATTTTAAAGCTTTTGCACAGCAAAGGAAACCATGAACAAAGCAAAAAGACAACCCACAGAATGGGAGAAAACACTTGCAAATGAAACAACGAACAAGGGATTACTCTCCAAAATGTAAAAAAGCTCATATGACTCAATATCAAAAAAACAAAAACCCAATCAAAAAATGGGCAGAAGATCTAAATAGACATTTCTCCAAAGACACATACAGATGGACAAAAAGCACATGAAAAGATGCTCAACATCACTAATTATAAGAGAAATGCAAACCAAATCTACAATGAGGTATCACTTCACACCAGTCAGAATAGCCATCATCAAAAAATCTGCAAATAATAAATGATGGAGAGGGTGTAGAGGAAAAGGTTCTACACTGTTGGTGGGAATGTAAATTGGTATAACTACTCTGGAGAACACTATGGAGGTTCCTTAAAAACTAAAAATAGAGCCACCATATGATCAAGCAATCCCACTCCTGTGCATATATCTGGAGAAAACCATACTTTGAAAAGATACATGCACCCCCATGTTCACAGCAGCACTATTTACAATAGCCAAGACATGGAAGCAACCTAAATGCACATCAATAGATGAATGGATAAAGAAGTTGTGGTACATATATAAAATGGAATATTACTCAACCATAAAAAAGAATGAAATAATGACATTTGCAGCAACATGGATGGACTTAGAGAGTCTCATACTAAGTGAAGTAGGTCAGACAGACAATGACAAATATTATATGATATCAAGTATATGTGGAATCTAAAAAAATGATACAAATGAACTTATTTACAAAACAGAAATAGACTCACAGGCTCAGAAAACAAACTTATGGTTACCAAAGAGGAAAGGTGGGGGGGAGGGATAAATTAGGAGGTTAGGATTAACATATGCACAATACTATATATAAAATAGATAATCAACAAGGACCTACTGTATACCACAGGGAACTCTACTCAATACTCTGTAAGAACCTATATGGGAAAAGAATCTGAAAAAGGATAGACATATGTATTACTGAATCACTTTGCTGTACACCTGAAACTAACACAACATTGTAAATCAACTATACTTCAATTAAATAAGGAAAAGACAGGGCTTACCTGGTGGCGCAGTGGTTGAGAGTCCGCCTGCCAATGCAGGGGACATGGGTTCGTGCCCCGTTCCGGGAGGATCCCACATGCCGCGAAGCAGCTGGGCCTGTAAGCCATGGCCACTAAGCCCGTGCGTCCGGAGCCTGTGCTCTGCAACAGGAGAGGCCACAACAGTGAGAGGCCTGCGTACCACAAAAAAAAAAAAGTAAAAGATATATAAGATCAGTGTCTTAATCATCTACTTCAAGACACTAAAATATAATAAACAAAAAGTAAATGTAGGAAAATAAAATGAAAACCAAAATATCAATGAAAGGTAAATAGAGAAAAGCTTTTGACAAGAAATAATACCCATTTGTGATAAAAATATTCAGCAAGGTAAGAATAAAAGGGAATATCCTCAACTTGGTTTACCTATAGTTAAAACCGTTTCTATTGGTGAAAGGTGAACTATCTCTCCATTAAGATCAGTAACAAGCAAAGGATGTTTTTTTAACATTTATATTTAATATTGTACATAATTTTCTAACCAGTGCAATAAGAGAAGAAAAAGAAATAAAAAGTTTATAGTTCGAAGAAAGAAATTAAACTCTCTTTATTTGCAGAGGGTGTTATCTTTTATGGAGAATGACATCAAGAATCCTCAAAAATGTTATCTAAACTAATAAATAAATGCTGCAAGGTAGAAGTTTACTAAGGCAACAAAAAGTACATTTTTATAAACCCATAACAAAATATGTGAAATTGAAAAAAATACCATTTGTAATTGCATCAAAAACATGAAATACTCAGAGATAAATTTAAAATGTGGCAAAGTTTTGTATATAAAAATTATATAACATTGTTGAGGATGTTAAAGAGAACCTGAATGTGAAAATATATAATACATATCAGAAGATCCAATATTATTAAAATAACAATTATCAACAAATAATTCTATAGCTTCATTATAATTTCAATCAAAATTTCAGGAAATTCTTTTGTAAGGATTAGTAAGCTGATTCTACAATGTATATGGGTTATGCAAAGAACTTATTATAGCCAAACTCTTTTGAAAATAAAGATCAAATTTAGAGGTCTAATATCTAATTTCAAGACTTATAAAACTATAAAGATATAATTATACATCAAAATTGACAGAGTAGAGAGCTCAGAAATAGGCACACACATATGTGTTTAACTGGTTTTTTAACAAAACATATAATGTGGTTGAATCATGAAACATTTATTTTTTGCTTTGGAACTGTTGGATACCCATGTGGAAAAATGAACCTGAGCCAATCCTTTCTTCATATAACTACAAAGTTTATCCTTAAAAGGATCATAGAATCAATAAAATTTAAACTTCTAAAATATAGGAAATTATTTTTTAATTCAATGGTTTGGCAGAATTTTCTTAGGATACATAAAACTTTAACCATGAAAAGACAAAGTTTAAAGAGTTTTACTCTTCAGAAGATACCAGTAAGAAAATGAAAAGAGAAGCCAGAGGCTGGAGAAAATATTCATAAAACATAAATCTGATGAAGGACTTGTAAATATTTTAAACATATTTTTAGAAAAATGAATATCACTCTGATGCTTTTGTCTTCTCTATCAAAAAAAATTTTTTTTCATTTCAATCGTAGAAATATCAGGATTTACATGCAAACTACTTCTCTCATATTTCCAAGCATACATAGACATGTACCTACATGAAATATAGTTTAGAAACTTGTATTTCTGTGGCATTTCTTCATAAAGTGATTTGAACTCTAACCTTGTAAACAATGGCTATTGTGGTTTGGTTATAAATAAGTATAAATAATAGTTACTCCAATTAAAGTTTCCGGATATATGAATGCCAATGACACTTCAATAGAAATCTCCCTTTATTCTGAGGAATGCATTCAGAAGACTAGCAACACTTTTACTTGTACACATTACATAACATTTTATTGTGTTTGTCTTGCATATTTTCAGTTTTAAAATTCTTACTGGTGTGGTTTTATTTGGCATTTATCTATGTCTTCTAACTAACATAGTAATTCAACTATCAATACCTTTCCATGTATGTAATGGTGTAATGGGTACTGAAATCCTTCCATTTAAAGAACAAGAATGTGAATATTACATTGTCACTCATCAATATCAGAAGAATGACTTAAAAAAAAGATTTTAGACAATTACCCAATATTTCCTTTGCTTGACAACAAATGAAATTTAAAAGTTATACTATATATACAAATATATATGTAGGAATTGATACATTTCAACTCTCAAGAAAAACATTTTGACAAAAGATAAAGGTATGCCTATAAAACTGTAGTAAGATCAGAATGTAATAAGAAGTATAAAATGTTTAAATACTATGAGATACAAAAGAAACAAATTAACTTCTGATTAAAAAGAAAATTAGGCAATTCTTTTGCAGGGAAAGAACAATGAGAGGTATTTTCTGCCAGAGTTAATAAGCATGGACAAAAGCAGAGAGTGGGATGAATAAAAAAATAAAGATGTTGACTTGGCTGATTAACACAATTTACATGAAGACACAATAAGAGCAAAAGGTGGAGAGGAAAGTTCAGTTAGATTTTAGAGAATCTTGAATTCCATGGCTACTTGCTGTTAATATATTTTATATACCAAGAGAAAAATTTCAGGTTTCTTATTACAGAGGAGTGCTTTTAGAAACGAATTTTATGAAAATATATTTGCCAGTATTCAATGAAGGAGATTGAAAGTTAGAAACAATGATTTAAAAAAAAATGCACTAGAACAGATGGAATGAGTAAAGACAAAACTAGAGCAATGCATTGGATATAGAAATGAGAAGCCAATAGTAAACTGATGATAAATTTTGACTATGCATATGTGGAAGAAAGAGAGTGAATGTATAAGATTCTTTAAGATTTGCAACATGAGTGATCAACAACAGAAGATGAATTTACACAATTATAGAAACCAGTTTGACAATTTTATTCGGGATTTAGAAAGATTATGAATGAATTTTCAATGTGTTTATCTTGTGAAAATAGAGTAAAAGCACTCCCTTTTGCGAGAGCACTGGAATCAAAACTAACTGCTGAACAATCATCAACAGGAAAACACTAGAACTCACCAAAAAAGATACCCCACATCCAAAGACAAAGGAGAAGCTGCAATGAGACAGTAGGAGGGGGGCAATCACAATCAAATCAAATCCCACAACTGCTGCATGGGTGACTCACAAACTGGAGAACAATGATATCACAGAAGCCCACCCACTGGAGTGAAGGTTCTGAGCCCCACAACAGCCTCCCCAACCTGGAGGTCCAGCAATGGGAGGAGGAATTCCCAGAGAATCAGATTTTGCAGGCTAGCGAGATTTGACCACAGAACTTCGACATGACTGGGAGAAAGAGACTCCACTCTTGGAGGGCACAAGCAAAGCAGTGTGTGCATCAGGACCCAAGGAGAAGGAGCAGTGACCACATAGGAGATTGAGCCAGACCTATCTGCTAGTGTTGGAGGGTCTCCTGCAGAGGCAGGAGGCAGCTGAGGCTCACTGTGGGGACAAGGACACTGGCAGAAGAAGTTCTGAGAAGAAGTCCTTGGCATGAGCTGTCCTTGCCCCACCAAGAGCTTGTAGCCTCCAGTGCTGGGTCACTTCAGGCCAAAAATCCAACAGTCTGAGGGAACTCAGCCCCACCGATTAGCAGACAAGCATATTAAAGGTTTACTGAGCTCTGCCAACAAGAGCAAAACCCAGCTCTACCCACCACCAGTCCCTACCATCAGGAAGCTTACACAAGCCTCTTAGATAGCCTCATCCACCAGAGGGCAGACAGAAGAAGCAAAAAGAACTACAGTCCTGCAGCCTGTGGAATGAAAACCACATTGACAGAAAAATGAAAAGCAGAGGGCTATGTACCAGATGAAGGAACAAGAAAAAACCCCAGAAAGACAATTAAATGAAAAAGAATTCAGAATAATGATAGTGAAGATGACCCAGGACCCCAGAAAATAAATGAAGGCAAAGATCAAGAAGATGCAAGAAATGTTTAACAAAGACCTAGAAGAATTAAAGAACAAATACCTAGAAGAATTAAAAAACAAACAAACAGAGATAAACAATTTAATAACTAAAATGAAAAATACAATAGAAGGAATCAATAGCAGAATAACTGAGGCAGAAGAACAGATAAGTGATCTGGAAGACAGAATGTTTGAATTCACTGTCACAGAAGAAAAAAGAAAAATGAATGAAAAGAAATGAAGACAGCCTAAGAGACCTCTGGGACAACATGAAATGCATGAACATTTGCATTATAGGGATCCCAGAAGGAGGACAGAGAGAGAGAGAGAGGACACAAGAAAATATTTGAGGAGATTATAGTCCAAAACTTCCCTAATATGGGAAAGGATATAGCCACCCAGGTCCAGGAATTGCAGAGAATCCCAGGCGGGATAAATCCAAGGAGAAAGACACCAAGACATACATTAATCAAATTGACAGAAATTAAGGACAAAGAAAAATTATTAAAAGCAACAAGGGAAAAATGAAAAATAACATACAAGGGAGTTCCCATAAGGTTAACAGATGATTTCTCAGCAGAAACTCTACAAGCCAGGAGGAAGTGGCATGATATATTTAAAGCGATGAAAGGGAAGAACCTACAACCAAGATTGCTCTACCTGGCTAGGATATCATTCAGATTAGATGGACAAGTTAAAAGCTTTACAGACAAGTAAAAGCCCAGAGAATTCAGCACCACCATATCAGCTCTACAACAAATGCTAAAGCAACTTCTCTAAGTGGGAAACACAAGAGAAGAAAAGGACCTACAAAAACAAACCCAAAACAATTAAGAAAATGGTAAGAGGAACATGCATATCAATAATTACCTTAAATGTGAATGGATTAAATGCTCCAACCAAAGACACAGGCCCGCTGAATGGATAGAAGAACAAGACATATATATATATACATATATATATATATATATATGTATATATATATATATATATATATACACACTGTCTGCAAGAGACCCACTTCAGACCTAGGGATATATACAGACTGAAAGTGAGGGGATGGAAAAAGATATTCCATGCAAATGGAAATCAAAGGAAAGCTGAAGTAGCAATACTCATATCACATAAAATAGACTTTAAAATAAAGAATGTTACAAGAGACAAGGAAGGACACTACATAATGACCAAGGGATCAATAAAAGAAGAAGATAAACAATTATAAATATATATGCACTCAACATAGGAGTACCTCAGTACATTAGGTAAATGCTAACAGCTAAAAAAGAGGAAATCGACAGTAGCACAATAATAGTGGGGAACTTTAAAACCTCACTTACACCAATGGACAGATCATTCAAACAGAAAATTAATAAGGAAACACAAGCTTTAAATGATACATGAGACCAGACAGATTGAATTGATATTTATAGGACATTGCATCTGAAAAAAGCAGATTACACTTTCTTCTCAAGTGCACATCGAATATTCTCCAGGATAGATCACATCTTGGGTCACAAATCAAGCCTCAGTATATTTAAGAAAACTGAAATCATATCAAGCATTTTTTCTGACCACAATGCTGAGATTAGAAATAAATTACAGGGAAAAATATGTAAAAAACACAAACACATGGAGGCTAAACAATACACTACTAAATAACCAAGAGATCACTGTTGAAATCAAAGAGGAAATCAAAAAATACCTAGAGACAAATGAGAACCAAAACACGATGATCCAAAACGTATGGTATGCAGCAAAAGCAGTTCTAAGAGGGAAGTTTATAGCAACACAATCCTACCTCAAGAAACAAGAAAAATCTCAAATAAACAATCTAACCTTACACCTAAAGCAATTAGAAAAGAACAAACAAAACCCAAAGTTAGTAGAAGGAAAGAAATCATGAAGATCAGAGCAGAAATAAATGAAATAGAAACAAAGAAAACAATAGCAAAGATCAATAAAACTAAAAGCTGGTTCTTTGAGAAGATAAACAAAATTGATAAAACTTTAGCCAGACTCATCAAGATAAAGGAGGGAGAGGACTCAAATCAATAAAATTAGCAATGAAAAAGGAGAAGTTACAATAGACACTGCAGAAATACAAAGCATCCTAAGAGACTACTACAGTCAACTCTATGTACTACAGTCAACTCTATGCCAATAAAATGGACAACCTGGAAGAAATGGACAAATTCCTAGAAAGGTATAACCTACCCAGACTGAATCAGACAGAAATAGAAAATATGAGTGGACCAATTACAAGTAATGAAATTGAAACTGTGATTAAAAATCTTCTAACAAACAAAAGTCCAGGAACACCTGGCTTCACAGGTGAATTCTATCAAACATTTAGAGAAGCACTAACAGCCATCCTTCTCAAACTCTTCCAAAGTACAACAGAGGAAGGAACACTTGTAAACTCATTCTTCAAGGTGACCATCACTCTGACACCAAAACCAAACAAAGATACTACAAAAAAAAAGAAAAAACCACTATCATTGATGAATATAGATGCAAAAATCTTTAACAAAATACTAGCTAACAGAACACAACAACACATTAAAAGGATCATACACCATGATCAATTGGGATTTATCCCAGGGCTGCAAGGATCCTTCAATATGTGTAAATCAATCAATGGGATACACCATATTAAAAAACTGAAGAATAAAAACCATATGATCATCTCAATAGATGAAGAAAAAGCTTTTGACAATATTCAACACTCATTTTTGGTAAAAACTCTCCAGACACTGGGCATAGAAGGAACCTACCTCAACATAATAAAGGCCATATACGACAAACACTCAGTGAACATCATTCTCAATGGTGAAAAACTGAAAGCATTTCCTCTAAGATCAGGAACAAGACAAGAATGTCCACTCTTGCCACTATTATTCAACATAGTTTTGGAAGTCCTAGCTATGGCAATCAGAGAAGAAAAAGAAATAAAAGGAATACAAATTGGAAAAGAAGAAGTAAAACTGTCACTGTTTGCAGATGACATGATACTAGATATATAGAGAATCCTGAAGATGCCACCAGAAAACTACTAAAGGTCATCAATGAATTTGGTAAAGTTGCAGGATACAAAATTAATGCACAGAAATCTCTTGCATTCCTATACACTAACAACGAAAGATCAGAAAGAGAAATTAAGGAAACAATCCCATTCACCTTTGTAACAAAAATAATAAAATACCTAGGAACAAAGCTGCCTAAGGATTTAAAAGACCTGTACTCAGAAAACTATAAGACACTGATGAAAGAAATCAAAGATGACACAAACAGATGGAGAGATATATCATGTTCTTGGATTGGAAAATTCAATATTATCCAAATGACTCTACTACCCAAAGCAATCTACAGATTCAATGCAATCCCTATCAAATTACCAGTGGCATTTTTTACAGAACTAGAACAAAAAATCTTAAAATTTGTATGGAGACACAAAAGACCCTGAATAGCCAAAGCAATCTTGAGGGGAAAAAAACAGAGTTGGAGGAATCAAACTCCCTGATGTCAGACTATAGTACAAAGCTACAGTTATCAAGACAATATGGTACTGGCACAAAAACAGAAATATAGATCAATGGAACAGGATAGAAATCCCACAGATAAAATCACATACACATGGTCACCTAATCTATGACAGAGGAGGCAAGGATATACAATGGAGAAGATACAGTCTCTTCAATAAGTGGTGCTGGGAAAACTGGACAGCTACATGTAAAAGAACGAAATTAGAACACTCCCTAACACCATACACAAAAATATACTCAGAATGGATTAAAGACCTAAATGTAAGACCAGACACTATAAAACTCTTAGAGGAAAACATAGGAACAACACTCTTTGACATAAATCACAGCAAGAGCTTTTTTGACCCACCTCCTAGAGTAATGGAAATAAAACAAAAATAAACAAATGGGACCTAATGAAACTTAAAAGCTTTTGCACAGCAAAGGAAACTGTAAACAAGGAGATATACAGTTTTAAAAATTGACTGAGTCCCATGACAGTTGGCCAAAGCCTAGTGAAATTATTCATTAACACTGTGGCACCACATAGGTCTTTATCACCTGGAACTGTTTCATCAGTGATAACCTAAGTATCCTTATATCTGAAAATAGCATCTCAACTAAGGAATCTAGTTTTTGCATTTGTGGGGAAATCTAAATCTCAGTCCCCTCCTATATTCTCAGACATCATTCAGATTCTAATTTCACGCCTTCCTCTAAGGAGTCAGGATTGTATGAATTTTCCTTTCTTTTTTTCACTTTCATTGAAGCATAATTGACATACAACACTGTATAAGTTTAACATTTACAGCATAATGACTTGAATACACATATTGCAAAGTGATTACCACAATAAGTTGATATCCATCACTTTATATATTCACAAATGTTTTCTCCTTGTGATGAGAACTTTTAGGTATACTCTCTTAACTTTCAAATATACCATACAGCAGTGTTAATTATAGCCATCATGTTGTGCATTATATCTCCAGTACTTCTTTATCTTATAACTGGAAGTTTGTACCTTTTGACAACTTTCACCCAATTCTTCCACCCCATGCCCCATCTCTGGCAACCACAAATCTGATCTCTTTTTCTATAAGTTTAGTTATTTATAGATTTCATATATAAGTGAGATCCTACAGTACTTGTCTTGCTCTGTCTGACTTATTTCACTTGGCCTAATGCCCTCAAGTTCCATCCATGCTGTTGCAAATGTCAGGATTTCCTTGTTTTTTTATGACTAAATAATATTTCATTCTCTGTGTATGTATATATCTCACATTTACTTCATCCATTTACCTCTCAATGAACACTTAGGTTGTTTATGTGTTTTGGATATTGTAAATAATGGAACATGGGAGTGCAGGTATCTCCTTGACATAGTGATATTGTTTCTATCAGATATATACCCAGAAGTGGAATTGGTGAGTTATATGGTAGTTCTATTTTTAGTTTTTTGAGAAACCACCATACTGTTTTCTATAGTGGCTGCATCAATTTACATTCCTACCAACAGTGCACAAGGGTTCCTTTTTCTCCACATTCTTGCCAGCATTTGCTGTCTCGTCTATTTGGTGATAGCAGGAGCTAAGAATACTCAATGGAGAAAAGACAGTATATTCAATAAATGATGCTGGGAAAATCAGGAACTCACATGTAAAAGAATAAAAGTAGACCTCTATCTTACATACTCACAAAAATTAACTCTAATGGATTAAAGACTTAAATGTAAAACCTGACACCTTAAAAATCCTAGAAGAAAACACTGGGAAAAATCTCCTTGACAGGGTCCTGACGATGATTTTTTGTTTTATAAGACACGTAAAGCACAATCAATGAAATAAAAAATAAACCAGTGTAGGGGCTTCCCTGGTGGCACAGTGGTTGAGAGTCCACCTGCCGATGCAGGGGACACGGGTTCATGCCCCAGTCCGGGAAGATCCCACATGCCACGGAGCAGCTAGGCCCGTGAGCCATGGCCACTGAGCTGCATGTCCAGAGCATGTGCTCTGCAACGGGAGAGGCCACAACAGTGACAGGCCCACGTACTGCAAAAAAATAAATAAATAAAAATAAACCAGTGTAATACATCAGACTAAAAAGCTTCTGCGTAGCAAAGGAAATGATCAACAAAATGAAAAGGCAAAGTACAGAATGGGAGAAAATATTTGCAAATGATGTATCTGATAAAGGGTGAGTATCCAAAATATATAAATAACTCATACAACCTCAATAGCAAAATAATCCAATTTAAAACTGGTTGTTATTTTCAATGCTAATAGCACAACAGAATCACAAGCTCTCTGGAGAACCCCAGCAAAGCCAGTAAAAAAAGAAATACACTTGATTATGTGTCATCCATTCTGTTTGCTTTCAACATTCATGCTTTTAGGCTGTAGATTTTTTTTTTTTTTTGGCCACACTGCATGGCCTGTGGGATCTTAGTTCCCCAACCAGGGATCAAACCCATGCAGAGTCTTAAACACTGGACTACCAGTGAAGTCCCTGCAGAACATTTTCTGAGAAACTAGTTTAAGTAAATCAAATACTTCATCTTTTGTTTCACTGGTATCTTCCTCTTTTCTTTAATTTATATCTTGTAAAAATTGCATTGCATTTCACAGGAGTCCTTAATCCTCACTCTTGTTCATTCTCAATCAATGACCTAATCTAATCTTTCTTAAAGGCTGAAGCCTTTTTTTTTTTTTTTTTTTAGCGGTATGTGGGCCTCTCACTGCTGTGGCCTCTCCCATTGTGGAGCACAGGCTCCGGATGCACAGGCTCAGTGGCCATGGCTCACGGGCCCAGCCTCCGCAGCACACGGGTCCTCCTGGACCGAGGCACGAACCCGCATCCCCTGCATCGGCAGGCGGACTCTCAACTACTGCTCCACCAGGGAAGCCCAAGGCTGAAGCTTTGATCATTATATTTTCTGAGCTTTTCAAGTCAAATGCTTTGAAGATACACTATCGTTTTGAAAACATCAATATATCCTCAGAATTAACATTAAATGCATTGGTTCTCAAAATTAAAGAAAAAGACACACCTGGAAGGGCTTGTAAAAACACAAATTTCCAGGTACCCACCCCTCCACTTCTAGAGGTAAGTAGGAAAGCAGCCCTCTCTTAACCAGGTAAAAGGCTTACACCAAGAACTTGCTCATGCTAGCACCCTGATCTTGAACTTGTAGCCTCCAAAACTGTAAGAAAAAATATTTTTGGTCTAAGCCCTCTAGTCTATGGAAATGTTATCGCAAACCAAGCTAAGACAGAGCCTTAAGAGTTTGCATTTCAAACAAGTCCCCAGGTGACAGCTGCTGAGCAAGTGGTCATAGGTGAGAACCTCTTAGTGCCTTTCTGCCTCATAGAAAGCAGCATCCCATACCCTTTCCAAGGATAGGCACCTTCGAGGTCCTTGATCTACAAATTATTCCCTTTCTCTTTTACATGTATTATTGTCTTTTTCTCCACCTCCTTGATACTTATTATTAAATATAGTACAAATTTTATTGCAATATTTTCTCCACTTTATTACTCTGTTTTGAGATGCCTTATTCATTTATTGTTCCTTGAATCTATATTCAACATTTCATTTCCTCACTGTCCACTGATATTTATCTCAATGACAGCAGAAATAATATGTTCTTACACAGAAGTCTTCTTCTAATCAAGTAACATTTTTTTCACCGTCCTTGAGTTTTTCATTACAAAATAGCTGAAATGTCTATGCTCTTCCTTCCAATTAGATGAATTTAACCATTTTCATAACTTCTTCAACCTCTGCCTTGAAGTCTTCTTATATCATTCCAGTCTTCCTCTAACTGCAATGCATGTACTGGTGAAACTCTAATTCCTTGAGATTAAAAAAATGTGAGGAGGGAAACAGTGATTCTATAACAATTTGAATTGGAGGTATGGTGAATATTATATTAACTTCTAAGTGACATACATTTATGAGTTTGCATATTAAATGCTGTGAAAATTTCTGCAAGAGTTTTAAATGTGTTTGATTCAGTGTTTCCCAAATTTACTTAAATGTAGAATGCCTCTTTAAGGATATGTTGATAGCCTTAATGAATATTATCTTGGTGCAATGTGAAAATACCTTCTATGTAATTGGTTTGTTTTTAGCAAAAAGATAACTTTTATTTTTAATTTTCTGCAGAGTGCCCAGTACCTTCATTTTTTTGCCACATCTATTATGGGTATAGTCATTCTTTGTTTATCTAATGACAGTAAAAAGAATCAGTATAGATGCGCAGTGAATTTGTCCTGATGGAAATCACCTTCATTGACAGATGCATATCTAAATCATTTTGGATACACAATCATTATGTCATCTGGCAATGTTTATTGCAGGGAACTAAGTTATATTACACAGGGACTATAATAACATAGCTAGAGTATGAGTTTGAATCTGTACACTAATCCTTACTTGTGTGATTTAAAGCAAATCATAAAAGTTGCAAGTCTCCTGAAAAGCATCAAAACACCAATTGTATGCTAACCCTTAGCACAGAGCATGGTAGATAATACATTCTCAACATATCACAGTTTAGCAATCAATTTTGTAATAGCTTCCAAAAGCATAAATAAGAAAAAAAAAGCTATTGTAACAATTATGAAGCCCATCCATTAATCTACAATCTACTTCTGTTAAAAAAAATAACCATCGGGATGCAGCGAATATATTGCCATTAACTTCTATTTAGGAGTGTTATAAGAAACTGTGTTTGGAATCCTTCCATCTGTTTGCATAAAAATACCATTTAGTTCATGATTAACTACATTATACCATTTTATTTTTAGAATTTGCAAAAACTTTAAGTACAAGGACTTTTTGTGTTTCTTAAGTAATTGTTCTGTTTTTCATGCTATATTTTTGTGACTCTCATACATTGTAATATATCCCTTTTGAAATACCTATTAGCAAGGAACATATGACCCAGCAATCCTACTACTGGGCATATACCCTGAGAAAACTATAATTCAAAAAGTCATGTACCACAATGTTCATTGCAGCACTATTTACAATAGCCAGGACATGGAAGCAATCTAAGTGTCCATTGACAGATGAATGGATAAAGAAGATGTGGCACATATATACAAGGGAATAAAAATAAATAAAAATAAATGAAACTCAGCCATAAAAGTAAATGAAATTGAGTTATTTGTAGTGAGGTGGATGGACCTAGAGTCTATCATACAGAGTGAAGTCAGAAAGAGAAAAACAAATACCATATGCTAACACATATATATGGAATCTAAAAAAAAGGTTCTCATGAACCTAGGGGCAGGATAGGAATAAAGATGCAGATGTAGAGAATGGACTTGAGGACAAGGGGAGGGGGAAGGGTAAGCTGGGCCGAAATGAGACAGTAGCATTGACATATATGCACTACCAAATGTAAAACAGACAGCTAGTGGGAAGCAGCTGCATCACACAGGGAGATCAGCTCAGTGCTTTGTGACCACCTAGAGGGTTGGGATATGTAAGGTGGGAGGGAGATATAATTGGGAGGGGATATGGGGATATATGTATACATATAGCTCATTCACTTTGTTGTACAGCAGAAAGTAGCACAACATTGTAAAGCAATTATACTCCAATAAAGATGTTAAAAAATGTTAATATATTAAATGAACAAGTGATATTTTGTTGCTGATAAAATTTATTAACTTTAAAATATCAATATTCTCAGTATTGAATGGATATGGATACCTTAATAAAACAAAAGTAGTTTATAATCTTTAAAAAGTTTCAGCAAAAATCTTTATTAAAAACAAAAATCTCTGCT
This sequence comes from Phocoena phocoena, assembly GCF_963924675.1. NCBI lineage: Eukaryota > Metazoa > Chordata > Mammalia > Artiodactyla > Phocoenidae > Phocoena > Phocoena phocoena. The sequence goes on from NC_089221.1 coordinate 24,504,308, forward strand.
GCTACAGGCAAAATTTAACCTTCATCAATCACAATCACCTATTTTTGTTTACTTTATGAAAAGTTTTTTGTGAATGGTGCTGTAGGAAGTCAGTTTTATGTCGGTTTTTGAAAGGAAAGGAACTTTTAAAGCAGGTAAATGAAAAAAGATACTAATCTAGAACAAAGATTCTAATCTATTCAAAGATTCAGGGGTAGGTTCTTTGTTCTGCTTCTATCTAGATATATTATGTATATTATATATATATAATATATATATATTATATATTATTCATTCCAGGAGTTATTTTAAAATACGTTCCAAAAAGGCATTTAAGAAAAACTTAATCTGCTTCTATATTTACTTTTCCCTTTTTTAGCCTCATTTAAGTTTTTTTAAAAACTATCATCCCTGAAAAGTGTTTGAGCTGATAATCTGACAACGTAAATACCACTGTTTTGTCCGGTTAAATTCTCCTGCAGTATAGTACAAATAGCAGTATCCAAAAATGAGACAATCAATTCACTCACACACAATGCATCTTGGAATAGTATTTTCTTGTTAAAAGTCCAAATTCTGTAAAGGGTCTTAGTCCCAACATAAATTTTAGAGCAAAATCTGTGATGTAATAACTTCAAAGTAGAACAATGGGGCTCGAAGGAATCTTTGTTTCAATTCCTCTAAATTTCTTTAAGCTGTCAAGGAATGAGGCCTGTAGAAATTGCAATGTGTGTGATCTTTGACATCTAAAATAATCATTGTCTCTCATTTTCAGTTAAGATGAATTTATCCTTCCTGACTCTCTGAAAAGGCCCTATTTAAATCAAACTTGTTTTTATGCTGATTGTATTATCATTGTTACTCAGTACAGCAATAATTATGTACCAGTTTTTAAAGGGGAATTTTTCTTCCCTGTTATTGATATTTTTATATTGTGAACAGAGATACGTTAGTAACCCTAAGCCTCTTACTAATTTTTTCCTCACTCCACTACTGAGGAGGTATATCTTCTTGTCTGATTCCTAAACTTGGACAGAATGACTAGGTTTGTGTGTGTGTGAGGGGGGAGGTGGGTTATTATCCTCAGTTTTCTACTCTCTCCCTGTATTGGAATTATATGTTCACACTTTGCCATGTGAGGTTTTAATGCTCCACATGCTTTATTTTATGTACTTTTCAGTCCCACTGATTTGTCTGTATTCACATGACTTGCTTTGGGCAAGAAAATATGGGCAGACTTACAGGCCAGTTTTGAGCCAGGGCTTTAAGAAGCATTGTTTGTTTCCAGTCTGTGCTTTAATGATCTGTCATGAAAAAAGCATGCTTAGCTAGCTGCTGGTACAAAGAGAATGTAGAGACCCAGGAACAGACCTGAAACCTACTGCAGCCCGAAGCCAAACCAAGTTGCTCAGTACTCTGAAGCAGAGCCACTCTACTAATACATAGACCTGTAATAGAGAAAAACGTGTTATTTGAGACTACTGAGCTTGGGAGTGTTTGTTACAAAGTATTGCTGGAGCATTGGTGAAGCAATTGAAGCAATACAACATGATTGTCTAAGCTTTACCCTGGAATGATAAATAACAATGTTCCAGTTACAGGCATATTCACCTGGTAAGTAAACTGTGATCTCTGCATTCAGATATATCCTGCCTGGATTCAGAAAGCATACTTTTGTTGACTTTCATTTCTTTTCTATTTTCTGATTTGAATAATAGAGCACCTAGTAAACAAATGGAGCTGGCCTGACATCAAGCTTAAATGTTAGGTACAGTTTACACCCAAACATATTTTGAAAATATTTTTACATTTATGCACTGCATTATTGAAGTACATATTATAATATGTAGTAAATCATTCTATTTTAATATTCATATTTAATAAACCATTGCATTAAACCCATTTATTTGATTTTTAAAAATTTTCTATTTTACACTGGAATATAGTTGACTAACAATGTTGTGTTAGTTTCATGTGTACAGCAAAGTGATTCAGGTATACATATATCATTTTTCAGATTCTTTCCCGATTTAGCTTATTACAAAATACTGAGTATAGTTCCCTGTGCTATATACAGTCAGTCCTTTTTATTTTGTATATAGTAGTGTGTATATGTTAATCACAAACTCCTAATTTATCCTTCCCCCACCTTTTCCATTTGGTAACCATAAGTTTGTTTTCTATGTCTGTGAGTCTGTTTCTGTTTTGTAAACAAATTCATTTGTATCATTTTTGTAAGATTCTACATACAAGTGATATCATATGATATTTGTCTTTCTCTGACTTACTGCATTTAGTATGATAATCTTTCGGTCCATCCATGTTGCTGCAAATGGCATTACTTCATTCTTTTTTAATGGCTGAGTAGTATTCCATTGTGTATATGTATCACATCTTTTTTTTTTGATGCTTACAAAAAACTTTTAAATTAATTTTTTAATGAAGTATAGTTGATTTTGTAGATTAATCCCGTCAGTTGTATCATTTGCAAATATTTTCTCCTGTTCTGTGGGTTGTATTTTTGTTTTGTTGATGGTTTCCTTTGCTGTGTAAAAGCTTTTAAGTTTAATTAGGTCCCATTTGTTTGTTTTTATTGTCCTACTCTAGAAAGTGGATCCAAAAAGATATTACTGTGATTTATGTCAAAGAGTGTTCTGCCTATGTTCTCTTCTAGACTATAAAAGTTTTATAGTCTCTAGTCTTACATTTAGGTCTTTGATACATTTTGAGTTTATTTTTGTATATGGTGTTAGAGAATGTTCTAATTTCATTCTTTCACATGTAGGTGTCCAGTTTTCCCAGTACCACTTGTTGAAGAGACTGTCTTTTCTCCATTGTATATCCTTGCCTCCTTTGTCATAGATTAACTGACCATAGGTGCCTGGGTTTATCTCTGGGCTTTCTATCCTGTTCCATTGATCTATATTTCTGTTTTTGTGCCAGTACCTTACTGTCTTGATTACTGTAGCTTTGTAGTATAGTCTGAAGTCAGGGAGCCTGATTCCTCCAGCTCCATTTTTCTTTCTCAAGATTGCTTTGGCTATTCAGGGTCTTTAACTTATTTCAATCTTCTATAACATTAAACACAATTTAGAGCAATTATATGATCATAAACATATGCCTCTCTTTAGAAGAAATTAAAAACTGATTGACATGAATTTTAAAACACATTGAGAATGACCATTATAGCTAAACAAGTATATATTACACATTATAGAATTAATATTAAGAAAATTATTCAAAGTGGCTCATAACTCTAAAATAGTAAAAAATTAAGGTGCTATGTGCTGTATGTGATGAATAATGTAAAATATGATTCATTTAAAAATAAACTGTGGGCTTGATAATTTAACAAAGTTTAGGTAAACTTTCATTGACAATACAGTTTATTGCAATTTAACTAAAAAGGAAAAGTTTCTGTTCTGCTGTCTAAAACTAAATTCCATGTTTCATTTTTTTAAACATCATTCTTATGAAGTGTCCTTGAATCATGACGTAGGTAAATTAGGTAAATTTTGTATTTTTAAAACCCTAATTAGGAGACATAGTGATCTCATTCTGAACTTCTAGAATTTACCCAGTGAAAAACACTTCATATAAAATTTGTTGGGTTCTGACATATTCATGTAGTACTTAGTTTCATAACACAATTGTGAGAAAATTCGTCATTAAAAATGGCGTGTATCAGGGCTTCCCTGGTGGCGCAGTGGTTGAGAGTCCACTTGCCAATGCAGGGGATGCAGGTTCGTGACCCGGTCCAGGAAGATCCCACATGCCACAGAGCAGCTGGGCCCGTGAGCCATGGCCGCTGAGCCTGTGCTCCACAATGGGAGAGGCCACAACAGTGAGAGGCCCACGTACCGCAAAAAAAAAAAAAAAAAAAATTGGCATTTATCTTCCTAAACTTGTTTACAATACCAGTAAGTATTTAAGTTGGTTCCATAAAACTATGTTTCCGTAATTTATTATAATAAAATATATCTCATTTTATGTGATATTTTTCTTTTTTCCATGAATTAACATAAAACATTGTATCAAATGACAGATGTTTCTAGAACTGGGAGCAAATTATATTAGAAGCCTTGAATGATGTTTGCAAAACTATTGATTTGCCTATAAATCTCTTCTAAATACTTGAAAGTGTTTTAAAACAATAAAAAAATTGGAAAAAAACTAGGGAATGTAAAATAAGTAACAATTTTAGTAACTTACAAAATCTATCAAACTGACATACCGTAAGACTGCTTAATCATACTGGTGTATGAGTGAATAATTAAAAGTCACAGCCTGAATTGAGTATCATGTCATGATACCTACTGTGAGGTAGCTCAGGAAGAATTCAAATAAATTAGATGAATATATTCATAATCTGTATGAAGTAAATATGTGTACACACACAAATATTGTGTCTTATACTTGTGTTATGTGTGTCTATGTGTGTGTGCTTTCATAATCACCCTTCAACCAGTCATGTACATACAGCTTGCAGCCACACACAGTGGGAAACATGAATTGGGTTTACAGTGAGGGTGAGGTGAGGTACATGTGAATAAAAGGAAGATATTGCAAAAACAATATTTTGATGGTTATAATTTATTTAAACAGTAGTTGATATTGACTTGTTTTCTTTACTAGTTCCTGTACTAAGCCCTTTGCAGGAATTAAATCATTAAAACCTCAAAACAATCCTTGGGAAATGAAATAAATAATATTTCCTTTTTAAATATAAACACACAAATTTATAGTGCAATTAGCCCATAAGAAATTAGTAAGTGGTAGATCTGAGTTTTAGACCCCCGTTCACCCCAAATCTTGTTGTGCTAGTCAATCCTCTTTTCTAGATGTGTTTTCGTACCATGAACTTTTCAGAGTATGTGTGACTTCATGTATGCTCTTTTAGTCTTTACAGTAATTCTATGAAAGATGGCCATTTATTATCATCATAGCTCCTATAATATAAATAAAAATACACAGATTTAGATACTTAAGACATCTGCTTCAATTCACATGGAGAATTAAGTGGCAAAGCAAAAATTTAATCAGACATTTTGACTTGGAAACCTGTATCTTTAACCACTGGACCATACAAATGTCCATGTTGTAGATAATACTTGCATAGTCATAAATATAAAATTTGCTACATTAGGGAAATCAGTCAGAAAATGTGACCTCAAATTAAGTGTAATTTTTGATGTGGCTCACAGATGGATGACGGTAAGAATGAAAGACATCTGAGAGTTTTCTATTTTCACCAATTATTCTAATCTTTTTTTAATTTCAATACTGTGAAGTATGTTTTAAAAAACCCCACAATTTTAATTGCAGAATTTAGGATTAGTTGAGGTCAGTTAAATTTCAATGTCTTGGGGCCAATCCTAAGCTTTCTGTCATAAAATATACTAAGCTATTTTTTGGTTTTATATTTCTGTTTGGTTTTGATTTGGTTTTATGATCATTATACATTACAGATTCCATCCAGGTTTGCTTCTGCTTCACACAATTTTTTAAAATTTATATTTTCTTGTCAAATCATCTACTTGATATTTTAGAATGTGCTTATATCAAATTAAACATACTATTTTATAATGTTTACATCTGCATTCATTTCTCCTTTATTATTTAATTTTATTTATATTTTTGGCTGCACTGCGTGGCATGTGGGATCTTAGTCTCCCAACCAGGGATCAAACCTGTGATCCCTGCAGTGGAAGCGTGGAGACTTAACCACTGGACGGCCAGGGAAGTCCATCCCCTTTATTACTCTAAGTGAATATATTATTTTCTAATTCATTTTCATTATTTTTTCTGTTATCATGGTGATATTTTCAAAGATGCTATTCTTTGGTGTAAGGATCAATGTAATTTTTACTTTCAAATCCATGAATTTATGCTTTCATTTATATTAATTTAACATATTAGTAATCCAGTATTTTAGTACTTGAATATGTTTGTAGTGTTTATTTAATCACAATATATTTGAAGGGGAAAAATGCAAGATAAAAGAAAATGAGTATATTACATTTCTTAGTGGCCCCTGAGTTTTGACCAAAAAAATTTTTTATTGCAAAATACGTTTAGTACTTCTTTACAAAAAATGAATTAAATTGGTAACTGAGGAAAATATTTTCAGTTATATTTCATATTTATTTCATATTTCAGAAAATATGTATCCTCTTATATACCATTTACTATTTTCTTTGGAAAATTTAGTATTCCATCATATTATAATAACCTTTGTGCAATTTAAATGTAGCTATATCATCTTATCATATTCTATTATTATATTAAAACACTATCCTCTATATATATAACATAGATGTATATATACACATGTATATTGTTTTCTACAAGAACCTTTTTGAAATGAAAACCAAGAGGACTGCTTATAACTGAATGACAAAAAATAAACGACCTGATTCAAAAATGGGCAAAACATTTCAATAAATTTCTATAAAGAAGATATACAAATGGCTAACAAGCACATGGGAAGATGCTCAATATCATTAATCATTAGGGAATGCAAATAAAAACCACAATGAGATATTACCTCAAACCCTATAAAACAAAACAAAACAGCAAATAAGTACTGGTGAGGATGTGGAGAAACTGGAATCCTGTATAATGTTGATGGGAATGTTAAATAGTGTAGCTGCTGTGGGAAACTGTATGGCACTTCCATAAAAAACTTAAAAATAGAATTGCCATGTGATTAAGCAATATTACCTTTGGGTATATACATCAAAAAATTGAAAGCAGGGTCTCAGAGATATCTGTACATCCATGGTTATAGCAGCATTATTCCCAGTATCCAAGAGGTAGAAGCAAGCCAAGTGTTCATCAACAGAGATGTGTATAAAGAAAATATGGTGTACAAATACAACGGAATATTATTCACTTTTAAAAAGGAAGAAAATTCCAACACACAGTTACTACATGAATGAACCTTGAGGACATTAAGCTAAATGAAATAAGCCACTGCCACAAAGACAAATACTACATGGTTCAACTTATATGAGGTACCTCGAGTAGTTAAATTCAGTCAGAAAGTTGAGTGGTGGTTTTCAGGGGCAGAGGTAAGGGGAGAATGGGCAGGTATTTAGTATTTAATGGATACAGAGCTTCAGTTTTGCAAAACAAAAGAGTTTGGAGATGGTTGGTAGTAATGGTTACACAAAAAAGTGAGTATAGTTAATACCCCTGAACTGTACAATTAAAATGGTTAAAGATGGTAAATTTTGTTACATTTCACCAAAATTTAAAAAAATTGTTAAAAAAGGACCTGTCAAAAAAAAAAAAAAAAAAGGACCTGTCAATCACTTATAACTATAGACATAAAATACTTTATGTAATAGATAAGCTGTCCACAAATTTAGTATAGATAAATCAGTAATGATCTCTATGTATTTGAAAATTCTGACTTTTTTTTTCTGAAGTAATAATTCGTTATATAAATTAAAACTCTAAACATCTCCCCATAGGAAACCTAGAATGTTGAGCCTTAGAAAAAAGAAAAAAAGAAACAGAAATACAGAATTAGATACATGAAACAATGACAAAGAACTTGGTCACTACATTGCTTAGCTAAATAAGTATTAACTTTAAACAAATAAATAATATCAATATGTATATCTATATTTATCTATGTACCTGGCAAATATTTCCAACTCTCAAAAAAGTTTGTATATCACTATCAACTGCAGCACAACATAACTGAGATAAAAATAAGACTAAGAGTGAATACTTAACTAATGATTAAATGAATAAAATCCATAAAGATAAAATAATCACAAATTTTTTATGCACCAAATATACCTTAAATTGAAATACAAAAAGGAAATTCTGAGACAACTCAGTAGAGATGTGAAAAATTCACAAAACTATAAGTTTTAAAATTCCTTGCTTTGAAATAGTAAGAAAATGTAGAATGTATTTGAAGAGAACAATTAAAAGCTTTCACACAAATAAATGTAGACAGAACATTATTTTCAAAAAATATTTACAAACCTAAATCACCTAAGTAGTCCTACCTCCTCAAATATATTTGTCTGAAATTTAAAATAAAATGTCTAAATTTTATTGAATCAAAGAAAAAAATGAAATGGAAACACTACATCTAGTAAAAATAATAATATTCTAGGGAGGAGGGGAAAAAAAGGGGAGGAGGGGTAGGGAGAGGACAAAGGACAATAAGGACCAAAGGGGTATTAACATGTTAGAGATTAAAAATACTCTATATTCCTCCACCTCTTTAATATTTTAGTTTAACTCCTAAGTCCTTATTAAATATAATAAGGTTTAAAAAATTAGGCAGGAAGAGGAGGATAAGGAGAAGAATGAGGGGAGAGAGGATGAGAGGACAACTAAAAAGCATGGAGAGTAGAAAGTAAAGACTAAAAAGTTGCACTGATTTACAGATGATAAAGTTATCAGCACAGTAAATTCAAGAGAATCCAATGACAGAGTATTTGAATTAATAAGTTTATCAGTTGTGGCAGAAGTCAGACAAACATACAAAAATCCATAACAGGGGGACCTTGAAGATGGCGGAAGAGTAAGACGCGGAGATCGCCTTCCTCCCCACGGATACACCAGAAATACATCCACACGTGGAACAACTCCTACAGAACTCCTACTGAAGGCTGGCAGAAGACCTCAAACCTCCCAAAAGGCAAGAAACTCCCCACGTAACTGGGTAGGGCAAAAGAAAAAACAGAGACAAAAGAATAAGGACGGCACCTGCACCAGTGGGAGGGAGCTGTGAAGGAGGAAAAGTTTCCACACACTAGGAAGCCCCTCCGCGGGCGGAGACTGCGGGAGGCAGAGGGGGGAGTTTCGGGACCGCGGAGTAGTGCACAGCGACGGGTGCGGAGGGCAAAACGGTGAGATTCCTGCACAGACGATCGGTGCCGACCAGCACTCACCAACCCGAGAGGCTTGCTGCTCACCCACCGGGGCGGGCGGGGCTGCGAGCTGAGGCTCGGGTTTTGGTTTTGGACGGAGCTCAGGGAGAGGACTGGGGTTGGCGGCTTGAACATAGCCTGAAGGGGTTAGTGCACCACGACTAGCCGGGAGGGAGTTCGGGGAAAAGCCTGCACCGGCCGAAGAGGCAAGAGACTTTTTCTTCCCTCTTTGTCTCCTGGTGCGCGAGGAGAGGGGTTTAAGAGCGCTGCTTAAAGGAACTCCAGAGACGGGCGCGAGCCGCGGCTAAAAGCGCGAACCCCAGAGACGGGCGCGAGCCGCGGCTGAGGGCGCGAGCCCCCGAGACGGGCGCGAGCCGCGGCTGAAAGCGCAAACCCCAGAGACGGGCGCGAGCCCCCGAGACGAGCGCGAGCCGCGGCTGAAAGCGCAAACCTCAGAGACGGGCGCGAGCCGCGGCTAAAACCGCGGACCCCAGAGACGGGCGGGAGACGCTAAGGCTGCTGCTGCCGCCACCAAGGGGCCTGTGTGCGAGCACAGGTCACTCTCCACACCCCTCTTCCGCGGAGCCTGTGCAGCCCGCCACTGCCAGGTTCCCGGGATCCAGAGACAACTTCCCCGGGACAGCGCACGGCGGGCCTCAGGCTGGTGCAACGGCACGCCGGCCTCTGCCGCAACGTCACGCTGCCTCTGCCGCCGCAGGCCGGCCCCGCACGCAGTGCCCCTCCTTCCCCCATCCCCCAACCCCCGGCCTGAGTGAGCCGGAGGCCCCGAATCAGCGGCTCCTTTAACCCCGTCCTGTCTGAGCGAAAAAACAGACGCCCTCCAGCGACCTACACGCAGAGGCAGGGCCAAATCCAAAGCTGAGCTCCTGTGAGCTGTGAAAACAAAGAAGAGAAAGGGAAATCTCTCCCAGCAGCCCCAGAAGCAGCGGATTAAAGCTCCACAATCAACTTGATATACCCTGCATCTGTGGAATACCTGAATAGACAAGGAATGATCCCAAATTGAAGAGGTGGAATTTAGGAGCGAGATCTATGATTTTTTTCCCTTTTCCTCTTTTTGTGAAGGTGTACGTGTATGCTCCTGTGTGACATCTAGTCTGTATACTCTAACTTCCACCATTTGTCCTAGGGCTCTATCCGTCCATGACTTTTTTTAAAAAATTCTTTTTCTTAATAATTAAGTTTAATTGTAATAACTTTATTATACTTTACCTTCGTTCTTTCTTTCTTTCCTTCCTTCCCTCCCTCCTTTAGACAACGAATCACCCCAAATTGAGGAGGTGGTCTCAGGGAGCAGGATTTATGATTTTTCCCCCTTTACCTCTTTTTGTGAAGGTGTATGTGTATGCTTCTGTGTAAGATTTTCTCTGTATAGCTTTGCTTCCAACATTTGTCCTAAGGTTCTATCCGTCCCTTTTTTTTTTTTTTTCTAAATATTTTTTAATTCAATAACTATATTATACTTTATTTTATTTTTACTGTATCATCTTTCTTTCTGTCTTTTTTTCCTTCTTTCCCTCCTTCCTTCCTTCCTCCCTCCCTCCCTCCCTCCCTCCCTCCTTTCTTTCCTTCTTTGCTTCTTTCTTCCTTCCTTCCTTTCCTCCTTTCCTTCTTTCTTTCCTCATACTTCTACTAATTCTCTCTACTTTTTCTCCCTTTTATTCTGAGCCGTGTGGATGAAAGGCTCTTGGTGCTCCAGCCAGGAGTCAGGGCTCTGCCTCTGAGGTAGGAGAGCCAACTTCAGGTCACTGGTCAACAAGAGACCTCCCAGCTCCACATAATATTAAACAGCGGAAATCTCCCAGAGACCTCCATCTTAACACCAGCACCCAGCTTCACTCAACGACCAGCAAGCCACAGTGCTGGACAACCTATGCCAAACAACTAGCAAAACAGGAACACAACCCCACCCATTAGCAGAGAGGCTGCCTAAAATCATAATAAGGCCACAGACACCCCAAAACACACCACCAGACGTGAACCTGCCCACTAGAGAGACAAGATCCAGCCTCATCCAGCACAACACAGGCACTAGTCCCCTCCACCAGGAAGCCTACACAACCCACTGAAACAACCTTAGCCACTGGAGACAGACATCAAAAACAACGGGAACTACGAACCTGCAGCCTGCAAAAAGGAGACCCCAAACACAGTAAGATAAGCAAAATGAGAAGACAGAAAAACACACAGCAGATGAAGGAGCAAGATAAAAACCCACCAGACCTAACAAATGAAGAGGAAATAGGCAATCTACCTGAAAAAGAATTCAGAATAATGATAGTAAGGATGATCCGAAATCTTGGAAGTAGAATGGACAAAATGCAAGAAACAGTTAACAAGGACCTACAAGAACTAAAGATGAAACAAGCAACGATGAACAATGCAATAAATGAAATTAAAATCACTCTAGATAGGATCAATAGCAGAATAACTGAGGCAGAAGAACGGATAAGTGACCTGGAAGATAAAGTAGTGGAAATAACTACTGCAGAGCAGAATAAAGAAAAAAGAATGAAAAGAACTGAGGACAGTCTCAGAGACCTCTGGGACAACATGAAACGCACCAACATTCGAATTATAGGGGTTGCAGAAGAAGAAGAAAGAAAGAAAGGGACTGAGAAAATATTTGAAGAGATTATAGTTGAAAACTTCCCTAATATGGGAAAGGAAATAGTTAATCAAGTCCAGGAAGCACAGAGAGTCCCATACAGGATAAATACAAGGAGAAACACGCCAAGACACATATTAATCAAACTGTCAAAAATTAAATACAAAGAAAGCATATTAAAAGCAGCAAGGGAAAAACAACAAATAACACACAAGGGAATCCCCATAAGGTTAACAGCTGATCTCTCAGCAGAAACCCTACAAGTCAGAAGGGAGTGGCAGGACATACTGAAAGTGATGAAGGAGAATAGCCTGAAACCAAGACTACTCTACCCAGCAAGGATCTCATTCACATTTGATGGAGAAATTAAAAGCTTTACAGACAAGCAAAAGCTGAGAGAGTTCAGCACCACCAAACCAGCTTTACAACAAATGCTAAAGGAACTTCTCTAGACACGAAACACAAGAGAAGGAAATGACCTATAGTAGCGAACCCAAAACAATATATAAAATGGAAATAGGAACATACATATCAATAATTACCTTAAATGTAAATGGACTAAATGCTCCCACCAGAAGACACAGATTGGCTTAATGGATACAAAAACAAGACCCTTATATATGCTGTCTACAAGAGACCCACTTCAGAACTAGAGACACATACAGACTGAAAGTAAGGGGATGGAAAAAGATATTCCATGCAAATGGAAACCAAAAGAAAGCTGGAGTAGCAATTCTCATATCAGACAAAATAGACTTTAAAATAAGGACTATTAAAAGGGACAAAGAAGGACACTACATAATGATCAAGGGATTGATCCAAGAAGAAGATATAACAATTGTAAATATTTATGCACCCAACATAGGAGCACCTCAATACATAAGGCAAATACTAACAACCATAAAAGGGGAGATCAACAGTAACACATTCATAGTAGGGGACTTTAACACCCCACTTTCACCCATGGACAGATCATCCAAAATGAAAATAAATAAGGAAACACAAGCTTTAAATGATACATTAAACAAGATGGACTTAATTGATATTTATAGGACACTCCATCCAAAAACAACAGAATACACATTTTTCTCAAGTGCTCATGGAACATTCTCCAGGATAGATCATATCTTGGGTCACAAATCAAGCCTTGGTAAATTTAAGAAAACTGAAATTGTATCAAGTATCTTTTCCGACCACAACGCCATGAGACTAGATATCAATTACAGGAAAAGATCTGTAAAACATACAAACACATGGAGGCTAAACAATACACTACTTAATAATGAAGTGATCACTGAAGAAATCAAAGAGGAAATAAAAAAATACCTAGAAACAAATGACAATGGAGACACAACGACCCAAAACCTATGGGATGCAGCAAAAGCAGTTCTAAGGGGGAAGTTTATAGCAATACAAGCCCACCTTAAGAAGCAGGAAACATCTCGAATAAACAACCTAACCTTGCACCTCAAGCAATTAGAGAAAGAAGAACAAAAAAACCCCAAAGCTAGCAGAAGGAAAGAAATCATAAAAATCAGATCAGAAATAAATGAAAAAGAAATGAAGGAAACAATAGCAAAGATCAATAAAACTAAAAGCTGGTTCTTTGAGGAGATAAACAAAATAGATAAACCACTAGCCAGACTCATCAAGAAAAAAAGGGAGAAGACTCAAATCAATAGAATTAGAAATGAAAATGGAGAAGTAACAACTGACACTGCAGAAATAAAAAAAATCATGAGAGATTATTACAAGCAACTCTATGCCAATAAAATGGACAATCTGGAAGAAATGGACAAATTCTTAGAAATGCACAACCTGCCAAGACTGAATCAGGAAGAAATAGAAAATATGAACAGACCAATCACAAGCACTCAAATTGAAACTGTGATTAAAAACCTTCCAACAAACAAAAGCCCAGGACCAGATGGCTTCACAGGTGAATTCTATCAAACGTTTAGAGAAGAGCTAACACCTATCCTTCTCAAACTCTTCCAAAATATAGCAGAGGGAGGAACACTCCCAAATTCCTTCTACGAAGCCACCATCACCTTGATACCAAAACCAGACAAGGATGTCACAAAGAAAGAAAACTACAGGCCAATATCACTGATGAACATAGATGCAAAAATCCTCAACAAAATACTAGCAAACAGAATCCAACAGCACATTAAAAGGATCATACACCATGATCAAGTGGGGTTTATTCCAGGAATGCAAGGATTCTTCAATATACGCAAATCTATCAATGTGATAAACCATATTAACAAATTGAAGGAGAAAAACCATATGATCATCTCAATAGATGCAGAGAAAGCTTTCGACAAAATTCAACACCCATTTATGATAAAAACCCTCCAGAAAGTAGGCATAGAGGGAACTTTCCTAAACATAATAAAAGCCATATATGACAAGCCCACAGCAAACATCATCCTCAATGGTGAAAAACTGAAAGCATTTCCACTAAGATCAGGAACAAGACAAGGTTGCCCACTCTCACCACTCTTATTCAACATAGTTTTGGAAGTTTTAGCCACAGCAATCAGAGAAGAAAAGGAAATAAAAGGAATCCAAATCGGAAAAGAAGAAGTAAAGCTGTCACTGTTTGCAGATGACATGATACTATACATAGAGAATCCTAAAGATGCTACCAGAAAACTACTAGAGCTAATCAATGAATTTGGTAAAGTAGCAGGATACAAAATTAATGCACAGCAATCTCTGGCATTCCTATATACTAATGATGAAAAATCTGAAAGTGAAATCAAGAAAACACTCCCATTTACCATTGCAACAAAAAGAATAAAATATCTAGGAATAAACCTACCTAAGGATACGAAAGACCTGTATGCAGAAAATTATAAGACACTGATGAAAGAAATTAAAGATGATACAAATAGATGGAGAGATATACCATGTTCTTGGATGGGAAGAATCAACATTGTGAAAATGACTCTACTACCCAAAGCAATCTACAGATTCAATGCAATCCCTATCAAACTACCACTGGCATTTTTCACAGAACTAGAACAAAAAATTTCGCAATTTGTATGGAAACACAAAAGACCCCGAATAGCCAAAGCAATCTTGAGAACGAAAAAAGGAGCTGGAGGAATAAGGCTCCCTGACTTCAGACTATATTACAAAGCAACAGTAATCAAGACAGTATGGTACTGGCACAAAAACAGAAAGATAGATCAGTGGAACAGGATAGAAAGCCCAGAGATAAACCCACGCACATATGGACACCTTATCTTTGATAAAGGAGGCAGGAATGTACAGTGGAGAAAGGACAGCCTCTTCAATAAATGGTGCTGGACAAACTGGACAGGTACATGTAAAAGTATGAGATTAGATCACTCCCTAACACCATACACAAAAATAAGCTCAAAATGGATTAAAGACCTAAATGTAAGGCCAGAAACTATCAAACTCTTAGAAGAAAACATAGGAAGAACACTCTATGACATAAATCACAGCAAGATCCTTTCTGACCCACCTCCTAGAGTAATGGAAATAAAAACAAAAATAAACAAATGGGACCTAATGAAACTTCAAAGCTTTTGCACAGCAAAGCAAACCATAACCAAGACCAAAAGACAACCCTCAGAATGGGAGAAAACATTTGCAAATGAAGCAACTGACAAAGGATTAATCTCCAAAATTTACAAGCAGCTCATGCAGCTCAATAACAAAAAAACAAACAACCCCATCCAAAAATGGGCAGAAGACCTAAATAGACATTTCTCCAAAGAAGATATACAGAATGCCAACAAACACATGAAAGAATGCTCAACATCATTAATCATTAGAGAAATGCAAATCAAAACTACAATGAGATATCATCTCACACCAGTCAGAATGGCCATCATCAAAAAATCAAGAAACAATAAATGCTGGAGAGGTTGTGGAGAAAAGGGGACACTCTTGCACTGCTGGTGGGAATGTGAAATGGTTCAGCCACTATGGAGAACAGTATGGAGGTTCCTTAAAAAACTACAAATAGAATTACCATATGACCCAGCAATCCCACTACTGGGCATATACCCTGAGAAAACCAAAATTCAAAGAGTCATGTACCAAAATGTTCATTGCAGCTCTATTTACAATAGCCCGGAGATGGAAACAACCTAAGCGCCCATCATCGGATGAATGGATAAAGAAGATGTGGCACATATACACAATGGAATATTACTCAGCCTTAAAAAGAAATGAAATTGAGCTATTTGTAATGAGATGGATAGACCTAGAGTCTGTCATACAGAGTGAAGTAAGTCAGAAAGAAAAAGACAAATACCGTATGCTAACACATATATATGGAATTTAAGGGAAAAAAATGTCATGAAGAACCTAGGGGTAAGACAGGAATAAAGACGCAGACCTACTGGAGAACGGACTTGAGGATATGGGGAGGGGGAAGGGTGAGTTTTGACAGGGCGAGAGAGAGTCATGGACATATACACACTAACGTAGTAAGGTAGATAGCTGGGGGGAAGCAGCTGCAAGGCACAGGGATATTAGCTCAGTGCTTTGTGACAGCCTGGAAGGGTGGGATGGGGAGAGTGGGAGGGAGGGAGACGCAAGAGGGAAGACATATGGGAACATATGTATATGTATAGCTGATTCACTTTGTTGTAAAGCAGAAACTAACACACCATTGTAAAGCAATTATACCCCAATAAAGATGTTTAAAAAAAAAAAAAAATCCATAACATTTCTATTTGCCAGCAATTAAAATCAGAAAATTTAATTTAAAAGGGATTATGTTAATGAAAGCACCAAAATAAATGATGCTTAGGAATATATCTAACAAAATATAAGATATTAACACACAGCGCAAATAAGAGAAAGATAAAAAATTTGTGTGAGATTGAAAGGTACAAGTTGTTTAGATGTCAATTTCTACCAAACTCATTTATAAACTTAACATAATTTTAATAAAATTTAACAAAAATGTATTTAATTAGGAATTTTAAATTTCATAAGGGATTAAGTTACATGACTACTCAAAATAACTCTAAAAGAACAAATTAACACATAGACATGCCCTATCTAATATCAAGACATATAAAGTATGGTAATTTAGAAGAATGTATAATTAATAAAAATAGACACTGTCACCAGAAAAGAATAAAAACTTCACAGACTTAAACATATGTAATCTGTTCATATTTATACCAACAGACATACTAAGGCAATTAGATATTATTCTTTACATTTTATGTATTGGTTTTTATTGTGAAAAGCATAATTGGAATCACAAAATACATACAAGATACATTAAAAGCCTAAAAGTGAAAAAAATAATCAGAAATAACATAGAATAGGGCAGAAGACCTATATAGATATTTCTCCAAAGAAGACATACAGATGGCCAACAGGCACATGAAAAGCTGCTCAACATCACTAATTAGCAGAGAAATGAAAATCAAAACTACAATGCAGTACCACCTCACACTGGTCAGAATGGCCATCATTAAAAAGTCTACAAATAACAAATGCTGGAGAGGGTATGGAGAAAAGGGAACCCTCCTACACTGTTGGTGGGAATGTAAGTTGGTGTAGCCACTATGGAAATCAGTATGGAGGTTCCCCCCAAAATAAAAATATAGTTGCCATATGATCCAGCAATCCCCCTCCTGGGCATATATCCAAGCAAAACTATAATTTTAAAAGATATGTGCACCCCAATGTTCATAGCAGCACTATTTACAATAGCCAAGACATGGAAACAACCTAAGCATTCAACGACTGATGAATGGATAAAGAAGATGTGGTACATATACGCAATGGAATACTACCCAGCCATAAAAAAGAATGAAATAATGCCATTTGCAGCAATATGGATGGAACTAGAGATTATCATACTAAGTGAAGTAAGTCAGAAAGACAAATACCATATGATATCACTTATATGTGGAATCTAAACTATGACACAAATGAACTTATTTATGAAACAGAAACAGACTCACAGGCATAGAGAACAGACTTTTGTAATTGCCAATGGGGAGGAGGGGTGGGGGAGGGATGTATTGGGAGTTTGGGGTTAGCAGGTATTAAAATATTATATACAGAAAGGATAAGCAACAAGGTCCTACTGTATAGCACAGGGAACTATATTCAATATCCTCCTATAAAGCTTAATGGAAAAGAATATTAAAAAAGAATGTATATAGGTTTAACTGAATCACTTTGCTGTACACCCGAAACTAACACAATATTGTAAATCAACTACACTTCAATTTAAAAACAGATGAAAAAATAACATGGAATATTAAATTTATGCCTAGTATAAGGATGAATTAAACAACACTCAATAATAACAGCATATACAAATATAAGTAGATTTTTCAAATTGAACAAAATTATGGGTTTAGTGATAAAACATACCCTACACGTTTAAATATATGATAGAAAATACATAAAACAGTAAAACATTGTCAACAGTAAAACATTGTCATCCAGTAATTATTTTAAAGTATGTATGTCAATATAAATGATAAACTGTAGATAAAAATTAACAAATGATTTTTAAAAATACATAAGAGAAACCAGAATGATAAAAAGATACAAACATTTAATCTAAGAATTTTTTTAAAAAAGTAAATTTGAAACAATACAATAGCACCATCTGAAGATGAATTGAATATTCATCAGAAGAACAAACACTTATATATGACTATATAAATCTGCACTGGTTTTGTAGATAGACATTTAAATATATAGATTATATATACAGAGATACAGATAGATGATACAAAAATTCATATACAGATAAATATATGTATATAAGATATAGTTATAGACACAGAGATAGATAATAGGGAGGATAGGTAGGTAGGTAGGTAGATAGATAGATACATAGGGATAGAGCAAGAGATGAAAAAGACTCAAGCCCAAAGCATATAAATGGTTGCCTATGGAAGTTAAGAAAATGATTGGGATAGGGGAATTCCTTGATTATCAGTAATGTGTTATAAATTTTATGAAAACAACTGAAATATATATGAAATATATAAACTTTTAAAACATTTATTGACTTTGAATATTCAAAGTACTATTAACTTACTATACCTTTAAACATTTAAATATAATAACAATTGCATTAATAAATAATACTACCATCAGTCAAGGAGCAGAGAAATCAGTAGTAAAAACAAAATAAAACTTCCTAATAAGATTAGTCAGTGGGGACAATCTTGAAATTTGGAAAAACCTTAACAAAACTAAAGAATGGGAGAATAACAATGGAGTCTAAATAAAACAAAACCTGGTAGAACTGAATTGGTAGCTTTACAAGTTGGCCTTCCTCTCTAGCTACATTTTTTCCTTATTAATTCATGTAAATTACCCATTTATACTTCAAAATTGAAAATATGTTTCCACACTCTATATAAGATATATCTGGTAACTAGTTTTCTATTTAGAGAACTGAAAATATTCCGTAAAGTTTAAGAAAAAACTCAACCTAATGTTTTATTCTAATATTTACACATAGCCAGTAAATATACCTTGGTTTATAAAGGCATGCAATTATAATTCAATTATTATTCTCTTCAGTTCAGTAAGATTTTCCTGAGCAAAGTATTTAAAACATTTTATGAAAATACATTACAGTTTTAGTTACTTTCTTCACATGAACATTTTGAAAATATACTTAGTTCCAGGCTTCTTAAAGCATTTTGATACAATACCTCTCCTTTCTTCAGTACATTACATAGCATCAGATTCACAAAGTATACACAAACAGTACTTTTAGAAAATATAACCAGTAGTCATTATAGAATATGAAATCAAATATTTTAATTTGCAATATTTGCTTAAAAGTTTGGTATTTTTTCCCAACATGAACTTAATGAGAAATCTAGAGCTGTATTCTAATTCTACTCATTCAAAATATTTTAGCATTTTCATTTCATGTATTTCCTCCTCCAAAGCAGTGAGTCCAAGCTAAAATGAGCTATAATAAATTTTATGTATTTGATTCTTGTACTAAATACTAATAAGTGGAATTCATTAGTTGCAATGCTTGTACAGTCTTCAGGAAATAGACAAAATATACATATGTATTAAGATTAGGTTTTTTAGAGAGAATGGTGTTTGTGGATGACATCTGTATTCATCAGAGTTCTCCAGAGAAACAGGATATATTGATATATAAGAGGAGATTTATTATGGGAATTGGCTCATGTAATTTAGGAGGTTGAGATATCTGACTACATGGGGTTTGCAAGTTGGAGATCTAGGAAAGTTGGTGGTATAATTCAGTCAAAAGGCATGAAAACCAGGAGTTCTGATGTCCAAGGGCAGAAAAATGGATGTTGCATCTTAAGAGAGTGAGAATTGTCCCTTCTCTGCCTTTTAGTTCTATTTGGGCTCTCAATGGATTGGATGATGTCCCCATCCACCACCACATTGGTAAAGCAGATTTTCCTTATTCAATCTACTGATTTAAATGTTTATTTCTTCATGAGACTTCTTCATAGACACACCCAGAAAAAATGTTTTACCAGCTATCTGGGCATCCCTTAGACCATTCAAGTTGATACATTAAATTAACCATCACAGTACCTCATAACATGTGTGTACCACAGTATATTACACAAAGTTGGTGTAACTGGCAATCACTGGAACAATAATTTGCTTCTTATATCCATTGTTTTTAAACTGATAATTGATCATTACTTATATGCAAGCATTATGATAAAGTCAAGAGACACAGGTACAGATATTTTGAAAGACATGGCTCCATAAAACAAAGGCACCACAGGGTAAAGATCTTGGCACAGAAAACAGACATTTGACATGTTTTGTTAAGATGAAAATCATTCTTATGCGTCTGACATCAGTGTAGCATGAGGATTTTAAATTCTAACACATTTTAAAATTATTTTTGAGGAAAATATTTCTAAAATGAGTACATCTTTCCTTTTTTCTTTTTTCATTATTATCAAAGTCATACACATCCATGTAAAATATCTAGAAAATACAGATCAATGAATTTTATAAATTTTATTAAAATGTTATTATAATAATTTGATAAACACAAATAAATAATGTATAACATTTTACTTCTGAACCTGTCATTTATGGTCTATGATGTGAATCCAATCTGGCTTTAACTTTAATCACATGTTGACCTCCAATTATGCATATTCTGTACTCAATATTGTTGATATATGTGATTTTTCATCCAACCTTGAGAGTGTCAGGAAAATTCCAATGCAGCTATGTAAAGATGACAAATTGATGTGTGTGCACAACTATTTCTCTCATGCTTCATTAGTCCTAGGATGAAGTGAGCACAGTAATTGTGTCCCATACTGCCCTTCTTGCACTACATCTATAGATTTACTTTGGAGATTCAAGAATCTCCACGTATGTGCTTATGTATTTGACCAGTTTAGGATTGTTTATTAAAGAAAAAGAAGAGACTTCTTCTCTACCAATGTATATTATTTTGTTTGGGATGATGAATTCCTGAAAGGGGTCCTTAACTTTTACTTAAAATAAATGTTTCATAAGGCTTGTGATATAGCTCAGTATTTCACAAAGTGCATTACTCAGACCACTAATTATCTTTGATATTAATAAATATTAAAGGGACTCCATATAGTCAGGATGTGCAAAACACTTAGAGTATTGTCTGCAGAACTCTTCATGGTTTTGGATATGATTCATGAATTTTGTCTTGTGAATCCGAGAGAGAGCTACATTTAAGATTTAATTTATTAATTTATACAGGTAAATTATGCAAATTGCATGTGAGAGTTAAAATGTTGAAAAAAAAAACACAAAAACTCTTGTGAAATCCTGACATCAGTAGACTGTACAGAGGTTCTTCAATTTACTCTCTCATAATAGTAACCTGTTTTGTCTGCATGATATCAGTTATATATTGTTTAATGTTGAATATAAAAACACATATGTGAGACAATGTATTCAAAGTAAATTTCCAAAACAGAATTAATAGGGAAAGGGTATGTGTTCCAAAAGTATTGTACCAATTTAAATTCTCAACGCAAATATTTGGAAGAGCCTGAACTAACACTAGGTTTTGTCTTGTTTTAATTTTTGTTAATTTCATCAGAGAAAAATATCTTTTCTTATTTTATGTCTTTAATAATATCTGAGAATTAAGTTCTTTGGATAGAATAGAGTGTTTCTTTCAATTCAGGGTGTTTGTTTCTTTTAATTCACTATTCTTGTCTCTGCCAGTGTTCTTTGAATGTGTCCACAGTAAGATGCAAAGCAAACAGACTTCCCTATATTTTTGTAATTTTTTAGTTTTTTTTTCTTTTTTATAATCCATTATCATTTCCATGCATTCCTTAAAGAATAAATATTGTTGACAGGTAGCCACTCTGGGCTTTAAGTTGCTTTTATTATAAATGTTACATTTATCTTTAGAGTTAGTAATCAGAATGATATCTCTTTAAACATATTCAAATGTTTTATTCTATCTTTCTATTTAAAAACATATTGACAGAGAATAATATTCTTAACACTGAAAGTTGTCAAAGTGCTGTCACTATTAATTTTTGTTTAGAGACTTATAAATGCTCACATTGTATATCATGCATTTTGTGTCTGCATTATGGACATGGACATTTTCCCTTTTATGTGAATCTACTTACTCCTAGATAATTAATTCTATATTTTATTCTCATGGTAAACTGTAATCATGTTCTAAATTCACGTTAGATGTCTCCACCACAAAGGGATTTCTGACTTTTATCAAATACCAATAATTAGCCTCTTTTTTCTTAATATTACTGTTGCACCTTCCATAATTATTCTGCATGGCAAATAACACACTGTTTTCTTATCCATTTATCTGTCTGACTCTCCAATTATATAGAGAGCTCCGAGAGGAGAGGAGCTATATTTTATTCATTATTGAATTGAAAATTGCATTAAAAATACAAAATACATTTAAAATGTTATAATAAAAATGTAAAACTAATAAAAATTAGAAAATTCTTGAGAATTTTAAAATGTGCTAAAAGTTAATTGGTTGAATTAATTATATTTTGGTAAAATCTGATACTTTTATGTTTTAATAATATATTATGTTTTACAAAGGTAAAATTTGTACAAAGAAAATTTGCAGATGTTAAAGTTGGTATAAGAATATTAAAGTTGGACTTCCCTGGTGGCACAGTGGTTAAGAATCTGCCTGCCAATGCAGGGGACACGGGTTCGATCCCTGGTCTGGGAAGATCTCATATACCTTGGAGCAACTAAGCCCATGTGCCACACTACTGAGCCTGTGCTCTACAGCCCATGAGCCACAACTACTGAGCCCATGTGCCACAACTACTGAAGCCCGTGCACCTAGAGCCTGTGCTCTGCAATGAGAAGACACCACAGTGAGAAGCCCACACACTGCAATAAAGAGTAGCCCTGCTCACTGCAACTAGAGAAAGCTGCATGCAGCAACGGAGACTCAATGCAGCCAAAAATAAATAAATAAATAAAAATTTTAAGAAAAGAAAATTAAAGTTGATCAATTGTCTTAAAAGCACAGGTAAATATGATATTTGATGAGTCTTGACTTCTTTCTAAATCATCATTTAAATGTTTAAAAAGTGACATTTCCAGGTAATGGAACTACCGAGAAAAAAATAATATTTTAGCTTTAAGTATTATACTATATTCTATAAAATGAAACATTTTAATGAAAAATAAAGAATTGTATTTTAGGTCTTCCAAATGTCACATGATTTTTGATAGTTACTGATAGATCCCAATCCAAATTCCTACTGATTTTAGAAATAGAAGATTTTTTAAATGTGACAAATTTCTATTGATACTGGAAAGTAGTGGATAAAGCATGTTAACCATGAATTCAGGGAGCCTAGATTCAATTTTCAGATAAAACAAGTATGAGAATGGAAATTTATAAATGTACATGATACACCAGTTGTTCAATTTCTTCTTCCATAAATGGAAATAAATGAAAGTACTCAACACAAATTAGTTATTTGATTATTAAATGTTTGAATCTCTTAAGTGATTAATCATACAAATAAAGATACCAAAATAATGGTTAATTTTGATAATGATAGAGATATTAGTGTTGCCTAGTGAAAAGTAATTAGAATTATTCAAATGACAGCAATATTAATACATGAATATTTGAAGTAGGAAATTCGAGATAATCAGTTCATGGAGCAGACTCATCAGAATTTTACTAGCACCCCTGTGAGGACTGATGATGGATGTAATATCATATTTCCTTCTTCTCAGCACTTACACTTGGTTGGGCTGCTAAAATAGGAAAACAGCAGAAGGTCTGTCCATCCCCTAGTAACCCTTATTAATACCAAAAAAAAAAAAAAAAAGCAGGTCATGATGGCACAGTAGAAGGATATAGAGCTCACCTCCCCCTATTAACACGTCAAAAATACAATACATGTAGGGCAACACTCACTGAAAATAAACTGGAGAATGGCAGAAGGAATCTCTACAACCAAGGCTGTAGAGAAAGATCTACATGGAGTCAGGTAGGAAAAGAGAAGCAATCACGTCAGGACTTGTGCACCTAGGATAGGACACAGAAGGGATGCAGTGTATCACAAGCTTGGAGAACTTTTCAGAGGAGTGAGGGATTCCAACCACATGTGTACCCCAGCCCTAGGGTCTTACTCCAGAAAGATGAGTCCCCTTAGCTGGTTTAAAGCCAGTGGGACTTATAGAAAGGCTGTAAGAAACCAAGACTTCACTTGTGAAGAACATGCAAATGCTTACTTACTACTTATTCCCAGCAACAAGGTAGATGAAACAGACTGAAACTGTCTGGAAGTCTCACTGATGTGCCAGGATCATCCCAGCATGTGCTCTATCCATGCTGAGTGCCAGCTCTGCCCCCTTTAGCTCCAGCACAGCTCCCCACTAGGGCAAATGCTGCCATTATGGAGGAGTGCCCACTTGGGGGCACAGAGCCTCCTTGGACATGGCACTGCATCTGAAAGGACAAGGGCAGCCATTGGTGACACTCACAGAGATAGTGGATTGGGAGCTATCTGGAGCTCTGAATGGTGAGCTGGAACTAGCCCAGTATGTGCCCGGGCTTGCACCAGGCACCCACTCCAGCCCCTCTCGCTTCAGTGCTGCTTCTGGGCAAAGTTGCTGTTGCCAGGGTGAGTACACACTTTGAGGGAATGGAGCCAGCTTGGACCTGACCCTCAGGGCTTCTGCTCCAGCAACTTGGGACCTGCACCCATCCCTGATAGGTGACTGATGGCCACTAAGTATAGGAGAAATCCAGGCTCACATCTGGCTCTGGGTCTAGACCATTCATCTCCAGCTCTACCTCCCACCCACCCATGATAAAAACTCTCATCAAAGTTGCTATAGAGGAAACATATCTCAACAGAATAAAGGCCATTTATGACAAACCCACAGCTAATATCAAACTCAATGGGGAAAAGCTGAAAGTGTTTTTCTAAAATCAGGAGTAAGACAAGGATGCCCACTCTTGACACTTCTATTTAACACAGTATTGGAAGTCCTAGCCACAGCAATCAAAGAAAAAGAAATAAAAAGCATCCATATTAGAAGGAAAGAAGTAAAACTCACTAATTGCAGATGACATGCTACTGTATATAGAAAACCATAAAGTCTCTACTCAAAAATTATTAGAAGTAATAAATGAATTCAGTAAAGTTACGGAATATAAGATTAATACATAAGAATCTTTTGTTTTTCCATACATTAATAATGAACAATCAGGAGGATACAGCAAGAAATAGATTTTTTAGCAGTTAGTTCCAGGTATGTGTTATAACTTTTTTGAGTTCAATAAATTTTATAAAGGACTTTATGTGCCCTGCTTTAAGATTTGGTTCTGCATATATTTCTCTCAGATATATAAATCTATAAACCCATGAAAGAAAACTATAGTTAATTTAAATCCTTCTTTTCCTTTCTAATTATCTGAAAAAGTCAAGGGATGTTTTATATCAATTTCCACCAAAGAAAAAATAAACTTGGATCTGTAAAAGTGCAGACAACTGGATAAGCATATAATTAAAAAATACTACAATTAAAGGGTGAATGAGAATAAGTCCTTAAAGATAGTTTACAATGAGATGGGACAATTATTGAAAAAAAAATGTGGGTTCTCAACATGATTTAAGACACTACAGCCATGAAATTAGAGCAAGAAGCATAAAGATGGAATATATCCAAAGGGTTTATGAAGATGGTAACATTATACAAAATTAATAAATTTCACCATAGCAGTAAAAAGAGAAGTATGAAGTGGGAGAAAATAACATCTGAAAGTAATGGAATGAAATCAGGTTTGACTTGACCTAGAACTACCTGGGACAATAACATCTGGGTCTGTTTTTCACAATAATCTTTTCAAAATAATGTTTGTTGGAAATTTAAAAATTAAGATAAATATGAAATATCAAAACTGCCTTGCTTGCTGTAAAATCCCTGATCTATAGAAATGCATCTGGCCATGGGTTACTGTGAGCGGGCATGAGGCCATACAATGTGTTCATGTCAGAACCTCATAAAAAATAATCTGTTGGAAACTTAGACTGTGGTTTTTGTGTGTCAAAGTGATTTGCATACACCTTAACTCTCATGTCAGCAGAGGCATGTGCCCCATTTTAATGAAGAGTAAAGAAACCTATACACACAGGTAGCTCCAGGGTCAAGTGATGAGATGAAGATGCTGAGCATGCTGTATTTTCTGTTCAGTTTCTTTTTACAAGCCACACAAACAAAGTATTATATTAAAAACCTATTGCTTCTTTTAAGTTTGATTGCCTGTTCAACAATTGTGATACTTGAATATGGTGAAGTATATATGAGATCCCACTTAGATATAATCAGAACTATACTTGGAATAAACAGAGCTGACAGAGGACAAAAACAATGATAAAAGAAAAAATTAACTCTCATGATTAGCTGTAGACAAGAATTTGGTGAAAAGTTATTAAAACCTAGATATATTCCAGTTTTAAAAATGTTTAAGGGCTCAGGCCTCAGTTGGATCGCAGGGAGAGGACTGGCGGTGTGAACACAGCCTAAAGGGGTTAGTGCACCAAGGCTAGCCGGGAGGGAGTATGGGGAAAAGTCTGGACTTACTGAAGAGGCAAGAGACTTTTTCTTCCCTCTTTGTTTCCTGGTGGGCGAGGAGAGGGGATTAAGAGCGCTGCTTAAAGAAGCTCCAGAGATGGGCACGAACCATGGCTAACAGCGCGAACCCAAGAGAGGGGCATGAGAACTAAGGTTGCTGCTGCCACCACCAAGAAGCCTGCGTGCGAGCACAGGTCACTCTCCACACCTCCCTTCCAGGGAGCCTGTGCAGCAAGCCACTGCCAGGGTCCTGGGATCCAAGGACAATTTCCCCAGGAGAAGTCACGGCGTGCCTCAGGCTGGAGCAACATCCCACTGGCCTCTGCCACCACAGTCTTGCCCCACATTCTGTGCCCCTCCCTCCCCCTGGCCTGAGTGAGCCAGAGCCCCTGAATCAGCTGCTCCTTTAACCCCATCCTGTCTGAGCGAAGAACAGATGCCCTCCTCCGACCTACAGGCAGGGGCGGGCCCAAATCCAAAGCTGAGCCCCTGGAGCTGTGCAAACAAAGAAGAGAAAGGGAAATATCTCCCAGAAGCCTCAGAAGCAGTGGATTGAATCTCCACAGTCAACTTGATGAGCTGACAGAGGACAAAAACAATGATAAAAGAAAAAATTCTACCAACCTGCATTGGTAGAATACCTGAATTGACTATGAATCATCCCAAATTGAGGAGGTGGACTTGGAGAGCAAGATTTATTATATTTTCCCCTTTTCTTCTTTTTCTGAGTGTGTATGTGTATGCTTCTGTGTGAGATTTTGTCTGTAGAGCTTTGCTTTCACCATTTGCCCTATGGTTCTGCCGTCCACTTTTGTTTGTTTTTGTTTTCTAAAAAAAATTTTATTTCTTAATAATTATTTTTTATTTTAATAACTATTTTATTTTATCTTACATTATTTTACTATATGCTCTTTGTTTCTTTTTTCTTTCTACTTTTTCTCCCTTTTATTCTAAGCCGTGTGGATGAAACGCTCTTGGTGCTGTGCCAGGAGTGAGTGCTGTGCCTCTGACGTGGGACAGTCAAATTCAGGACACTGGTCCACAAGAGACCTCACAGCTCCATGTAATATCAAATGGCGAAAATCTCCCAGAGATCTCCATCTCACCACCAACATCCAGCTTCACTCAACGACCAGCGAGCTACAGTGCTGGACACCCTATGCCAAACAACTAGGAAGATAGGAACATAACACCACCCATTAGCAGAGAGGCTTCCTAAAATCATAATAAATCCACAGACACCTCAAAACACACCACCAGACATGCCCCTGCCCACCAGA
This sequence comes from Phocoena phocoena, assembly GCF_963924675.1. Classification (NCBI taxonomy): domain Eukaryota; kingdom Metazoa; phylum Chordata; class Mammalia; order Artiodactyla; family Phocoenidae; genus Phocoena; species Phocoena phocoena. The sequence continues at coordinate 24,532,198 of NC_089221.1, forward strand.
GAGACAAGATCCAGCCTCAGCCACCAGAACAAAGGCACTAGTCCCCTCCACCAGGAAGCCTACACATCCCACTGAACCAACTTTAGCCACCGGGGACAGACACCAAAAACAATGGGAACTATGAACCTGCAGCCTGTGAAAAGGAGACCCCAAACACAGTAAGATAAGCAAAATGAGAAGACAGAAAAACACACAGCAGATGAAGGAGCAAGATGAAAACCCACCAGACCTAACAAATGAAGAGGAAATAGGCAGTCTACCTGAAAAAGAATTCAGAATAATGATAGTAAAGATGATCCAAAATATTAGAAATAGAATAGAGAAAATGCAAGAAACACTTAACAAGGACCCAGAAGAAATAAAGAGGAAACAAGCAACGATGAACAACACAATAAATGAAATTAAAAATACGCTAGAAAGGATCAATAGCAGAATAACTGAGGCAGAAGAACGGATAACACTAAGGTTATCCTTAGGATATCCTTAGGAAGATAAAATAGTGGAAATAACTACTGCAGAGCAGAATAAAGAGAAAAGAATGAAAAGAATTGAAGACAGTCTCAGAGACCTCTGGGACAACATTAAATGCAACAACATTCGAATTATAGGGGTCCCAGAGGAAGAAGAGAAAAAGAAAGGGACTGAGAAAATATTTGAAGAGATTATAGTAGAAAACTTCCCTAATATGGGAAAAAAAATAATTAACCAAGCCCAGGAAGCACAGAGAATCCCATACAGGATAAATCCAAGGAGAAACATGCCAAGACACATATTAATCAAACTGTCAAAAATTAAATACAAAGAAAACATATTAAAAGCAGCAAAGGAAAAACAACAAATAACACACAAGGGAATCCCCATAAGGTTAACAGCTGATCTTTCAGCAGAAACTCTGCAAGCCAGAAGGGACAGGCAGGACATATTTAAAGTGATGAAGGAGAAAAACCTACAACCAAGATTACTCTACCCAGCAAGGATCTCATTCAGATTTCATGGAGAAATTAAAAGCTTTACAGACAAGCAAAAGCTGAGAGAGTTCAGCACAACCAAATCAGCTTTATAACAAACGCTAAAGGAACTTCTCTAGGCAAGAAACACAAGAGAAGGAAAACACCTGCAATAACAAGCCTAAAACAATTAAGAAAATAGGAATAGGAACATACATATCGATAATTATCTTAAATGTAAATGGATTAAATGCTCCCACCAAAGGACACAGATTGGCTGAATGGATACAAAAACAAAACCCATATATATGCCGTCTACAAGAGACCCACTTCAGACCTAGGGACACATACAGACTGAAAGTGAGGGGATGGAAAAATATATTCCATGAAAATGGAAACCAAAAGAAAGATGGAGTAGCAATTCTCATATGAGACAAAATAGACTTTAAAATAAAGACTACTAAAAGAGACGAAGAAGAACACTACATAATGATCAAGGGATTGATCCAAGAAGATATATCAATTGTAAATATTTATGCACCCAACATAGGAGCACCTCAATACATAAGGCAAACACTAACAGCCATAAAAGGGGAAATCGACAGTAACACATTCATAGTAGGGGACTTAACACCCCACTTTCACCAATGGACAGATCATCCAAAATGAAAATAAATAAGGAAACACAAGCTTTAATGATACATTAAACAAGATGGACTTAATTGATATTTATAGGACATTCCATCCAAAAACAACAGACTACACATTTTTCTCAAGTGCTCATGGAATATTCTCCAGGATAGATCAAACTTAGGTCACAAATCAAGCCTTGGTAAATTTAAGAAAATTGAAATTGTATCAAGTATCTTTTCCAACCACAACGCTATGAGACTAGATATCAATTAAAGGAAAAGATCTGTAAAAAATACAAACACATGGAGGCAAAACAATACACTACTTAATAATGAATTGATCACTGAAGAAATCAAAGAGGAAATCAAAAAATACCTAGAAACAAATGACAATGGAGACACTACGACCCAAAACCTATGGAAGGCAGCAGAAGCAGTTCTAAGAGGGAAGTTTATAGCAATTCAATACTACCTTAAAAAACAGGAAACATCTCGAAGAAACTACCGAACCTTGCACCTAAAGCAATAAGAGAAAGAAGAAAAAAAAAACCCCAACGTTAGCAGAAGGAAAGAAATCATAAAGATCAGAGCAGATATAAATGAAATAGAAACAAAGAACACAATAGCAAAGATCAATAAAACAAAAGCTGGTTCTTTGAAAGATAAACAAAATTGATAAACCATTAGCCACACTCATCAAGAAAAAAGGGAGAAGACTCAAATCAATAGAATTCGAAATGAAAAAGGAGAAGTAACAACTGACACTGCAGAAACACAAAAGATCATGAGGGATTAATACAAGCAACTCTATGCCAATAAAATGGACAACCTGGAAGAAATGAACAAATTCTCTGAAATGCACAATGTGCTGAGACTGAATTAGGAAGAAATAGAAAATATAAACAGACCAATCACAAGCACTAAAATTGAAACTGTGATTAAAAGTCTTCCAACAAACAAAAGCCCAGGACCAGATGGCTTCACAGGCGAATTCTATCAAACATTTAGAGAAGAGCTAACAACTATCCTTCTCAAACTCTTCCAAAATAGAGCAGAGGGAGGAACACTCCCAAACTCATTCTACAAGGCCACCATCACCCTGATACCAAAACCAGACAAAGATTTCACAAAGAAAGGAAACTACAGGCCAATATCACTGATGAACATAGATGCAAAAATCCTCAACACAATACTAGTAAACAGAATCCAACAGCACATTAAAAGGATCATACACCACAATCAAGTGGGGTGTATTCCAGGAATGCAAGGATTCTTCAATATACGTAAATCAATCAACATGATACACCATATTAACAAATTGAAGGATAAAAACCCTATGATCATCTCAAAAGATGCAGAGAAACTTTCGACAAAATTCAACACCCATTTATGATAAAAACCCTGCAGAAAGTAGGCATAAAGCAAATTTTCCTCAACATAATAAAGGCCATATATGACAAACCCACAGCCAACATTATGCTCAACGGTGAAAAACTGAAAGCATTTCCACTAAGATCAGGAACAAGACAAGTTTGACCAGTCTCACCACTCTTATTCAACATAATGTTGGAAGGTTTAGCCACAGCAATCAGAGAAGAAAACAAAATAAAATGAATCCAAATCGGAAAAGAAGAAGTAAAGCTGTCACTGTTTGCAGATGACATGATACTATACATAGAGAATCCTAAAGATGCTACCAGAAAACTACTAGAGCTAATCAATGAATTTGGTAAAGTAGCAGGATACAAAATTAATGCACAGAAATCTCTGGCATTCCTATACACTAATGATGAAAAATCTGAAAGTGAAATCAAGAAAACACTCCCATTTACCACTGCAACAAAAAGAATAAAATATCTAGGAATAAACCTACCTAAGGAGACAAAAGACCTGTATGCAAAAAATCATGACATTGATGAAAGAAATTAAAGATGATATGAATAGATGGAGAGATATACCATGTTCTTGGATTGGAAGAATCAACATTGTGAAAATGACTCTACTACTGAAAGCAATCTGGAGATTCAATACAATCCCTATCAAACTACCACTGACATTTTTCACAGAACTAGAACAAAAAATTTCATAATTTATATGGAAACACAAAAGATCCCGAATAGCCAAAGCAATCTTGAGAATGAAAAACAGAGCTGGAGGAATCAGGCTCCCTGACTTCAGACTATACTACAAAGCAACAGTAATCAAGACAGTATGGTACTGGCACAAAAACAGAAATAGAGATCAACTGAACAGGATACAATGCCCAGAGATAAACCCACGCACATATGGTCACCTTATCTTTAATAAAGGAGGCAGGAATGTACAGTGGAGAAAGGACAGCCTCTTCAATAAGTGGTGCTGAGAAAACTGGACGGGTACATACAAAAGTGTGAGATTAGAACACTCCCTAACACCATACACAAAAATAAACTCAAAATGGATTAAAAATCTAAATGTAAGGCCATAAACTTTGAAACTCTTAGAGGAAAACATAGGCAGAACACTCTATGACATAAATCACAGCAAGATCCTTTCTGTCCCACCTTCTAGAGAAATGGAAATAAAAACAAAAATAAACAAATGGGACCTCATGAAACTTCAAAGCTTTTGCACAGCAAAGGAAACCATAAACAAGACCAAAAGACAACGCTCAGAATGGGAGAAAATATTTGCAAATGAAAAAACTGACAAAGGATTAATCTCCAAACTTTACACGCAGCTCATGCAGCTCAATGATAAAAAAATAGACAACCCAATCCAAAAACGGGCAGAAGACCTAAGTAGACTTTTCTCCAAAGAAGATATACAGATTTCCAACAAACACATGCAAGAATGCTCAATATCATTAATCATTAGAGAAATGCAAATCAAAACTACAATGAGATAGCATCTTGTACCGGTCAGAATGGCCATCATCAAATTATCTAGAAACAATAAATGCTGGAGAGGGTGTGGAGAAAAGGGAACCCTCTTGCACTGCTGTTGGGAAGGTGAATTGGTACAGCCACGAAGGAGAACATTATGGAGGTTCCTTAAAAAACTACAAATAGAACTACCATACGACCCAGCAATCCCACTACTGGGCATATACCCTGAGAAAACCAAAATTCAAAAAGAGTCATGTACCAAAATGTTCATTGCAGCTCTATTTACAATAGCCAGGAGATGGAAGCAACCTAAGTGTCCATCGTCGGATGAATAGATAAAGATGATGTGGCACATATATACAATGGAATATTACTCAGCCATTAAAAAGAAACGAAATTGAGTTATTTGTGGTGAGGTGGATGGACCTACAGTCTGTCATACAGAGTGAAGTAAGTCAGAAAGAGAAAGACAAATACCGTATGCTAACACATATATATGGAATGAAGGAAAAAAAAGAAATGTCATGAAGAACCTAGGGGTAAGACAGGAATAAAGACACAGACCTACTAGAGAATGGACTTGAGGATATGGGGAGGGGGAAGGGTAAGCTGTGACAAAGTGAGAGAGTGGCATGGACATATATACACTACCAAACGTAAAATAGATAGCTAGTAGGAAGCAGCCATATAGCACAGGGAGATCAGCTTGGTGCTTTGTGACCACCTAGAGGGGTGGGATAGGGAAGATGAGAGGGAGGGAGATGCAAGAGGGAAGAGATATGGGAACATATGTATATGTATAACCGATTCACTTTTTTATAAAGCAGAAATTAACACACCATTGTAAAGCTATTATACTCCAATAAAGATTTAAAATAAATATATAAAAGGAAAAATAATTGTTTGAGCGTAATGAAAAAAACTAAACAAGCTAAGCAGATTAATAAGGAGAAAGAGACTGAAGTAACACTGAGGATTTCTACAAGATGCTCTCCATAAAAATGGACGTCAACTGTGAATAAATGGGAAATAATAAGATGAAAAAAACTACATTATTCATCAGGTATTCACGTGTGGATGCAATTAAAAGATATTTTCAAATGTACATTTGAAGTTTCTTTTTACAAAAATCTCACAGAAACACCCCTCCGAACCATGAAAATCATAAATATAAATTCCAGATGTGAAGAAGTTATTATACAAAGATCTAACAATAAAAGATAAAGATAGAAGAGATTAGAAATGCCTTTAAATAAATATAATAATTACAAAATTTATGTGACTCTCAAATTTGGGGGGGTAAAGTTATCCAATAAGAATAATTTAATAATCATTTTCCATTTCTAAAATTTCAATTTATGAAATTTATGGAAAACTTGAAATATGAACGTTTTTCCAAAATCTAAAAAATTTATAAAATAGTTGTATAATATTTTTAAACATTGTGTTATTATTATCACTATCATAATTTTTATAATCATTAGCATACCCCTCATTGTTATTATTTAGTCTGTGTCTCTTAGCAGGAGGGTATATCAACCCATGCCAAAAAAGTCAGTTAAAACTGAAAAATATTCTTTAAAAAGCTCAGAAAACACTGACTAACTTATGAAAAACTAAGATAATGTTTCTTAAAAGTACTTAAAATATTTGATCATTATGCAATGTAAGTATAAATTGATAAGAAAATATTAAAATGTAATGATTAAAATTTGTTTTATACCATAGAAAAGAATATCAGAAAGAAGACTACATATTTATTTATGGCAATCAGCCAAGTTGTAGTTTGAATAAATCACACACATATAAAGAACTTACTAAACAATAAACATAGAGGCCTAAAATTTGGTTGAGTTCCAGTAACAGAGATCAAAATTTGAGAAAGAAAAGTTGCTAAAATTCGCAAAGAAGGGTATTCAAATGAAGGAAGATAGGAAGGGAAAGAGTTCCCAAAGTCTTTATGGAAGTCTTCTTGAATCTTCAGCTGAGTATTTATCTGAAGATGTATAAGGTGAGTCACAGAAGCCAGGAAGGACAATTTTCAGCAAGTGAGAAATTAAATCTAGATATCACACAAAGCAAGAAATTGTTTTGAGTTCCCAGGATCTAGAGCAGAAAGATCTTATGAAATAAACAGGGCATTCAATAGTGAATCTATTAAGTACAACACCTTAGAGGTAGAGTATATTAGCTCAAAGGTAAAGGGTACTCTAGACTTGCAAGAAAAGTTCTTAGAAGCAAGCCTTCTGAAAATCTATCTGTTTTGTAAATAAGTTAACAGCCAATCAGAAAAGAAGTCTACAACTCTTTGACGATACAACAAAATCCCATAATCAGTCATATAAATTGTTTGATAGCCAATAAAAAATTACTAGACATGCATGAAGCAAGGAAATGTGACACATAACCAAGGTAAAAATCAGTGAATAGAAATAGCATAAATGATGGAATTAGCAGAGAAAGACTTTAAAATAGCATCATAAACATACTCCATATACATAAGGATGTGAAGAAAATCAGGGACATAATGAAGAGAGAAATGGAAGAAATTAAAAGAACCAGAAGAAATTAAGAGTGATAAAAGATAAAATAAGTAAATTGAATTTTTAATGGGATGTCATTTTTATATGATTGAATGGTAGAAAAAATGATCAGTAAAGAGATATAACTAAAAACCTATTCTAACTGAAGCCTTGAAAGGCCAAAAAAAAAAAAAAAAAAAAAAGCCTAACTGATCTGTGGGAAAATATGAAGTAGTATAACATACATATAACTGGAGACCAAGAAAAACAGTGGGAGGGGCATAAAAATTACAAACACATTTAAAGAAACAATGGTCTTTTTTTTTCAAATTTGAACATACTTCACTGCATCAAGATGTTTAGTTAAATCAGGAAAAAAAATCAATGAAAATTGTCAATTATAATTAGTTATAGCTATAAAGCAGAAAGTAACACACCATTGTAAAGCAATTATACTCCAATAAAGATGTTAAAAAATAAATAAAGAATGGTTGACTAGTAATATATCAACAGTAATGTTTTGTAGCTTCTGTACAGAAATTTTTCTGTATCTGTATTTTGTTTTATAATAAAAGCTTAAAAAAAACAATAAATAAATAAAATTGCTGATTAGATTTACTGGATGGAAATCCCTGGTGTGCTCCCTGGGGCATTAACCATAAAATCCAGAATAGTTTGTAAATGAAAGGAGTTGAGAAAAAAACTTCACAAAGTTTGTCTATGAAAAAGTATGGAGAATTAGGACAATATTGATAAGAGGAGGTAAAATTCTCTTCAACTTTTTATTTTGAGAGAATTGTAGACTTAGAGAAGAGTTGCACAGAGAGTACAGAGGGTCACCATATATATTCTGAGGGTTTTTTGAAAAAACATGTTCTTTGTGAGAGATATATGAAGAGCATTTTTAAAAGCTGTTGAAAGTATGTAGCAGACAGGCAGGGTTAGGCAATTCATGTAAGATAATAAGTAATGGATAGTATGAGCTTCCTGAAAATACTACCTCATTCAGGGCACTACTAGAGAAGATGGCCTTCAATGTGTAATTATGGGAGAGGTGTAAAAATTATGAGTTCCTATGTGGGATTTAGTTAGTTAGTTCCTAAAATTATTTAGTTCCTATTTGGAAATTTAGTGCGATGAGTTTAAAGAGGTTATCTCCTAATGTATTCTATTTTTCTGTGTGAAGTAGGTGGAATAATCTTGTCACCTTGAAGTAAAGGGGAAATGAGAGACATTCAAGATGGTGGAGGAGTAAAATGTGGAGATCACCTTCCACCCCACAAATACATCAGAAATACAGCTACATGTGGAACAACTCCTACAGAACACTTACTGAATGCTGGCAGAAGACTTCAGACCTCCCAAAAGACAAGAAACTCCCCACATACCTGGGTAGGGCAACAGAAAAAAGAAAAAACAGAGACAAAAGAATAGGGACAGGACCTGCAGCAGTGGGAGGAAGCTGTGAAGGAGGAAAGGTTTCCACACACTAGGAAGCCCCTTCACTGGTGGAGACGGGGGGTCATGGGGGGGAAGCTTTGGAGCCACGGAGGAGAGCAGAGCAACAGGGGTGAGGAGGGCAAAGAGGAGAGATTCCTGCACAGAGGATTGGTGTCAACTAGCACTCACCAGCCCGAGAAGCTTGTCTGCTCACCCGCCTGGGCAGGTGGGGGCTGGGAGCTGAGGCTTGGGCTTCGGAGGTCAGATCCCAAGGAAAGGACTGGGGTTGGCTGCGTGGACACAGCCTGAAGGGGGCTAGTGCCACACAGCTAGCTGGGATGGAGTCCAGGAAAAAGTCTGGACCTGGCAAAGAGGCAAGAGACCATTGTTTCAGGGTGCATGGGGAGAGGGGATTCAGAGCACCACCTGAACGAGCTCCAGAGATGGGCATGATCTGCAGTTATTAGCGTGGACCCCAGAGACAGGCATGAAATGCTAAGGCTGCTGCTGCAGCCACCAAGAATCCTGTCTGCAAGCACAGGTCACTATCCACACCTTCCCTCCCGGGAGCCTGTGCAGCCCACCACTGCCAGGGGCCCATGATCCAGGGACAACTACTCTGGAAGAACAAACGGTGCACCTCAGGCTGTTGCAATGTTATGCCGTTATGCTGGCCTCTGCCGCTGCAGGCTCGCCCTGCACTCCGCACCCCTCCCTCCCCATGGCCTGAGTGAGCCAGAGCCCCCTAATCAGCTGCTGCTTTAACCCATCCTGTCTAAGCGAAGAACAGACGCTCTCAGGCAACCTAAATGCAGAGGCAGGGCCAAATCCAAAGCTGAACCCCAGGAGCTGCGATAACAAAGTAGAGAAAGGGAAATCTCTCCCAGCAACCTCAGGAGCAGCAGATTAAATCTACACAGTCAACTTGATGTACCCAGCATCACTGGAATACCTGAATAGACAAGGAATCATCCCAAAATAGGATGTGGACTTTGGAAGAACTGTAGACCTGGGGTTTGCTTTCTGCATCTATGTTTCTAGTCTTATGTTTATCTCAGTTTAGTATTTAGAGTTTATTATCATTGGTAGATTTGTTTATTGATTTGGTTGCTCTCTTCCGTTTTTTTAAAATAGATATATATTTTTTATCTTTTTCTCTTTTTTTGATTGTGCATGTGTATGCTTCTTTCTGTGATTTTGTCTGTATAGCTTTGATTTTACCATTTATCCTGGAGTTCTGCCTCTCCGTTTTATTTTCTTTTCCTTTTTCTTTTTTTTATAGTATAGTTTTTAGCAATTGTTATCATTGGTGGATATGTGTTTTCATTTGGTTGCTCTCCGCTTTCTTCTTTTTCTTTTTTAATTACTTTTTAATTATTTTAATTTTTATTTTAATAACTTTATTTCCTTCTTTCCTTCCTTCCTTCCACCCTTCCTTTTCTCTTTCTTTCCTTCCTCCTTTCCTCCTTTCTTTCTTTCTTTCATTCATTCTTTCTTTCTTTCTTTCCTTCTCACTTTCTTTCTCCCTTATTTTCTGAGCTGTGTGGCTTACAGGGTCTTCATGCTATGGCCAGGTATCAGGCCTGTGCTCTGAGTTGAGACAGCTGAGTTCAGGACATTGGTCCACCAGAGACCTCCTGGCTCCACATAATATCAAAGAGTGAAAGCTCTCCCAGAGATCACCATCTCAATGCTAAGACCCAGCTCCACTCAACGATCAGCAAACTACAGTGCTGGACACCCTATGACAAACAACTAGCAAGACAGGAACATAACCCCACCCATTAGCAGAGAGGCTGCCTAAAATCATAATAAGGTCACAGACACACCAAAACACACCACTGGATGCAGTCCCGCCCACCAGAAACACAAGATCCAGACTCATCCACCAGAATACAGGCACCAGTCCCTTCCACCAGGAAGCCTACACAACCCACTGAACCACCCTTAGGTACTGGGAGCAGACACCAAAAACAATGGGAACTACAAACCTACAGCCTGCAAAAAGGAGACCCCAAACATAGTAAGTTAAGCAAAATAAGACAGAGAAACACACAGCAGATGAAGGAGCAAGGTAAAAACCCATGAGACCAAACAAATGAAGAGGAAAAAAAAAGTCTAGCTGTAAACGAATTGAGAGTAATGATAGTAAACATGATCCAAAATCTTAGAAATGGAATGGAGAAAATACAAGAAACGTTTGACAAAGACCTAGAAGAACTAAAGAGCAAACAAACAATGATGAACAACGCAAAAAATGAAATTAAAAATTCTCTAGAAGGAAGCAATAGTAGAATAACTGAGGCAGAAGAATGGATAAGTGACCTGGAAGATAAAATAATGGAAATAACTACTGCAGAGCAGAATAAAGAAAAAAGAATGAAAAGAATTGAGGACAGTCTCAGAGACCTCTGGGACAACATTAAATGCAACAACATTCAAATTACAGGGGGTCCCAGAAGAGGAAGAGAAAAAGAAAGGGACTGAGAAAATATTTGAAGAGATTATAGTTGAAAATTTCCCTAATATGGGAATGGAATTAGTCAATCAAGTCCAAGAAGCACAGAGAGTCCCATACAGGATAAATCCAAGGAGAAACATGCCAAGATACATATTAATCAAACTATCAAAAAGTAAATACAAAGAAAAAATACTAAAAGCAGCAAGGGAAAAATGACAAATAACACACAAGGGAATCCCCATAAGGTTAACAGCTGATCTTTCAGCAGAAACTCTGCAAGCCAGAAGGGAGTGACAGGACATATTTAAAGTGATGAAAGGGAAAAACCTACAACCAAGATTACTCTACTCAGCAAAGATCTCACTCAGATTCAACGGAGAAATTAAAACCATTACAGACAAGCAAAACTAAGAGAATTCAGTACCACCAAACCAGCTTTACAACAAATGCTAAAGGAACTTCTCTAGGCAGGAAACACAAGAGAAGGAAAAGACTTACAATAACAAACCCAAAACAAGTAAGAAACTGGTAATAGGAACATACATATCAGTAACTACCTTAAAGGTAAATGGATTAAATGCTCCAACCAAAAGACGTAGATTGGTTGAATATACACAAAAACAAGACCCATATATATGCTGTCTACAAGAGACCCACTTCAGACCTAGGGACACATACAGACTGAAAGTGAGGGGATGGAAAAAGATATTCCGTGCAAATGGAGATCAAAAGAAAGCTGGAGTAGCAATTCTCATATCAGAAAAAATAGACGTTAAAATAAAAGCTATAAAGGGATCAATCCAAGAAGATGATATAGCAATTGTAAATATTTATGCACCCAACACAGGAGCACCTCAATACATAAGGCAAATGTTAACAGCCATAAAAGGGGAAATCGACAGTAACACAATAATAGTAGGGGACATTAACACCCCACTTTCACCAATGGACAGATCATCCAAAATGAAAATATATAAGGAAACACATGCTTTAAATGATATATTAAATAAGATGGACTTAATTGATATTTAAATACATTAAACAAAATGGACTTAATTGACATTTATAGGACATTGCATCCAAAAACAACAGAATACACGTTCTTCTCAAGTGTTCATGGAACATGCTCCAGGATAGATCATATCTTGGGTCACAAATCAAGCCTTGGTATATGTTAAGAAAATTGAAATTGTATCAAGTATCTTTTCTGACTACAATGCTATGAGACTACATAAGAATTACTGGAAAAAGAACTAAAATATACAAACACAGGGAGGCTAAACAATACACTACAAAATAACCAAGAGATCACTGAAGAAATCAAAGAGGAAATCAAAAAATACCTAGAAACAAATGACAATGAAAACACAATGACCCAAAATTTATGGGATGTAGCAAAAGCAGTTCTAAGCGGGAAGTTTATAGAAATACAATCCTACCTCAAGAAACAAGAAACAACTCAAATAAACAACCTAAACTTACACCTAAAGCAATTAGAGAAAGAAGAACAAAAAACCCCAAAGTTAGCAGAAGGAAAGAAATCATAAAGAACAGATCAGAAATAAATGAAAAAGAAATGAAGGATATGATAGCCAAGATCAATAAAACTAAAAGGTGGTTTTTTGAGAAAATAAACAAAATTGATAAACCATTAGCCAGAGTCATCAAAGAAAAAAGGGACAAGACTCAAATCAAAAGAATTAGAAATGAAAAAGGTAAAGTAACAACTGACACTGCAGAAATACAAAGGATCATAAGAGATTACTATAAGCAACTATATGCCAATAAAATGGACAACCTGGAAGACATGGACAAATTCTTAGAAAAGCACAACCTTCCGAAACTGAACCAGGAAGATATAGAAAATATAAACAGACCAATCTCAAGCACTGTAATTGAAACTGTGATTAAAAATCTTCCAACAAACAACAGACCAGGACCAGATGGCTTCACAGGCGAATTCTATCAAATATTTAGAGAAAACCTAACACCTATTCTTCTCAAACTGTTCCAAAATATAGCAGAAGGAGGAATACTCCCAAACTCATTCTACAAGGCCACTGTTACCCTAATACCAAAACCAGACAAAGATTTCACAAAAAAAGAAAACTACAAGCCAATAATACTGATGAACATAGATGCAAAAATCCTCAACACAATACTAGCAAACAGAATCTAACAGCATATTAAAAGGATCATACATCATAATCAAGTGGGGGTTAGCCCAGGAATGCAAGGATTCTTCAATATACTTAAATCAGTGTGATAAACCATATTAACAAATTGAAGAATAATAACCATATGATCATCTCAATAGATGCAGAAAAAGCTTCTGACAAAATTCAACACCCATTTATGATAAAATCTCTGCAGAAAGTAGGCATAGAGGGAACTTACCTCAAAATAATAAAGGCCATATATGACAAACCCACAGCCAACATCGTGCTCAATGGTGAAAAACAAACTATTTCCATGAAGATCAGGAACAAGACAAGTTTGCCCATTCTCACCACTATTATTCAACATAGTTTTGGAAGTTTTAGCTAGAGCAATCAGAGAAGAAAAAGAAATAAAAGGAATCCAAATCGGAAAAGAAGCAGTAAAACTGTCACTGTTTGCAGATGACATTATACTATACATAGAGAATCCTAAAGATGCTACCAGAAAACTACTAGAGCTAATCAATGAATTTGGTAAAGTAGCAGGATACAAAATTAATGCACAGAAATCCCTTGAATTCCTATACACTAATGATGAAATATCTGAAAGATAAATTAAGGAAACACTCCCAATTACCACTGCAACCAAAAGAATAAAATACCTAGGAATAACCCTATGTAATGAGACAAAAGACCTGTATACAAAAAAGTATAAGAGGGCTTCCGTGGTGGCGCAGTGGTTGAGAGTCCTCCTGCCGATGCAGGGGACACAGGTTCATGCCCTGGTCCGGGAAGATCTCACATGCCATGGAGCAGCTAGGCCCGTGAGCCATGGCTGCTGAGCCTGCGCGTCCGGTGCCTGTGCTCCACAGTGGGAGAGGCCACAATAATGAGAGGCCCTCATACCGCAAAAAAAAAAAAAAAAAAGTATAAAACACTGATGAAAGAAATTAAAGATGATTCAAACAGATGGAGACATATACCATGTTCTTGGATTGGAAGAATCAACATTGTGAAAATAACTATACTACCCAAAGTACTCTACAAATTCAATGTAATCACTATCAAACGACCAATGTCATTTTCCACAGAACTAGAACAAAAAATTTCACAATTTGTATGGAAACACAAAAGATCCCAAATAGCCAAAGCAAGCCTGAGAAAGAAAAAGGGAGCTGGAGGAATCAGGCTCCCTGACTTCAGACTATACTACAAAGCTACAGTAATCAAGACAGTATGGTACTGGCACAAGAACAGAAATCAAGATCAATGGAACAGAATAGAAAGCCCAGAGATAAACCCACGCACACATGGTCACCTATTTTTGATAAAAGAGGCAAGAATATACAATGGAGAAAAGACAGCCTCTTCGATAAATGGTGCTGGGAACACTGAACAGGTACATGTAAAAGAATGAAATTAGAACACTCCCTAATACCATACACAAAAATAAACTCAAAATGGATTAAAGACCTAAATGCAATGCCAGACCCTGTAAAACTCTTAGAGGAAAACATAGACAGAACACTCTATGACATAAGTCACAGCAAAATCCTTTTTGACCCACCTCGTAGAGAAATGGAAATAAAAACAAACAAATGGGACCTAATGAAACTTAAAAGGCTTTGTACAGCTAAGGAAATCATAAACAAGATGAAAAGACAACACTCAGAATGGGAGAAAATATCTGCAAATGAAGCAACTGACAAAGGATTAATCTCCAAAATGTATAAGTAGCTCATGCAGCTCAATAATCAAGAAATCAAACAACCCAGTCCAAATTGGGTAGAAGATCTAGATAGACATTTCTCCAAAGAAGATATACAGATTGCCAACAAACACATGATAGGATGCTCAACATCACTAATCATTAGAGAAATGCTACAATGAAGTATGAAAACTACAATGAAGTATCACCTCACATCAGTCAGAATGGCCATCATCAAAAAATCTACAAACAATAAATGCTGGAGAGGGTGTGGAGAAAAGGGAACCCTCTTGCACTGTTGGTGGGAATGTAAATTGATACAGCCACTATGGAGAACAGTGTGGAGGTTCCTTAAAAAAGTAAAACTAGAACTACCATACGACCCAGCAATTCCATTGCTGGGTATATACACTGAGAAAACCATAATTCAAAAAGATTCATGTACCACAATATTCATTGCAGCTCTATTTACAATAGCCAGGACATGGAAGCAACCTAAGTGCCCATCAACAGATGAATGGATAAGGAAGATGTGGCACATATACATAATGGAATATTACTCAGCCATAAAAAAAATGAAATTGAGTTATTTGTAGTGATGTAGGTGGACTTAGAGACTGTCATACAGAGTGAAGTCAGACAGAGAAAAACAAATACCATATGCTAAAACGTATATATGGAATCTAAAAAAAAAAAAAAATTGTTCTGAAGAACCTAAGGGCAGGACAGAAATAAAGATGCAGACGTAGAGAATGGACTTGAGGACATGGGGAGGGGGAAGTGGTAAGCTGGGACAAAGTGAGAGAGTGGCATGGACATATATACACTACCAAATATAAAATAGCTAGTGGGAAGCAGCCACATAGCACAGGGACATCAGCTCTGTGCTTTGTGTCTACACAGAGGGCTGGGATAGGCAGCGTGGGAGGGAAACTGAAGAGGGAGGAGATATGTGGATATATATAGCTGATTCACTTTTTAAAAAATCAGAAACATACCATTGTAAAGCAATTATACTCCAATAAAAATGTTAAAAAAAAAAAAAAAAAAGAGAAATGAGGCTTTGGAATGAAGGCCTGGAAGGATTAAAAAACTTAGATCCTTCCCCAGTGATTGTGAGGTTGAGTGAGCAGAAGGAGACTGTGGTTTTGCCAAACAATTGGAGGCAGACAGTTCACAAGTGTAGCCACACACCTGGATGTTCGATTTTCTCCCTATAATCCTACAGCTGGTGTAGGCCTGGAGAAGTCAGTTTAAAGAATATGTCCAGAAGTAAGTGTAACTGGGCTGAGGCTGTGAAAGAAGAACAAGCAAAACAATTTCACAAGCAATAGGAAAAGAGAGGTTGGAATCAGAAGCCAAGGGATTTAAAATATAGAAACAGAAATGAGAAGATCATGGAAGGAAGTCAAAATGTGAATGGACTGGAAATCCCAGTAAAGAAGAGCAGGCATTGTGGGGACTTGGACCACAAAAGGGGGAAGTATGGTAAATGATCCTAAACTTCCTCTCCAGACTAATTTTTAAATTATTTAATTAAGTTTCATAATACCCATTGAGATTTTTCATTAAATTTTATTATACGTATACATCCACAAGGGAAAAGTAATATATTTACATTGTTAGACATTCTCAGTCAAAAGCATGTTAAATATCTCAGTCCATGCAAACCTTATTTTATGTCACTTTGCCGTGTTTGGTTGTTGTCTACAATACAAATTGTAATTGCGTGCACAATTCTCATTCCACTGGGTGTTCACTCTTGTGTCTTTAGAAAATTAAACGTTTAAGTCACCAAATTGATGACTGTTTCTTTAGTATTGAGCAGAATTCAATAACAGGGACTCCCTGGTCTGTCAGTGAAAATGCTTTACCCTGCTTGTAGGGATGGATCTATTTGAGCCTATAATTAAATCTTACACGGGCTTATCCTGACATATTTACTTTTGACAATTTAAGAAGCCAATATTACCCATTATGTATACATTATTGATCTTTTGAATTTTAGTTTTCAATGCCATATCATGGATTAAAAAAATAGAATTTTATTCTAATAGAAAAGATATCTTCTTTATTTCCTTTCAGCCAGCCTATTGTGAGGCTAAAAAATGGTCAAAATCAAATAAATATTATAGAATGTAAATTATCATGAAATGTAATAGATTACCACCAATATTTATCAATAGTTACAATATCTATCAATATTTACAATATCTATCAATATTTAATATATACACCAAATTTGGATTTAAATATGTGTGGGTTTAAATATTTATATGTTTAAATTTCAGTACCATTTCTTATTTATGAACTGTGTCATCTAGAGCAACTACTCATATCTCTGAACTCTCTATTTCCTCATATGTAAATTGCATGTAATAATACAGGCCTCAGGGGCTTCTCTGGTGGTACAGTGGATAAGACTCCATGCTCCCAATGCAGGGGGCCCAGGTTCAATCCCTGGTCAGGGAACTAGATCCCACATGCATGCCACAACTAAGAGTTCACATGCCACAACTAAGGAGCCCTCCTGCTGCAACTAAGGAGCCTATGTGCTGCAACAAAGGAGCCCGTCTGCCACAACTAAGGAGGCTACCTGCTGCAACTAAGAACTGGTGCAACCAAATAAATATTTAAAAAATAATATAGACCTCAAAGAATAGTGGTATGTATTTGTCAGTTATTAGTAATAAATTGATTATTATTGATGTGGAACTTCTTAGACAATATATTTTACAAGAAAGATTGATATATAATATCTTTATAAATGTTACATGATTGAGCTGAGAATTCTGAAGATATAATATACTATATTCATGTTTAGTTTGCATTTTTTATGTAACAATGTGCATAACTTATATGAATCATTTTTTTTTCATGTTAACCTGAGAACTTCAAACAATGCCTAAGGAAAACCACTCTAAGAGCACAGTGATGGATTTCTTGAAGTGTTTTGTTCCCCATCAGAGGAAGAAACAAAGTGAGACCCAAGAAGAAATAAGTAATCTGTTTAAGAACAAAAAAATGGCACTATGTTGGAACATAATGTGCCAGAAAAAATGGATTTGAAATGATACAGAAAATAGGTATACACAGTGAAGAGGAAAAAAAAATAGTTATGCCATAATGGAAGAGAAAGATTACACAAAAGGCAGTTCAGGAAGCACATTTCTATGTTGTTATCCTATTTTCCTTTCCCTCTTTTAGAAGTAATACCTCTCCCAATTAATTTCCATCTATGCACATATTCACTGTGTATTATTTAGAAGAGAATCAGTTCCATATTTTAATAAGGGATGAGATTATAAAAGGAGGAAAGTGTAATGAGGTAGAAGACTGAAGGGAAAAAAACATAAGATTAGATAAAGAGAATTGAAAAAGAAACCATATAGTTGTATTTTAATACATTAACCAAATAATTTTGCTGCAAAAACTGGCTAAGCCAAAATTTAACAAAGGGCCATTTTATGTACAATGTTTCTTCACAAGTAAAAGTTTATGAAATTCTGAGATTGTTCAGTAGATTAGATATATCTGCAAATCACTATCAATCAAGCTGAAACCTCTGCAGTATGTATTTTTATGAATATTATTTTTTAAAAAACAAATTCGCTCCTATGAAACAAGAATAGCTCTTTTCTTCTCTTTGCTTAATAAAATTAACAAATACACATATATAGAAAAAAAAACCATGTAAAGTGTGTTCACTGCATGACCCACTTGTGCACACAGTTGAATGTCTTTGCTGTACACTCCTGTGTTTTCCTGGAGAAAATACTTCAGTGCTTCCTTTGTCTTGTTTTCTGTAACTATTTTTAAATTTTCCCCAAATGATCCAGAGATCTATTCTCCTTCTAGAATTAGACTTTTTCCCAACCATAATATTTTCTTGCAGATGGTTCTTCTGTTACACTTTGAACTGGTTGTTCTCCACTCATGCAGCAGTCTTCTTCCTTGAACTTCCATTCATCTTCAACTTAGGACTTCCTCCACTACGTCCCATACCTTGTTTCCTGATCTTCATACTTTCCTGTTTTTAACTCAGTAACATTGTTGGAGTCCATCCCTCAGTAATTATCTTGGGTCTTGGTGTTGAATCTTTCTTGGATTCTTTATCAAATTGACTGGGTAATGGCCAGGATGCCTTAAACAGTCACTCTGGGTGGTAACTTCTCTGACCAGCTGTAACAGTTATTACTCTTTCATTGTATTTCTACTTCCTGAACATGTATTCAAACATATCATCTACGATTTTCTTCTCTTTCAAAGAGCTGGAGGGCTGGAGTTGGGTATTTCTCTTCTGCCAGTGAGGTTAGGCATAGATAAATTCCAAACTGTTTGGCTCTGGTAAAAGTTTCCCTTGAGGGTGCACTTTGTTAAGAACAGGGACATGTGGGAATATTTCAGAATAGTGACTTTTCCCCTCCCCCTGCCAGAAGTATGAGAGAATTTTTCCTCTATTCTTCACAGTAAGAATCTAATGGGACTCCTAGAGGTAAAATGTATAAAAGATTGGGGCCACATGGAGATTTTAACTCTCGAGCTAGTGCACACTGAGCCTCTGGCACTCTGTCAATACAGTTTGTGTTCCTACTGGGATTGGCACCAGTGATGGGATTCTGTTCCACTTCTGGGTTTATATTCCCAATAAGCTGTGATTCTCTGTATTCTATTTCTCCAGGTTTAGGGGCAGCAGTTTGCCTTGTGGCTTTAGCTCCCTGATGACTCTAAAAAGAGTTGCTGCTTTTCAGTTTATTCATCACTTTTCCTGTTGTGAGGAAGCAAGTAACAACTTTCAGGCTCATTAAATTTGGACTAAAAACCAGAAGTACAATCAACACAATATACAAAAATCCTTTTACGAATTTTTCTCTTAGATTGTCAGTTCATCTCTTAGATAGGTCAATCACAGTTATTTACTATGTGACTTTTAAATCTTTTCAGTGTTAAAATGCATGTTTCATTTTATCCTTTCCCCAAAAGGTATATCTAGATAATTGTTCAATTTTGCTGACTTTTCACCAAATCAGTATTCTTAATCATTGTATTTAGGAACTGGGTCCAGAATAATTCTCTCACTGATGGTGGCATTTATTAATCCATTTGGGAATTTTGTTCTAGACCTTGCTAAGTGTAAAGACTTGGGCGAGGTACTAAATTCTACACAAAGAGGAGTAAGATGTGATTTCCACTTTCAAGGTCGTAACAGTCTATCGATAAGTTGCCAAGATACACTTGGAATGCGCAAAGTGATAAAATGGCAAGGCATTAGTTTCCTGTGGTTCCTATAAAAACATCAGAAACCGGTGCCTTAAATCTATAGAAATTTATTGTCTCACAGTTTTAGAGGCCAAAAGTCCTAAATCAACGTGTTGGCAGGGCTACATTCCCTCCCAAAGCTAGAGCGGAGCATCTATTTTTGCCACTTCCAACTTCTGGTGACTCCACGTGTTCCTTGGCTTGTGGCTATACTGCTCCAGTCTCTCTGGGTCACACAGCTTCCTCCTCCTGTGTTTGTGTTTCTCCTTTTCTGTCTGTCTCAAAACTGTTTCTTTCTCATAAAGATAAATGTGATTGCATTTAGGGCCCTCCTGGTTAATCCAAGATAAGTTTTTCCTCTCAAGATTCTTAACTTAATCACATCTTTTGCCATACTAGGAATAATTCAGACATTCTGAATATAAGGGCATGGACCTATATTTTGGGGGCCATGGTTCAATTCAGTATGGCCAATAAAACACCAAAATCTATAGAAATAGAGACAGAAGTCAGGGAACCCCCTGCTTTTAAGGTAGGTATATTTAACCTGGCAGAGAGAAAGAGTTTTAATGTATTTTGTTTTTAAAGACAAAAAAAATCCATGCTGAGTGACTACTTCTGTGTCTCTCATAATCCTAGTCATGAATACATATTATGTTATTTAAACATCACAAAATCTTAATCAGCATATTATACCAAGTGATTTGTAGCTGAGTTCAAGAATTTCAAGGACATTATAGTATTATTCTAATGTCTCTGGTCATAATGCTCACAGGTTATAAAGTCAGGACTTCCACCCACATTTTTTTGACCCAAAGCTCATGAGCTTTTAAGAAAAAAGAATATGATAATAATATTCGTATAATTAGTGTTAACTAGAAGAGTATGTTTTCTTTTATCTTCACAGTATGATGTGTTTACTCTAAGTTTGTTTTCTTTTCATTAACTCAGAATTTGAGGGCAGCACTTTTTGGATTATTCTACTAGCTCCCCAGTTATCATTAGAACTGCTACTACACTCAACTGGTGAGCCAGTAAAAGCCGGCTTTAAAAGCAAGAAGCTTTATGCCATGTGCCTATGGGGCTTGCTGTCAGAGCAGTCCTGACACATCCCATAGACGCAGAGAAAATGGAACCTCTGAGCCAGAGGTAACAGCAGAACTGATGAAATGAGCAGCTGTTCTCACAGGCTTCAGTAGCATCATCATTTCTTCCTATTTATTGTTATATTCTTACTGAGGATAAGAAAAGACTTTTTGAGGTAGGCTTGCCATCAATCAGTTCCAGAATGCTTGGAGGTGAGGGAAGCTTGGCTTATACATGAAGAGCAAAGAATCTACATTCCATAAAGCTGAGCATCACATACGCTGTTTTGCCTTAAAGCATAAATGAAGATCAAAGTAGAGAAGAGATTTAGTGGCACAATTTGATAGATCCTTGTTTTTTGAAAAATAAATCATATGACAAACTAATAATAGAAGACAAGAGACTTGAAAACTTAAAGAAAACTGGGCTGTTTATCTCCAGTTATAACATTGTTTGATGAAATTATTTTGAGGTTTTAGGAAGCTCTAGGCTTTGAGAGATCAAGCTATAATCCTGATAGACTGACCCTTTCTAATTTGTAGTTTTGTTTTCTTGTTCTTCATTTTGTGATGGCATGAGTACTTCTAAACCACTAGTTGATAAAATGAAAAGACAAAGAAAAACAAATAATTTTAATAAAGTGAACCTTGATCTAAATTTTGTACACTTATTAAAAATAGAGAAAGTTTAATTTATGGCCCAAGAGCTATCAAAGATAGTCATTCTTTTCATGGCTTTGTTTATCCTCATTTTGTAGCTCTAGTGTTTGGAATATAATAATTCCTTAATAAAGAAAAATGTGGTGAGTCTAAATACATTGCATTTATAGGATCTTCAATGTTAAACGGCAGGCTCGAGATCTTTTATGTATTCTTGGCCTCTCCTCTTCTCCAAATTTCAGCCTAAGCAGAGGCACAGCTTGTTAAAGGGAATTTATTTTATTTTGGCTGCCCCTGCTCACAGCTGATCCTCATTAGGGAAAACAAACCTCACTTTAAAAAGAACTATTGAGGGCTAAGGAAGAGGTCAATGTAAATTACTCCACAAAGTGAGACTTCAATTGTTACCTAGTAGAGGGGCAGGAAGTCATATAAATAGAGACATCAATTTGAAAGAAAAGGCCTGTTTTTGTTCAAAGTTAAGCCTTTAAGTGAGTTTCTCTGTCTCTCCTGCTTTCTTTTTTCTCTCTCACAGATGTTTACCTGCCTGTGAAAGAGCACAGAGATCCTTTTTGAAATCTGTTTTCATGCAACATCTGTGAGAATTTTGGCTTTAGGTCTTACTTCAAAGCTTTTGTACCTAATGATACCACAGACAGATGATTCAACAGTAACAGCACACTCTCCCAGGAAGGCATTTTCATGTGATATAATTTTTGATGTTTAATAGCAGCATAAATGTTCAAAAGGCAAACAAGGTATGTTAGGTGCATGTGAGGAAAGAATCAACTTCCCTGTGCCAAAGAAATGATACCAAAATGGTAAAATGAGCTTCTGACACTATCTTTTCAGCAAATCTCTACTAGAATTTTTCTTAGCTCTAAAAAATAACAGAGCTTTGAGTCCCATTTGGTAATTGTCTTGATTCTGGAAAGAAAAGCATAGCCAATGCCTGAACAAGCTCAGAAATTATTACTTATTGTGTGTTCTCCATGCACTTAGATTTGTTCTAATAATGTTATATACTCTACCATATTTAACCTTTACAATAATGCAGGAATTAAGTACTAGATTTACCTAATTTTATAGATTAAGAAGCTGATATTTTAAGAAGTCATGTGAATTTTCCAAGATGACACACCTAATAATGGGTGAAATCAAAATTTAAACTCAGTAGATTGACCCACATACATGGAACCATTGCTTTAAGAATATTCCTGGAGTAATGGATACTTTTATTTGTCTTATGTGTAGCCACTTTTATACTTTCAAGAAGTATAGAAGACTAAATATGAAACACTTATCAAGGACGTATAGGTTTATACTGTGTCAGTAGGATTCAGGTGTACTATAATAACGATGTCCAATGAGGGCATTGTTAGCATTTAAACTGGATAAATGGGTTGATTTTTAATTTCTTCTAAAAGTAGATCCAGTTAACATAACGACATGTGTAAGTTACCATGCTTCCTAGAGTAAAATGGTGAGAAATTGTTAGACCTTCTTTATGTACATAAAAATGAGATTCTTGGGTCCACAGCTTTCTATATAGATTTTTTTTCCAGTAAAACAATATTATTTGATATATACATTTACCATTATGGGTCCTAGATGACTTTTACCACTCTGTTCATAATACTTTTAACAAAATAAAAATCATTTGACTCAAAAATCACGTAAGTAAACTCTTAAATCGGCCAAATGAATATCACCCAAGCGATTTCCAGGAGGAATAATGAATATGGGATTTTGTGAGGGTGTTTTAGCATATTTGTTAGCTAGTCAACAGTGGTGTTGCTTTAAGATGAGAGTTGATTACTCTGAATTTATAAACCTAAATTTTGTTGTTTGTCACTTTCAAGAGAATTTACAATATAAAGTTTGCTTTGTCAATAACCATCAAACCTTAATGACAAACAAGAAAATCTACTCCTGTTTCAAAGCATTTTATGATCTCCTAAAACTCAAAGCCAAACACCACGGGATCAAAAATGTTAGTTATTATATAATTATAACATGCTATGTATTTTCTAATAGTGATAGGTTCAAAAAAAGACCACAGTATTAGAGAAATATATTGCAGATGCTTTATATGCATTTAAGAAGCATGAAATACTCATCTTAAACCATCAGAGAAAGCCCAGAAATTTCAATACTAGCAGTGGAAAATTGAGCAGATCGAATCTGAAGCAAGGGTATAATCCTTAGACATATATATTTCTCTTGTGTACTATCGAGGAACAAAAACTAAGACACTGATGTGAAACACAAACCATGAGACTCTACCAAAAAGACCAACTCAACAACAATTCTGAGTAGCAAAAACCTCTGATGTACTTCTATTATCAAGGCTGTCGTTACTAACAGATTTTATAGGTGGAGTTGTTTGGAGAATTGACGCCATCTTCTTTTGCAAGTGCCCCATTGTAAATTCACTATTCTTAGTGTTTTAAATAGCAATATATTTTATTGCTCATTTATAATGATATATAAAATAAAAACCCACCGGGGAGGTCACACAATACCTTGTGTTTACATTAAGTATGCTCAGTGCCTGTTCACAGACAGGTAAGCCTCTGTGAGAGAGATAAATGGCAGAGAAAGACTCACATA
This sequence comes from Phocoena phocoena, assembly GCF_963924675.1. Lineage (NCBI taxonomy): Eukaryota > Metazoa > Chordata > Mammalia > Artiodactyla > Phocoenidae > Phocoena > Phocoena phocoena. The sequence continues at coordinate 24,556,551 of NC_089221.1, forward strand.
GGCTTAGCTTTGAGCAAAATGGGCCCTAGGACTTTTCTTTTAAATTGATGTTTCTATATTACTTCTTACCTCTCTCTACTAAGTAACTATTGCTCTTCTTTCATTAGGATATATTTTGATATTGCCTGGACATTTAGGCATGCAAAAATGGAGAGAAAGAAAAGAAAAAACAAAGTTCCACAAATATAATTTGAAATAATTAACACCAGAGTACCAAAGATGATCTTCATCTGCCCAACAAATTTCACATATAGAAGCCAATGGCCATCCTTTTGGCCCCTGAAAGTTCATTCTCTTTCAAATACTTCTGTGAATTCTAGAATGGTTTGTGCAGTCACACAAAGCACAAACTCGATTAGGTAGAAGGAAGTCGAATGGAGGTTTGCATATAGACACTTACTGTCCTCTTCCTACGTGGATGGAACGATTTGTCAGAGAGTGTTTTCTTTACTGAGGCCTAGAGTCATTTCTCTCTGGCGACAGCACTGGAAAAAGAGCAAGGGGGCAGCTAACCAGGGAAATCTGTGCCACCTCTCAATTGACAATGTAGTCCTATTCACAGACTCTGCAGAAAAAGAGAAATTGACTGCTTGGAAAAAATAGGCAGTGAAAGTCAAATAAATTGTTGAAAATGTGCTAGGGTTTGTCCTCCAAGAGTGGGAAAGACTTGTCTACAGATGTTTTTACCTGTAAATTTCAAAAGTACTTGTACTAAAAATTGCAAACATATTCAAGAAAGTTCTATTTATAAATGCTTCTTTCAAACTTTCTGGATTAGAATAATATGGTGTGATGCTGGAAAAAAATAGCTATCAGATAGTCGGGAACTACAGAAGTGGAAAGTCAAATCTGATATACACTTTCAAAGATGTGAAGGAACACATTAAAATGGTTATGTAAAGTATAATTTCCTCAGGAAAAAATTTAATATAGATTATAGGATTTAAGGGACTGATTTACCATATACACTGAGAAAAATATTAGTAATCAATTAGAAGAAAATATCAATTTTGTGTAAGATACAGGATGTTTTTTCTATCAAAATATCATCTTCCCCAAACTGCACTCCATTAAGGAAGCTTCGGCTAATGTGTTACAAATTTACTGGGTGTAAGATGATATACAGGAAAATATTTCACTAAGTTAAACATTTATTTTCTACCACCACGACCCCCAAAATATATTTACTTTTATTATTATTATTTTTTTTTGCAGTACGTGGGCCTCTCACTGTTTTGGCCTCTCCCATTGCGGAGCACAGGCTCTGGACACGCAGGCTCAGTGGCCATGGTTCATGGGCCTAGCCGCTCCGCGGCATGTGGGATCTTCCTGGTCTGGGGCACGAACCCGTGTTCCCTGCATCGGCAGACGAACTCTCAACCACTGCGCCACCAGGGAAGCCCCCAAAATATATTTAAAGTGAAATTTTGGAGAGAACAATGAGTGTCACATTTCCTCTGCTACTGTATCTTAGCAAGTAAATATCTGTGCAAAAAATTGCTCTATGAAAGTTTAGATGTTTTGATCTCATATGCTATTTTAGAAATTCTTCAGAAAACTTTAGTCTTATATACAGGAGTGATTGAATATCATGGGCATATATACAAAATCAATTCAACTATGGGGATTCATATGTGAAATCTGAATATTTATTTTTATGTAATATGTTTTGATGGTGTTCCCTGTAATTTTTTTATTACTCATTTTTCCAGCACATGACTGTTGATTTATTCTTAGGTTTTAGGTTGACAGTTGAAAAATGTGATGTTTAAGTAATAAGATGTTCCAAATTTGAACTGTAACACTTTAAAAATTATATTTTAATTGCTAATACATACCAAGTATTGTTTTTAGTCACTTGTTATAAAGATTCATAAAATAAAATTTCAGTTCTCAAATGGCTTATGGCCTAATGAGGGAGTGCAGATATTAAACATATATTATCGTAAGGTCAATATAAAATTGTATAAAATGCTATTGATAATATTAATCATATTTAAATTATTTAACATAGGTTGTGTGTTAAATTATTTAACATTTAACAGAATGTTGTATTATGAATGACGCATACTGTATAATATATAATTCATAACTAACATGACAATTTATAAATATATGCCTAAGTTTATATACAATCTATATAAATATATAATAAATTTCATGGATTTTCTAAAATGAATAACTTCAATATTATCAAAAGAGATCTAAAATTATTTATAAGCCACTGACAACAGCACCATCACTGCAGCAATCTTTAAATCCCCCCAAACCTTTTTATAAAAGATCAAAAGAGATAGAAAAATAAGTAATTCACAGATGACACATTCACTGAAACTATATGGCCAGATTCTCTAAGAACCACTGAGGGTGAATGTGTGGCCAGACTGTTCCACAGCATCAGATCCCTGCTTGGTCAGCTGCTGCCCAGTGGTAGCAGAGAAGACATAGGTGAACACTGAGGGACCATACAGGTCATGGAACCCAGAATTAACAAACAAAAACTTGATTTCAAAAGAATCTAAAACAATCTTCAATACTGTAAGAAGAACTTGCAGGCTCCAGGTTTCTGACACATGTAAAAAAACAAAAAGACCCAGGGAAGCACACTGGGGCAAAGAGGAAATCAAACCATGACAGCCTAAATCCCCAGGCATCACTCAATGTACTACGAATAGTCTTTTTCAGAAAGACAAAGACCTACCCTGAAGGAAAGCTGCTGGGGACATAATCCATGCTGAGAAGATAGAGGCACTAGGAATCCCACAGAAAGATTGCTTAGATGCCAGGGGTAAATGGATCCAAAGTAAATAGATCTCAGAAAACAATATTCCAAAATAGCATAGTATTAAAAGTGAATCGTTACTTCAGAAGGCAAGGCCTATAGCATGCAGGACAACAGAATTACAATCACACTAAACCTGAGATGTAGAGCCACGGCCACACAAAGAGGCCATGTTTTGAATACTAAACAGTAATGACAGACAAGGACATCCTTGAGCATGAAGTTCATCAAAATTCCTACAGAAGAAGCTCCTACTACAAAAACCTACTGTATTATTCAGGGTTCTCCAGAGTAAGAGAACCAATAAGAGATGGATATCTCTCTCTCTCTGTCTCTCTCCCTCTCTCCCTCTCTCCCTCCCCCTCTCTCCCTCTCTCCCTCCCTCCCTCCCTCCCTCCCTCCCTTTTCTTCTCAGATGTGTGGCTGACAGGGTCTTGGCACTCTGGCCGGATGTCAGGCCTGAGCCTCTGAGGTGGAAGAGCCGAGTTCAGGACACTGGTCCACAAGAGACCTCCCGGGTCCATGTAATATCAAATGGCAAAAGCTGTCAGGGATCTCCATCTCAATGCTAAGACCTAGATCCATTCAACAGCCAGCAAGCTACAGTGCTGGCCTCCCTATGACAAACAACTAGCAAGACAGAAACACAACCCCACCCATTAGCACAGAGGCTGCCTAAAATTATAATAAGGTCTTATATAAGACACCAAAACACACCACTGGATGTGGTCCTACCCACCAGAAAGACAAGATCCGGCCTCATACACCAGAACACAGGCACCAGTAACATCTACCAGGAAGCCTACACAACCTACTGAACTAACCTTACCCACTGGGGGCAGACACCAAAAACAAAAGGAACTACGAACCTGCAGCCTGCGAAAAGGAGATTGCAAACAGTAAGTTAAGCAAAATGAGGAGACACAGAAATACACAGCAGCTGAAGGAGCAAGGTAAAAACCCACCAGACCAAACAAAGGAAAAGGAAATAGGCAGTTTACCTGAAAAACAATTCAGAGTAATGACAGCAAAGATGATCCAAAATCTTGGAAATAGAATGCAGAAAACACAAGAAACACTTAACAAGGACCTGGAAGAACTAAAGACCAAACAATGATGAACAACACAATAAATGAGAATAAAATTCTCTAGAAGGAATTCATAGTAGAATAACTGAGGAAGAATAACAGATAAGTGACCCAGAAGATAAAACAGTAGAAATAACTACTGCAGAGCAGAAAAAAGAAAAAAAATGAAAAGAATTGAGGACAGTCTCAGAGACCTCTGGGACAACATTAAATGCCCCAACATTTGAATTATAGGAGTCCTGGAAGAAGAAGAGAAAAAGAAAGGGACTGAGAAAATATTTGAAGAGATTATAGTGTAAAATTTCCCTAATATGGGGAAGGAAATAGTCAAGTCCAGGAAGCACAGAGAGTCTGATAGTTTGCTATTGGAGAAACAGGCCAAGACACATATTAATCAAACTATCAAAAATTAAATACAAAGAAAATATATTAAAAGCAGGAAGGGAAAAAAAAACAAGTGACACACAAGGGAATTCCCATTAGGTTAACAGCTGATCTTTCAGCAGAAACTCTGCAACCCAGATGTGAGTGGTATGACATATTTAAAGTGATGGAAGGGAAAAACATACAACCAAGATTACTCTACCCAGCAAGAATCTCATTCAGATTTGATGGAGAAATTAAAACCTTTACAGACCACCAAAATCTAAGAGAATCCAACACCAACAAACCAGCTTTACAAAAAATGTGAAAGGAACTTCTCTAGGCAAGAAACACAAGAGAAGGAAAACACCTACAATAACAAACCCAAAACAATTAAGAAAATGGTAATAGGAACATACATATCAATAACTACCTTAAATGTAAATGGTTTAAATGCTCCAACCAAAAGACTTAGACTGGCTGAATGTATACAAAAACAGGACCCATATATATGCTGTCTACAAGAGACCCACTTCAGACTGAGGGACACGTACAGACTGAAAGTGAGGGGATGGAAAAAGATATTCCATGCAAATGGAAATCAAAAGAAAGCTGGAGTAGCAGTTCTCATATCAGACAAAATAGACTTTAAAATAAAGACTATTACAAGAGACAAAGAAGCACACTACATAATGATCAAGGGATGAATCCAACAAGAAGATATAACAATTGTAAATATTTATGCACCCAACATAGCAGCACCTCAATACATAAGGCAAATGTTAACAGCCATAAGAGGGAAAATCGACAGTAACACAATAAAAGTAGGGCACTTTAACACCCCACTTTCACAAATGGCCAGATGATCCAAAATGAAAATAAATAATGAATAAAACACAAGGCTTAAGTGATACATTAAACAAGATGGACTTAATTGATATTTATAGGACATTCCATCCAGAAACCACAGAATACACTTTCTTCTCAAGTGCTCAGGGAACATTCTCCAAGATAGATCATATCTTGGGTCACAAATCAAGCGTTGGTAAATTTAAGAAAATTGAAATCATATCAAGTATCTGTTCTAACCACAATGCTATGAGACTAGATATCAATTACAGGAAAAAAATCTATAAAAAATACAAACACTTGGAGGCTAAACAATACACTACTAACTAAACAAGAGATCACTGAAGATATCAAAGAGGAAATAAAAAAATACCTAGAAACAAATGACAATGAAAACACGATGACCCAAAACCTATGGGATGTAGCAAAAGCAGTTCTAAGAGGGAAGCTTATAGCAATACAATCCTACCACAAGAAAGAAGAAACATCTCAAATAAGAAACCTAACCTTACACCTAAAGAAATTAGAGAAAGAAGAACAACAAAAAAAAACCCCAAAGTTAGCAGAAGGAAAGAAATCATAAAGATCAAATCAGAAGTAAATGAAAAAAAAAAATGAAGGAAACAATAGATCAATAAAAATGATCAATAAAACGAAAACCTTGTTCTTTGGGAAGATAAACAAAATTGATAAACAATAGCCAGACTCATGAAGAAAGAAAAGGGAAAAGACTCAAATCAATAGAATTAGAAATGAAAAAGGAGAAGTAGCAACTGACACTGCAGAAATATAAAGGATCATGAGAGATTACTAGAAGCTACTATATGCCAATAAAATGGACAACCTGGAAGAAATGGACAAATTCTTAGAAAAGCACAACCTTCTGAGACATAAACAGACCAATCACAAACACTGAAATTGAAACTGTGATTAAAAATCTTCCAACAAACAAAAGCCCAGGACCAGATGGCTTCACGGGCGAATTCTATCAAACATTTAGAGAAGAGCTAACATCTCTCCTTCTCAAACTCTTCCAAAATATAGCAGAAGGAGGAACACTCCTAAACTCATTCTATGAGGTCACCATCAGCCTGCTACCAAAACCAGACAAAGATTTCACAAAAAAAGAAAACTACAGGTCAATACCACTAAGGAATTTAGATGCAAAAATCCTCAACAAAATACTAGCAATCAGAATCCAACAGCACATTAAAAGGATCATAAAGCATGATCGAGTGGGGTGCAAGGATTCTTCAATGTAGGCAAATCAATCAATGTGATAAATCATATTAACAAAATGAGGGAAAAAAAGTAGGATCACCTCAATAGATGCAGAAAAGCCTTTGACAAAATTCAACAACCATTTATGATAAAAACCCTGCAGAAAGCAGGTATAGAGGGAACTTACCTCAAAATATTAAAGGCCATATATGAAAAACCCACAGCCAACATCGTGCTCAATGGTGAAAAACTGAAGTCATTTCCACTAAAATCAGGAACAAGACAAGGTTGCCCACTCTCACCAGTATTATTCAACATAGTTTTGGAAGTTTTAACCAGAGCAATCTAAGAAGAAAAAGAAATAAAAGGAATCCAAATTGGAAAAGAAGAAGTAAAACTGTCACTGTTTGCAGATGACATTATACTATACACAGAGAACCCTAAAGATGCTACCAGAAAACTACTAGAGCTAATCAATGAATTTGGTAAAGTAGTAGGATACAAAATTAATGCTCAGAAATCTCTTGCATTCCTATACACTAATGATAGAAAATCTGTAAGTGAAATTAAGGAAACACTCCCATTTACCACTGCAACAAAAAGAATAAAATACCTAGGAAAAAACCTACCTAAGGAAACAAAAGAGCTGTATGCAGAAAACTATAAGACACTGATGAAAGAAATTAAAGATGATACAAACTGTTGGAGAGATAAACCATGTTCTTAGATTGGAAGAATCAAAATTGCGAAAATGACTCTACTACCCAAAGCAATCTACAGATTCAATGTAATCCCTATCAAACTACTAATGGTATTTTTCACAGAACTAGAACAAAAAATTTCACAATTTATACGGAAACACAAAAGACTCCAAATAGCCAAAGCAACCTTGAGAAAGAAAAATGGAGCTGGAGGAATCAGGCTCCCTTCTTCAGACAATACTCAAAGTTACAGTAGTCAAGACAGTATGGTACTGTCTTGGGATGATTAAATCAGAAGAAACAGAAATCAAGATCAATGGAACAGGATAGAAAGCCCAGAGGTGACCCATGCACATATAGTCACCTTATTTCTGATAAAGGAGGCAAGAATATACAATGGAGAAAAGACAGCCTCTTCAATAAGTAGTGCTGGGAAAACTGGACAGCTACATGTAAAAGAATGAAAGTAGAAAACTCCCTTACACCATACACAAAAATAAACTCAAAATGGATTAAAGACCTAAATGTAAGGCCAAACTCTTAGAGGAAAACAGAGAGAGAACACTCTATGACATAAATCACAGCAAGATCCTTTTAGACCCACCTCCTAGAGTAATGGAAGTAAAAACAAAAATAAACAAATGGGACCTAATGAAGGTTAAAATATTTTGCACAGCAAAAGAAACCATAAAGAATACGAAAAGACAACCCTGAGAATGGGAGAAAATATGTGCAATTGATGCAACTGACAAAGGAGTAGTCTCCAAAATTTACAAGCAGCTCATGCAGCTTAATACCAGTTGAACAAACAACCCAACCCAAAAATGGGCAGAAGACCTAAAGAGACATTTCTCCAAAGAAAATATACAGATTTCCAACAAACACATGAAAGAATGCTCAATGTCATTAATCATTAGAGAAATGCAAATCAAAACTACCATGAGATATCTTCTCACACCAGTCAGAATGGCCATCATCAAAAAATCTAGAAACAATAAATGCTGGAGAGGGTGTGGAGAAAAGGGAACACTCTTGCACTGGTGGTGGGAATGTGAATTGGTTCAGCCACTATGGAGAACAGTATGGAGGTTCCTTAAAAAACTACAAATAGAACTACCATATGACCCAGCAATCCCACTACTGGGCATATATACCCTGAGAAAACCAAAATTCAAAAAGAGTCATGTACCAAAATGTTCATTGCAGCTCTATTTACAATAGCCCAGAGATGGAAACAACCTAAGTGCCCATCATTGGATGAATGGATAAAGAAGACGTGGCACATATATACAATGGAATATTACTCAGCCATAAAAAGAAACAAAATTGAGCTATTTGTAATGAGGTGGATAGATCTAGAGTCTGTCATACAGAGTGAAGTAAGTCAGAAAGAGAAAGACAAATACTGTAGGCTAACACATATATATGGAATTTAACAAAAACAATGTCATAAAGAACCTAGGGGTAAGACAGGAATAAAGACACAGACCTACTGGAGAACAGACTTGAGGATATGGGGAGGGGGAAGGGCGAGCTGAGACAGGGCGAGAGAGAGGCATGGACATATATACACTAACAAACTTAAGGTAGATAGCTAGTGGGAAGCAGCCGCATGGCACAGGGATATCGGCTCGGTGCTTTGTGACTGCCTGGAGGGGTGGGATAGAGAGGGTGGGTGGGAGGGAGGGAGACGCAAGAGGGAAGAGATATGGGAACATATGTAAATGTCTAACTGATTCACTTTGTTATAAAGCAGAAACTAACACACCATTGTAAAGCAATTATACCCCAATAAAGATGTTAAAAAAAAAAATCAAAGCGAAATAAAGACTTTCTCAAATGAACAAAAATGAGGAATTTTTCACCAGTAGATCTGATCTGCCTTTCAAAAAATGTTTAAAGAAGTTTAATTTTTTTAAAGTTTAGAGAAAGAAAATGATGCAGGTTAGAAACTGAGATCTACGTAAAGAAATGAAGGGCATTAGAGAGGGAACACATAAAGGTAAAATAAACCCTTTTATTTTTCTTTTTCTTACTTGATTTAATATATAAGTGTTCAAACTAACAACAGCAACAATATATTGGGTGAGTATAGCTTATTGATAAGTGAAATGAGTGACATCAATGTTAGAAGGGATGAATATGAAATATTTTAAGGTACCTACACACTCATAAAATAATATAGACCTATTTGGAAGTGGACTTATAAATACATGTTGTAAATACATGTTGCCATCCTTAGGACAACCACTAAAATCATTTTTTAAAAAGAAGTATAACTGATTTGTTAAGAAATGAGAGAAAACAGAATCATCTAAAATGCCTAATTAAATCAGATAAGGCAGAAAAAGGATAGAATATTAAAAAAAAAAGAAATAAGTGCAATGAATAGAGAACAGTACAGAAAGGGGAGAGATTAATCCAACTATACACATAATCACTTTATATGTGAATGGATTAAATGCAACTATAAAAAATAAAAACAGAAAATGACAGAGGGGATAAAAAAACAACTGACTATATGTTGTCTGCAAGAAACCCCCTTTAAAAAGAAAGACATAGATTATAAGTAAAGTGATGAAGAAAACTATACCACACTAACACTAATGAAGGGAAAGCTGGAGTAGCTATATCAATTTCAGGCAAAGCAGACTTCAAACAAGGAAAATTATCAGGGATAGAGAGAGGCATTACATAACGATAAAGGGGTCAATTTTTTAACAAGACTTAATCCTTAATGTGTATGTGCATAACAGCAAAGTACCAAAATAAGTGAGGCAAAAACAGATAGAATAGCAAGATGAAATAAACAACTCTATTGTTATAGTTGGAGACCTCAACAGACCTCTATCAGTGATTGACAGATTCTGCTTACAGAAAATCAGTGAGCATAGAGTTGAACTGAACCACCATCATTATCAACTGTATCTAATTGACATTTATAAAATACTTACCCAACAGCAGAAGAATACAGTCATCCCTTGGTATCTGAGGGGGTTTGGTCCCAGGAGACCCTGCATATACCAAAATCTGCTGATGCTCAAGTCCCTCATATAAAATGTAGTAGTAAAATGAGTGGAAATTTCAATCCAAGTTGATTGAATCCACAGATGTGAAACCCAAGAATTTGAAGGGCTGACTATATATTTCTTAAAAACAATCCAGGTATAAGTGGACCTGCCCAGTTCAAACCCATGTTATTTAAGAGTCAACTGCACATTCCTCTCAAGCTCACATAGAACATTCACCAAGATACATCACATTCAGGGACATGAAACACACCTCAAACACATTTAAAAGAATTGAAATCATCCAAAGTATGCTCTCAGAACACAATGGAACTAAACTAGAAATCAATAACAGAAAGTGGCTAGAGAATCCCAAAGTATTTGGAGATTAAACAAACAACACATTTGTAAATAACACATGGGTCAAAAAAGAAATGCCAAGAGATATTAAAAATAATTTGAACTTAGTGAACATTAAAATAAAACCTATCAAAATTTATGAGATGCAGTGAAAGCAATGCTTAGAGGGAAATTTATAGCATTGAATGGATATTTTTTAGAAAAATAAAGATCTAAAACCAAAAATGTAAGCTTTCACCTTAGGACACTAGAGAAAGAAGAGCAGTATAAACCAAAAGAAGGAAAAAGTAACAAACTTAAAGCAGATATTAATGAATTTTAAAATAAGAAATAGAGAAATATCAATAGAGACAATGAGAAAATTAATGAAACAAAAAGGTGGTTCTTTGAAAACATTGATATAATCAATAAACTTCGAGCCAGGCTAAGAATAAATATAAAGACATCAGTTACCAACACCAGAAATGAAAGAGGGACCATCATTTAAAAATATAATAGACTATTATGAAAAACTGTATGATCCCAAATTTGACAATTTGAATGAAATGGACTAATGCTTGAAAGACACATCATACCAAAACTGACACAAGGAGAAATAGGTCATCTTAATAGGCCCATATCTATTACAGAAATTCAAACAATAATTATCCTTCCAGAAGAGAAAGCACCAGGCCCAGATTTTTTCACTGGTGAACTCTACCAATCATTTAAGAAAGAAATGATCCCAAATCTCTTTAGTATCCTCCAGAAAACAGAAACAGAGGGCACACTTCCTCACTCATTCTTTGAGACCAGAATTACCCCAATAACAAAACCAGAAAAAGACAAGAAAACTACAGTCCGATATATCTCATGGGTAGCTGCAAAAATCCTAACCAAAATTATAGCTCACTGCATCCAAAGATGTATAGAAAGAATGTACTCCATAACCAACTAGGATTATCCCAGGTATTCAAAGCTGTCTAAACATTCAATAATCAATGTAATCCATTGCATCAAAAGGCTAAAGAAGAAAATTTGCAGCAGTATTACCTCAGACATGTTACCTTGCATGCTTGTGTCTCATTTTTCACATTTGTAATGTATGGTTTATAACAGGACACACCTCAAACAAGGCAGGCTGTGACGAGTAACTGCTGATTCCATTTTCTCATTCATTTTAGGAGGAGACCACCAAGCACTAGTCTGAGTCTAGCAGGGGAATCAGACATGGCTGTCAGAGTTCAGGAAATGATGGTACAGAGATACAAATACAGGCCTGGAATACAGTAGGCAATTGCTAAGTATTTGTTGAAGGAGTGACAAAATGAACACAATACTATGGGGACTCAGATGAGGGACAGCTAACTCTTTCTGGTAGTTTCATGAAAGACTTCTTGGCAAAAGTGATTTTTGAGTAGGTCTTGAAGGATGCATGGGAAGCTATCCAAAGGACAAGATGTATGTACCACATTTCATAGTCAAAGAGCAAGGGGAGTCCCAAGTGACAGCAAGTGAGGTAGTAAGGCCAGGAAGAGCTGTAATGCCCCTCCCTCCCTCCTTCCTTCCTTTACATTTATGGCTGGTATAGATTTAGGGCTTTATAGTTGTTGAGATTATCTGGTCTGGGAAACTTGCATTGTATCTGTTTTTGTAATATAATTTTCTTCCCATTGTGTAACATAGCAAGACTTCAGGTACTCAATCTAAACATTTTGTCTTTGGGCTGAGCTTTCTGTTTTAGAAATACCACTCTAATATTTAGGTGTTATATAGTTATGAGCACTGTTTACTACTGTCTGCTCTCATTTGCCAGGTCTAAGTTCTACCAGTTGTTACATATTTAGAAAATCACAAGATAAAAATACAAATTTTGATGCAAAATTTTGGCCAAGTGTAGACAACAGTATCCATTTGATATGACTTTTAAAAATCTTCTGCTTTTACTTTTATTTTCTTTTGCCTTTATTTTGACTGTGTAAATATTTCCAAAATTTTGATATTTTTACAAAGAAAAATTACATGCATAGTTCCAACCATTTTGCAAGTAGACTTTTAATTTTGTGTTTATTTCCAAGACTTCTTCTTTGAACACCACCATTTTGTCATTGAACTATCCAAACTATGTGAATTAAAAATTTTTTTGATTATATATTAGTAAACTTTATTTTTTAGAACAGTTTTACAGAAAAATTGTGAAGCTGGTACAGAAAGTTCCCAAATAGTTCATATTCAGTAGCCTCTATCAAAGCATCATACATTTATATGGTACACTTGTCACAATTAATGAACCCAAATTGTTAATTATTAAATAATTATTAACAAGTTCCAAACTTTATTCAGATTTGCTTAATTTTTACTTAATGTCTTTCCTCTCTTCCAGGAACTCACTGAGGATACCACATTACATTTAGTTGTAATGTCACCTTAGGCTCCTCTTAGCTGTGACAGATTATCATACTTTTATTGACTTCTGATGACCTTGAAAGTTTATTTTTTAATTTTTAAAAATTTTATTGAAGTGTAGTTGATTTACAATGTCATGTTAGTTTCAGGTATACATAACAGTGATTCAGTTTATATACATACATAAACTGAAGCTTATATATATATATATATATATATATATATATTGTTTTTCAGATTCTTTGGCCATATAGGTTATTACAAAATACTGAGTATAGCTCCCTGTGCTATACACTAGGTCTTTGTTGGTTATCTATTTTATATATATAAAATATATAACTATGTATATGTTAATCCCAACCTCCTAATTTATTCCTCTTCCTCACCTTTCCTCTTTGGTAACCATAAATTTGTTTTCTATGTCTATGGGTCTATTTCTCATTCGTAAATAAGCTCAATTGTATCTTTGTTTTTCAGATTCCACATACAAGCAATATCATATGATAACTGTCTTTCTCTGTCTGGCTTACTTCACTAAGTATGATGATATTTAATCCATCCATGTTGCTGCAAATGGCGTTATTTCATTCTTTTTATGGCTGAGTAATATTCCATTGTATATACACTATATCTTCATTATCCATTCATCTGTCAGTGGACATTAGATTGCTCCCATGTCTTGATTACTGTAAATAGTTCTACAATGAACATCGGGGTGCTTGGTTCTTTTTGAATTATAGTTTTCTCTGGATATATGCCTAGGAGTGGGATTGCAGGCTCATATGGTAACTCTATTTTTAGTTTTTTAAGAAACCTCCATACTGTTCTCCATAGTGGCTGTACCAATTTACATTCCAAACAAGAGTGCAGAATGGTTCCTTTTTCTCCATACCCTCTCCAGCATTTATTGTTTGTAAAATTTTTGATGATGGCCATCCTGACTGGTGTGAGGTGATACCTCATTGTAGTTTTGATTTGCATTTCTCTAATAATTAGCAATGTTGAACATTTTCTCATGCACTTTTTGGCCATCTGTGTGTCTTCCTTGGAGAAATTTTTATTTAGGTCTTCTGCCCATTTTTTGATTTTTTTTTCTTTTTTGATATTGAGCTATGTGAGCTGTTTGTATATTTTGGAGACCTTGACAGATTTGAAAACTGTTCAGGTATTTTGTAGACTGTTCCTAAATTGAGAGTTGACTGATGTTTTCTCATTAGACTGGAGTTTGGGATTTTGGGGAAGGAAAACTATAGAAGTAAAGTGACACTTTCATGTCATAGCAAGGGTACATATTATGAACATGACTTAGCACTGTTGATGTTGACCTTGACCACCTGGCTGAGGTAGTGTTTGTCCAATTTTTCCACTATAAAGTTTTTACTATTTAAAAACTTTTAACTGCCTCCTTTCCTTGCTTATCTGTAAACTGCCACTCCAATTACATTCTTACTTTTCAAAAATAACACATATAAAACATGAAGAATACAAATGTATCAAGAAAACTGAAATTACTAAAAACCTCGCCACAAACAATACATCAAAATATTCTCAATTTTTTTTTCTGAACATAAACAGCTAAGATTAAGTTATCAGTTTCTAGGGTGATTACTATCATAATAGTAGTCATGGGAAATTTCCCATATCTAATGGAATGTTTGATTTAAAAATAATTAATCCATGTTGTGAAATCTAAGAAATTTGCTCCAAATGGAAAAAAAAGCTCATCTTTTTGCCCCCTTCAACACATCTGCATTTTAGCAATAGTAATAGCTACCATGAATTTCAATGAATTTTACATACCAGGTATCATGTTAAGTACAATGCACATATTATCTTCCTTTAATTATTTCTCTCATTTCACAAAGGAAACACCTGAGTTTTGTAGAGAGAGAATACATTGTCTCATATCATAGTAAGTACGCAGCAGAAAACTGAGTCAAACAGAGCAAAAAACTAATTTCTTTACCACTCTTTTATATGACATCTTGCATTTTGGTCCTCTGTTCACCACTAGTACATTTAGAAACTACAACTGAACTGTATTGCTGATTATTTTAGTCATATGGAGCAGGTCGACATGATAGTGCCCTGAAATGTAGCAACTGTAGGTACAATTATTGTATGTGAACTTTACAGTTCAGACATTATAGATATACTTTTATACACTGAATACTTAAAAACTTCTGTCAGGGTCACTGGCTAGCTCTAAAGGGGAAACCCAAATTAAAGGAAGTGTTTGACCATTTTCTGTCTCTATGCTAGAATGAAGTTCTATGAGGGCAGGGAGTTTATATTATTAAGAGATCTATTCCTAAATCCTAGAAAAGTTCCTGGCATGAAGATTCAATGTTAAACATTGCCAAATATTTGTGGGGAAGTGTAAACTTAATACAGAGTTATTTTTCAATGTAATGCTACCAGATTTTGCTCCTATTTGTATAGATGAACAAAACCACAGCAACAAAATACTGCCTTCATAGAGCTCAAATTTCAGTAACTCATAATCATTCCTTCTCATTTCGCTAAGGATCCTTTCAATTTATTCATTTCTAGTGATATTTTAATGGAATTGGTTGATCTCAATAAAGTATAGTCTTAATTATGTTGAGCTCTTAAGAATACAATGGCCACTTCATTTCATAGTTGTGAATATCTTCACAACCAAAAAGAGTATTTAACATATTTTAATCCTGGTTGGAATAAATTAAATGAAATGTGCAATACAAAATCATTTACAAAGCTCTTTTAGGAACTAAAATTTTGTTTCCATTTTGGTTTTATTCAGCTAAGAAAGTTAATTTTCTGTTCTGAAGTGCTGTGTGAAACAGGTTATAAATGAACTGAATTTCATAAGCCAAATGAACCTACAATTCTTGTCCAAGTTTAAATAAAATTGTGGTATATAATACACATGCAATTAAAATAGTGAAATTGTGCAGGGCATATATTATTGGCTCTATATCTAAATACATATATCATACAAAATTGCAATCCAGAGGTAAAGTGTACTTATAGACAGAATTATGTCTCCCCTAAATCCACACATTGATGTCCTAACATCCAATGTGCCTGCATTTGGAACTAGGGACTTTATGGAGATAATTAAGGTTAAATGAGATCATAAGGATGGGGCCCTAATCCAATAAGACTGGTGTTCTTATTAGAAGAAGAGAAACCAAATAAAAGGTCATATGAAGACACAGAAGTCAGGAAGCCAAGGGGAGCGGTCTCAGGGAGAAGCCAAACTTGCCATCACCTTGACCTCTAGCCTCCAGAACTGTGAGAAAATACATTTCTGTTGTTTAAGTCATCCACTCTGTGGCATTTTGTTATGACATCCCTAGTTGCCTAATACCACTGCCTAAACCCTAAAGACACAAGGAAAAAATCCCCTAAGGAAAACTTGATAGTGTGTGTAGAAAGCTTTTTTCATATATTTAATAGTTTTAGGGTTTATGCATGCATGTGTGTCTGTGTGCGTGTGCTTGAAAATACAGCTCATGCAATATATACATTTATATGTATATATACACACATATACCCCAAGCAACTTAAAATCGGCAATATGTATGCTTTTTTATTTTGTATATTTAAGAATGAATAGATATTACTCTATAGGTGTTATACAAATGAGCCAAAGATGTCCCCTGTTTATTGTGGCCCCCATGTTTTTACTTCATCACAGCAGTCTAGGCTGTTAGCTCAAAAGCCTACTGGTGCTAAACTCAAATTCTTACACATCCAATTGCTTTAAATATAGCCCCAATAGGCCTATTTTTAGTCATTTAGAAGCCAGTCTTCTCTGCAAACCCCAAGAAACTGCACCCAACATCTACTAGCCATAAGTAAGGGAAACCATGGCCCTTTAAAGATCCCAAGCCCCTGCTGGCTTTGAAAGCTCTCTGACCCAGGCATCACTTAGACACTTAGGCCTCCTCTCCAGCTCTCTTCCCCAGTCATTTATTTGTCCTCTTCCCTTTATGGATGGTGGACCTAGGCTGCTGTGTCTAAGAGGTCTCCTGCTGTGAGGGATTTCCCCTCACATGCATCCTGTTCGAGTGCTGCCCACAATGCAGCTCCTTGTGTGCTACTGCCACCTCCTAGCATATGTCTTGTCCTTGATTAGCCACCCAAATCCTTTAATTCAATGCAATGGGTATGAGTATCTTAAATATGGATAGGCTTGTAGTCAAACTTAGAAATACATATGAATCAAATAGAAAGCAAACATTTCAGAAGTGGCAAAGCTCTTATAAAGTACAACTATCTCATAAGGGTGTTGGGAGGAGTAATTAATGTAAAATAGTTAGAATAAAGTTTGAAACACAGCAAGTACCTAATGATATTAAGCAAATATTAATAATCTTGTCAATCTAGACTCAAAAATGTGGATCTAATTTATTCATCTTTATTTGCTCTGCTAACTTTTTATTATCATTTTATAACTTATTCAGCAAACATATTTGAGTACTTTCATTGTGCCAGGTCACTACGTGGTAGGAATTTTCCATAACTGTTCCTCTTAATTTAAATAGAGTATTTCACATGGAACTTTTTTATTATATAAAGAGATTTTCCTGTCCAGATTAGTCAATTTTAATCATAAATCATTTAAGAGATTGTTCTATAATCACTGAAAAAAGCTGACTAAATACATGTAGATTAAATGAGTGTAAAGTCATTAAAGTTATAATGTAAGAGAAGATGATTCTAGGACAACTTAAAAAAGCCTATGCTTTCCTTCCATATTATTTCCTTTTGTGATCATGTTTACTATTTCCTTTTGGTTTGAGGTTTCTAGGGTACTGAATACATGGGTTTGATTCTTCAATTTTTATCAAAATTTATCTATTATGTCTATTTATCTATAATGTATTAAAAAACATCAAACTCAAAATGTATAAGAATTTTCGTATGTTAAATTCCTTTGGAAACGAGAGTCAATGTAAAAGACACATGGATTCCAAGTTGTGTCAGCACCTTGTGTCCAGGAATGTGTTAAACTTTATCTCAATTAACAGAGATGTTTATTAAAAAATTAATAGCAGTTAACACTGCTGTATGATATCTCAGAGAGTTGTTAAAAGAGTAAATTCTACGAGTTCTTATCACAATGAGAATATTTTTTTCTTATTTCTTTTCTTTTTATTGTAGCTATATGAGATGATGGATATCAGCTGAAACCACTGTGGTAATCATTTCAGAATACATGTAATTCAGACCA
Source organism: Phocoena phocoena (assembly GCF_963924675.1). Taxonomy (NCBI): domain Eukaryota; kingdom Metazoa; phylum Chordata; class Mammalia; order Artiodactyla; family Phocoenidae; genus Phocoena; species Phocoena phocoena. The sequence goes on from NC_089221.1 coordinate 24,574,532, forward strand.
TCATGCTGTGTGCCTTAAACTTATACAGTAATATACATCAATTATTTCTCAATAAAACTCAAAAAGAAAATAAGTGGTGGTTTTAAAAATTTACCAAAGTGAAATTTACTAATGGGAAACTAGAACAGCAAAATAATAAAATAAAAGTTCCCACATGGCAGTGTGAATTTTCTCTTTGCTACCTCTCTTCAAATATCAATATTTAAGCTTTTGAAGAGAAGCTTTATAAACAACTTAAGTGTGTTTAAAAACATAGAACTATTTTGGTAGAAAGTCCTTTATATTTTGATTACATCATGTTCAGACTGAAAAACCAATAATTAAAGATTAGATAATTAGGAGGTTAAAAATCTTCAGGTTTGGGGGCTTTTACTGAATTGCAATGCTTAAAAAGGAAGTTTGCAAATAAGAAGATGCTGAAGTGTACCAGTATGAAAGTAAAGTAAGGAACAATCTATGTGACCTTGAACTTGGTGACACATTTTTAGACACAATACCAAAAGCGCATTCCATGAAAGAAAAACTTGGTAGGTTGGATTTTTAAAATTAAAAATTTCTAAGCTCTGAAGTAAACTTTTAAGGGAATAGAAAGACAAGCCATAGATTGGGATAAACTATTTGGAAAACCCATGTCTGATAAAGGTATTGTAGGCAAAATACAGAAAGAAATTTTAAAACTCAACAATAAAAAAGAAAAATTAAGGCAAAATATCTGGATACCTCACCAAAAAGGACATTCAGATTGCAAATAAACAGGAATATGCTGAAAATTATTTGTCATTAGGGAACTGCAAATTAAAACAACAAAGAGATACCACTACACAACCATTAAGATTTAAAATCCAAAATTTTAACAGTACCAATTGCTGTCATGGATGCAGAGCAAAAGGAACTCTCATTCACTGACGGCAAGAATGCAAAAGGTTCAGCCACTTTGGAAGACAGTTGGCAATTTCTTACAAAGCTAAACATACTCTTACCACACAATCCAGCAGTCATGCTCCTAGATATTTACTCAACTTATTTTAAAACATATTCACAAAACCCCTGCAGACTTCAGGTTTTTGATCTACATGAAAGAAGCTTGAACAACCTGTCCTAACAACCAGTAAAATGCTGAACAGAGTGGAAAATCAACAACTCTTCTTGAATTCATAACAGAGGGGGAGGACACAGTGCAAACTGCTGTCTCCAGGACTGGAAAGTCAGACAAGTGAATAGAGAGAGTCATGACTCACCTGAGCAGAGTCTGGCGGGCAGAAACTGGCAAGGGAACCAGTGCCGGAGCAGGAAAACGTGAACTGGAATTGTAATTGCTGGAGGCTCAGTGTGGACAATCCTGACGGTTAAAAACTCCAGGGGAGCCCAGTCATAGTGGGGCTCCCACACTTTAGTGAGTTTTACCTCCAGGAGCTCAACTGGATTCTCACAGTAAGTATCAGAGAAAAATCCCCTTGTGCTGTCAGCAGCCGGAAGGGAAGAGGAGCCATTTTGAAATATGCCAGAGAGCAGGCTGTTCTACTTAACAAGGCCAGCGCTCAGGAGAAATTAATTAACCATAGTCTAATTGGCTGCTATATTAGCAGAGCCTAGCTCACCTGGGAGAAGGGAAATACCCAACTGTAGTCAGCTGTAGCCTTCCACATAGGAGAGGGGGAATACACAGCTCTAGCCCACTTGAGCCATCCTCATTCACCTAAGGAGAGAGACAAAAACTGAAAAACACTCATGAAGCTCCAAAGGCACTGACCCACTAAACAACTGAGAACTAGTTAGTAGAGATTACAGAATTATAGGTATAGAATTATAGAACACTTCCCCTCCCCCCACACCTTACCACCACATTACTAACGGCCTGTTTACAGCAGTTCTTTGTTCAAATCTGGCTGTCAGGAAAAATTACAAGGCATAGTAAAAGGCAAAGAAAACACAAGAGATAGAAGGAACCACACATCGCAGGGATTGGGAATGATCATACCAGGATTTTGAAAGAACTATAATTAATACGTTAAGAGCTCTAATGGATAAACAGCATGCAGGAACAGATGGATAATGTCAGCAGAGAGATGGAAATCCTAAGAACCCAAAAGAAACACTAGAAATGCAAAACACTGCAACAGAGATGGGAAGAAAGCCTTTGATGGGATTATTAGTAGACTAGACATGACAGAAGAAAGAATCTCTAGAATATCCAAGGTCTGTGGGACAACTACAAAAGATGTAACATACACGTATAAGAATACCACAAGGAGACAATAGAAAATAACAGAAGAAATATTTTAAACAATAATGACTGAGAATTTCCTCCAAATTAGTGTCAGTCACCAAATCACAGATCCAGGAAGCTCAGAGAACATCCAACAGAATAAATATCAAAAGATCACATGTAGGCGTATCATTTTCAAACTATAGAAAATCAAAGATAAAGATCCTAAAAGACACCTTCATGCAAATGTTTATAGCAGCTTTACTCATAATTGTCAAAAATCAGAAGCAACCAAGATCTCCTTTTAACAGGTGTGAATAAACAGGTGTGGTACATCCCAACAATGAGATGTCATTCCATGAGAAAAAGAAATGTGGTACCAAACATGAAAAGATATGGATAAATTATAAATGCATATTGCTAAGTGAAAGGAGCCAGTCTAAAAAGAATCATGAAAAATTGTATGACACTCTGGAAAAGGCAAATCTATAGAGATAATTTTAAAAAGTCAGTGGTTGCCAGGTGTTTGGGGACTGAGAAGTGTTAAATAGGTGAAGTACAGAGGATTGTTTAGGGTAGTGAAACTACCCTGTATGATACTGTAGTGGTGGATACATGATACTGTGCACCTGTTAAAACCCATAGAAATTTACAGCACGAAGAGTGAACCTTAATATGCATAATTAAAAAAACATTCATTTAGATATTCTGGAGAATCCACAATGGAACACAGAATGTGACAAAACATCTAACTGTATTACAAGTATGAAATAACTTCACTTAAGAAGTTTTGGGGGAAATGGTGTTGACCTAAGTAACTGTGGAACTGAGTGGAGGCTGTAAAATTAAAGCCAAAGTAAACTATATAAAAGCTGAACAGATACTTTGCTAAGAAAAAATAACTCAGATAATATATTTACTTGAATTAAAGCATAACATCATTGATATCCTCAGTCTCTGACTAAATTGGCACTGAATGACTCACCCTGGATTGTCACATCTGTTGCCAGTGTCTCAAGCACATGTTTAAGACACCAGTGTCTCAAGCACATGTTTAAGGCTTTACTTGAGATTTCACATACACTGATCTCAGGGACAAATTTACCTAAAATGGGATTTTTAAAATGTATAAATGTATTAAAGCCATGTAGGATCTTTACTTTGGTGCTGCCTGCACTCAAGTTGCAGATTCCCTTAAGACTCTATATGTACACTTACCACAGCTGATGGGTTCAAGCAGACGTGTTGGTTACAGAAGCTCAGAGACGAGAGAAGTTGAAGAAACCTGGAGAGATTTCTTGGAACACAGCTCCTATTCACTAAAAACCAATGACAAATGTAAAGCAAATAGGAGATGACAAAGGTTGCAAAGACATTCATTGTTTATGTTTTCTCTGGTGTGTGCTGATTGCCAGGAGTCCGTTCCCTCTGTCATCCATTCCCCAATAAGGCATGAGTTAGAAATTTTATCAGTAAATGTTTTCACTCTCAATATTCAAGCTGTTCTAATAGACCATTAAAGACAGTTTTTAGATTCACAGCTTGTCATCATTTGTCTATACCTGTGGCAAGGAAAATGGAATAAGATGCTCTCAGTGCTTTTTGCACATTAAACTAAGGTGACAAATGCTGTGTATCAGAATGATCAGGTACATAAAATTCAGAGACCCAACTGGCATGCTGTAGATATTTGGATTTTATTTTAAAAATGTTCATGATAAAGGGTTATAAGTTCAATATTATAAAGTCAGGTATACATTCTAATGAAAGGAACTACATGAATTAGCAATATGCACAATACAACTTATTCTTTGATCCTGATTTTTAGAATTCATGTTATGTTTATCAATTTATACATTAGAGTTTTTCTATTTAAATACAGTTAAACAGAGCTATAATAAAAAGCATGATGTTTTATAATTGGGATGAGCTTTCTCAATAGGCAGAGGGAAGGAATGTGACTGACATCTTTATTTTCTTCTATGTGTAAAGGAAAATCACTTTATTTTGACATGCCTCAGTATTAAAATCAGCATTATAAAATATTCATTGTAATCCCTAATTTTCATACTGATAGTCAAGATTTAACAGAAGTTATAAGAATTGCACTGATATAGATTTATGGTACTCCAAATAAACATCAAATATGGGCTGTGAGCTAAAAGAGCCTATGTCATACTGCTTAGGTCAGCTTCAGAAAGACATAGTAGATTTCCAGAATTCTTCAGCACTATAAAATATGCATTGTAATCCCTAATTACAATGCAGATACAAGTCTGTCGATGCCCTTTCACATAAAACTCCTTTAATCGCTGCTTCAGATATTGGCAAATCATGATTTACAATTAGTGAAAATTTAAAATTACACAATTATTAATCAAATAGTGTACTATCAAGCAGGATGGATTAAATTATGCTGTGATAATTTACAATCAAAATCTCACTGGATTAACACAGTCACAATTTATTTCTTGACAGTTAAGCATATCTATTGAGGTACTGCAGGGGCTTTCTGCTTATAACTGTCACTCAGGAATCTAGGGTGATACAGACTCATTCTGGACACGTAATTCTACAACCATTGCAGCAGGCAAAAGGTTAGATGGCAAGTTGCACCTGTATTTCAATTTTTCCAATTGGAAATCCATATAATACTCTGTTCACATTTCACTGGCCAAGGCAAATCACATGGCAATTCTTAATTTAAAGATAATGGAAGAGGAATAAACCTGGGATGATTCCAACACCAATCATAAGTGCTACAATTATTGAGGAGGCCTCCCAGTGCACTTCACAGGCATACCTATGTTAAATTTATTTTAGCCATTAGCTTCAGCTGAGTGCCAAAAGAAAAGCTGGAGCTCTTGGCAATCAAACTACTACATGGTAAAGATTACAGTCAGCAAATTACCCAGGGCTGGCCCATGACTGTTCCTGTAGGTAAAGTTTTCTTGGAATCAGCCATGCCCACTCCTTTATGTATTGTTTATGGCTACCTTTATACAACAACAGAAGAGTTATGCAGTTACAAAAAACTCTGTATGGTCTGAAAAGTCTAAAATATTTACTCTTTGGAGTTTTAAAGAAAAATTTGCTGGCTACCAGTGTAAGTGCATACATGACAGATGATAAAGATTTTATTTTTGTTTCTTCCTCATTTTTTCTTTCAGTAGTGCTTGTTTCTGATGTAATACTGTACATGTGAAAATTCAAGGAGGTCCCCACAGGAGTCTACATTATTGATTAATGAGTGTGAAAAGCACCAATCCATATTTACCACCAGAAATTACTGAGAAAGGTTGAGTTTGTAACTGTGGAAGTATAAATATGAAGTAATGCATGCCTTTTGGTAAACACAGTATTTTTATATATCTTTTGTGTATTTTTAATTAAAAAATATTTCATTAATAGTTACTTTTTCATTTTTTTCTATTGTGGCAAAATCCACAATTCTTATCACTTCAGCTCTGTGGCATTAAGTGTACCCACATTGCTGTGCAACCATCACCACCATCCATCTCTGGAATCTCTCCATGCTCCCCAACTGAAATTCTATACCCATTAGATACCAACTCCCAATTTCCTCCTCCCCACAGCCCCAAGTAACAGTATCTGTCTCCATGAACCTAAGCACCCTAGCTATTCCCACACAAGTGGGATGTTGCAACATTTATCCTTCTGTGACTGGCCTACTTCTTCTAGCATAACATGAAGCAAGGTTCATCCTTGCTGTAGCACATGCCAGGATTTCCTTCTCTTTCAAGTCTGAACAATAGTCAACAGTATGCATAAACTACATTCTGTTTATCCTTTCTTCCTTGGATAGACACCTGGGTTACCCCCACCTCCTGGCTACTGTTAAAAATGCTGCTAGAACATAGGTGTACAAGTGGCTGTTCAAGTCCCTACTCCAACCTCTTTTGGGTATATACCCAGAAGTGTAACTGCTGGATGACATGGCAATCGGTGTACAATTTTTGAGGACTAGACAGTCCTCCAGAGCCACTGTACCATTTCATATTCCCATCAGCAAAGCACAAGGACTCCAATTTCTGCGTATCTTTGCCAATACCTGCTATTGTGTTTTGTTTCAACAACAGCCATCCCAAGTGTGTGAGGTGACATGCCATCCTGCTCTCAGTCTGAATTTCCCTAAAGATTAGTGATATTTAATATCCTCTCATATGCTCATGCACTACCCATACATCCTCTTTGGAGAAATGTCCACTCAATTCCCTTATATTTAATTGGACTGCCCTGTATTTTTATTACTGAGGTGTAGGACATCTTTTGGTATTCTGGGTATCAATCCCTTATGCAGTATATGATTTGCAAATATTTTCTCCCATTCTGTAGATTACATCTTCACTCTGTTGATAGTGTCCTTGGATGCACAAAAGTTTTAAATTTTGATGAAGTCCAACTTATCTACTTTTTCTCTTGCTGCCTGAGCTTTCGGTGTCATATCCAATAAAGCATGATCAAATCCAATGTCATGAAATTTTGCCATGTTTTCTTCTAAGAGTTTGATAGCTTTAACATTTAGGTCTTTGATCCATTTTCAGTTAACTTTTATATATGTTAAGAGCATAACTTCCTTTCTTAATGCATGCAGATCATCTACTTCTCCCAAAACCACTTGTTGAAAAGATGTTTCTTTCCCCATTGAATAGTCTTGGCATCCTTGTCAAAAACCAGTTGACTACTTGAGGTCCCTTTAAATTCCATGTTAACATTAGGATGGGTTTTTCTATTTCTGCAAAAAAAAAAAAAAATCATTGTGATTTTAATCGGTATTGCATTGAATCTGTAGTTTACTCTGGGTAGTGTTGACATTTTAACAATATTGAATATCCCAATCAATGAATATGGGACATCTCGTCATTTATTTGTGTCTTTTCAAAATTTCTTTCTTTAATTTCAGTGTAAATATTTTTTCTACTTGGTTAAGTTTATTCCTAAGTATTTTATTCTTTTTGACGCTATTGTAAATTGAATGGTTTTCTTAATTTCCTTTTTGATTGTTCATCGTTAGCATACAGAAATGCAACTAATTTTCATTGTTGATTTTGTATCCTATAACTTTGCTGAGTTCATTTATTAGTTCCATTTTTTCTCTTTTTGGGGGTGTAATTGTTTTGGTTTTCTACATATAATGTCATGTCATCTGTGAACAGAGATAAGATTAATTCTTTCTTTCTGATTTGGAACGTTTAAATTTCTTTTTCTTGTCTAACTGGCCAGGTTGACTTCCAGGACTATGTTGAATATTAGTGTTGAAAAAGAACATTCTTGTTTCATTCTTGATATTAAGAGAAAAAGTTTTCAATCTTTTATCATTGAGTATGAAGTTAGCTATGAGTTTTTCATATACGGCCTTTATTATGTTGAGGTGATTTCCTTCTATTCCTAGTTTTTAGAGTGTTTTTATCATGAAATGTGTTAAATTTTGTCAAATGCTCTTTCTTAATCCATTGAGATGATCATGTGTTTTGTTCTGGTCTGGTTTGGTTTTTTCTGCTAATGTGATGTATCAATATTACATTGATTTTCATATGCTGAACCACCCTTGCATTCCAGGAATAAATCCCACTTGGTCATGGTGTAAGTAAACAGAATGTTTATGGGGAAATTTAACAAATATTTTTAAATTATAAAAATTTTCAAATATTTACCAAAGAAGAAAGGTCAATAAATCTTATGAATTCATCATCTAGCTTAAAAAAAAAACGTTTTAAATCTATCCCCTAATATTTGTTCTTTAAACCAAACAACTTTAACGTTAATATGAATCTCAAAAATAGTAATAAAATATTTCTTACATAAACACAATCACATTAGCACTTGTTACAAATTTAATTATTTATTAATGTTATGTAATAATATTCAATTCATAATCAATTTCCTTTACCTTCTAAAAAATGTATTTTCACAGTTTTTGATCACATCAGAATTTTTAAAAATCACGCAAAATCCTCCATTTTAACTTTTTGTTTTTCAATTCTATTAAAATTTTAAAGAAATGTAGGCAATTATTCTATAGTACACTCCAAATTTTGGATTTTATTGATTGCTTCCTTATGAGGTAGTTTAACATTTTCCCTGTTCTCCATATTTTCTGAATATTTTAGTTAGATATAAAAGTTTGAATATATTAAACTTCAAAAATTTTGTCAAGAATACTGTGTAGGGCTTCCTTGGTAGCGCAGTGGTTGAGAATCTGCCTGCCAATGCAGGGGACACGGGTTCGAGCCCTGGTCTGGGAAGATCCCACATGCTGCGGAGCAACTAGGCCCGTGAGCCACAACTACTGAGCCTGCATGTCTGGAGCCTGTGCTCCACAAGAGAGGCCATGATAGTGAGAGGTGCACACACTGCAATGAAGAGTGGCCCCTGCTTGCCACAACTGGAGAATGCCCTCGCACGGAAATGAAGACTCAACACAGCCAAAAATAAATAAATAAAGAAAGAATTATTTTTAAAAAAAAGAATACTGTGTAGATAATTTTGGGTGATCCAATTGCATAACATGGAGAAGCATAGTATGTTTGTTTGTCTCAGGACTAGTGATTCTAATCAGGAATAAGTCTAGATTAGTTAAGGCCTGAAGCTTTTACAATTTGAAGTCTCTTCTTTAACAAAAAGGCTACAGAATTACAAAAAAAGTGACAAATATAAATGTTTAGTTAGAATAGTAAAGAAATTACAGACACAAAAATTAAAATTCATAAAACCTAACTAATTTCTTCAAACATCATACACTGTTCTGGCCCCTCCCAGAGCTTGGAAGTGACATATGCAAATAAGGGAACCTGAAGCTGAAGCTTAATTACCTTCATGGTAACCTGCTTCTGATACTAAGATTGATTACTGCATTCCAGTCATGACATAACTCCTTCTTTGTAATTCTTCCCATTAGCATTCCACCTTAGTATAATGGTAACCATCATGGCTGTTGCCTAAATCCATTATTTCAATATAGATTGCAAAAAGTTATTTAAATTTGATCATTTCTTCTCCATTTTTGAGATAGAATTCATTTTTAAGAACAGTGACCCTCAGAGCTATTTGACTATCTAAAATACAGTTCCTACCATAAAGATAGTAAAATGTGTATTTCCTTACCATTATCTATTTTGAGAGTAATGAGTTGATGTTTAAGCAAACTCTAATGATTTTATCATTTTGATATGTTACTTTTTTCTTCTTTTTATCACTATCTCTATGAACTCATTTTCTACATTTAGAGTTTTAATCAACTGTGAGGTCATTAAAAAAAATTTTTTTTAACTATCTTATCATTGGCTTAAAGATTCTATTCAAGCTGACTGACTCTTGGGTCCTCTTGACATGACCCCGCTAGTTTCGAGTAGCCAATTTTTCTGGTGTTTTAATACGTGTTAGATTCATCTTATACATTTCCTGCCTCAAACACATTTCCCCCAAGCAAATCCCAGGCCCCCTTAATTGGGTACATTATATTACAGACAACAATCTTGTCATTGGGTATTATATCACTGTAAAAAGTGGCATCTCCTGCTTCTTTACAAAAATTACATTTCAAATTATATCACACCAGACCAAGTAAAATGATTGCCTGCAGTCTACTCTGATATAATTGTATTAGTAAATATAATTTGGATGTATTTTTCTTTTGACTCTCAGAAAACTTGCATTTCTAACCAGATACCCAACTCACTATTTTTATTTTTAAGAGCCAAGGATTACTATATTGGTTTAAAAACTAGTACATCTTCTATAATAGGGTTACAAACAGAAAAATACTTTCTGACTTTACTATAGACAAATCATATGTGGTGATATATACAAATTATGTGTGTCTAATATTTTATACATAATTTACTTATGGCTGAATAAATAGATATTATCATGGCTTAGCTGCAAGTTACAGTTTTCTTATTTCTAATGACAAGTCCTATAACAAGAGAAAGTCAAGGATATTTCTGTACATAAAACGTGTAGCATTTTTCCAAAACTCTTCCCCTCCAGGGCTGCCTTATTCAGAGTATCCCAGTATCCATTATCAAATGAGCTCCTCAATTATCAATTCAGAGAAACGTAAATTTCACTTTCACTTGGTAAAAATAGAAAAGGATTGTCATAATCTTTGCTGAGAATGCATTCAGTATTCCCCACCCTTCACTTCATACCCATGTCTATTACTCAACAAGTAGGTTGACTGTCATAGGAACCTGTGGTAGCAACATTGGTGCACAGCTTCTGCTTCATACACAGTAATTACTTCTACTTAGAATCTGTGGCATTGGAGAGTGAGTGCCTGTCATGTCTGTCATCGAGCTTGCCCTTAATTGGAAAAAATGATGGATCGATGGATAGACAGGAGTCAGGAAGATGGACAGAAAGACGGAAGGCAGCAAATAATAACAGCACTGCACAGATTAAAATATGTTAAGCTCTGCAAGCACTGCAAGAGGTCCGACAGCTTGAAAGATGCTTATGTTCAGTTTACAGATTTATGACTTGCTCTCTCCAATATTCATGAACATGGAGAGTATTTGCCTAAGGCATGATACAGTGGCAAAGCATTAAAATTGACAATAATTGCCTAACATAATGAACAACATAATTATAGACTTTGGGCCATTTTATCCATGGAATTCAAGATACATTTACTAAACTTAAATGTATTTGCATGTACATAAATGCATTCATCTGAAGCAGAGGTCAATTGCCTACAAGATTTAAAAATCTTTTTCTCTTAACTAATGCTGCTTTTTCCCCTTTCATTTTATTTACAGCATGTAAATTGCAGTTTTACTGAATTCAACAGATCCTTGACTAACTTGCTGTCAGTTCCACTGTGAATGTTACATTCAATAAGCTACAATTATAAATCCTTAAGAGCCTTCTTATTATTGAAAGGAAGGTGAACACACAAAAAATAACATTATATTTTTACATTTAACCAAGATTATTGGTTCTTTGCAGCAAGGTTTTCAGACAGTAAAAACAACTGATGTCATTTATCTCCAAATATCTTTTACAGAGCAGAGGAACTAATGTTCTTTTGTTCTGCTGGCCAATTTCCTTGCTGTTGAGTAAACATTAGTTTACTTTTAAATAAAAAAAATTAAAAGAAAGAAGAAAACAGTTCATATTGACTATATGTTCCTTTCCAGGAGACTGTATTTTCTTCTACTCCACAGCCAAACTTATTGAAGGAACTATCTGCATATAATTTTTTTTTCAAAGGATCACCTAAACACTACTCAACTAATCAACTACAGTTTGACATCGCTCCTCTTACTCTATTATAAGTGGTCTTTGGAGGACCCCACCAAACCCCACGTTGCCAAATCTAAGGATAACTTCATCATCAATGTCTTACCAGAAATGTCAGTACTTGATTTTTCTCAAACCCCACTCTGATTTCTAGTTCAACACAAGCCCTGGGCTGCCTTCTTCTTCAAATCCTTCACGATTGTAGTAATAAATACTTTTACGTCCTAATATTGGTAATCACGATCACCGTCTCTCCCTTTTCTTAAATAGTCGTTCGGAGTCTATCAATTTTATTAACTTTTTTCAGGAAAAACAACTTTTGTCTCTATTAATTGTATTTATGTTGAGTAGTTTTTTTTATTTCACTGATTTCTTTTCTCACTATTTATTTATTTATTTTGTATCGCCTGGGACAGTTATACCATATACTGTAATTATTTTGGCTTAATACAGATAGTTGTTCTTCAACTAAATTAAGAGCAGGAAAAATGCTGTTTTTTTTTTTAATAACAAAAATTTCTGTTTTCATTTCGTCTATACATGAGTTCCAATGGGTGGTGTTTCCCTTCAGCCTGAAAAACATCCTTTAGTATTTCCTTTAATACCATTCTACTGGCCAGAATTTCTCTCAGCTTCAGTTTTCCTGATTTTGTCTTTCTTTATCCTCATTATGATTGGATATTTCCTCTGTAGATTCTGAGTTTGGTTTGTTAGTTGTTTTAAGCTATATTACACATTAAAATCTAGAAGATTCTCGCCTAACCATTCTCTGAATAATTTTGGTGGCTAGTTAAGGTGCTCTGACCCACCGCCAACATCCCGGGCTCAAAGACTGGAGGCCCCTTGTAATAAAATTACAGAGGGAGCTATGATTGAAAGTAGATCTCGGAGGGGGTTATGTCCCTACCACAGTGGATCAGACTCCACTGAAGGGACTCCACTGGAGTTAAACTTCTTGGCTTCTAGAACCAACCTTGTCTGCCCCCTTCCACATGGACTGTGTCCTGAAGCCTAGTTCCCATGAAGCATGTTTAGGAGTTGAGCTAGTTTTCAGAAAACTTCTCCTGATTCTTGGTGTATTGTCAGGCCCACTCTCCAGTCCCCACTACCTTTGCCAGCACTGGACAGTTTCCCCCTTCTCCTCATGCCTTGTTTGTACATAAGTTTCTCCTCACAATCAATAAATAGTTCCAAGTTTGTAAACAAACAACCAAGGAAAAACTTTCACATTGGCATAAAGGTCACAGCATAACTCTAAAAATTGATTTCAAATTGGAATCACATTGAATTTTAATATAATTTTGGAAAAATAGACGATTTCATAAACATGTTATGTTTCCATCAAACAATATGGTACATTCCTTCCCTTTGTTCTGGTCTTGTTTTATATCCTTCAATAAAACTGTATTACTTTCTTCATAAAAGTTGGGTACTTTCCCTTTAAGTTTATTCCAAAGTATCATAGCTTTTCTACTGTGTTGAATGGATTATTAAAAAATCCTGTTACTACTTCTAATAGGAAAGACCTAGTTATAAATTATATTTTACATCCCTTCAATTTTCCTAGATCCCTTAATAGTTTTTTTAAGAATTTACTTGTCTCTTAGTTTTGGTAGGTACAAAAATACATCATCAAAGAGATATATTTTATCTCTTCATTTTTAAAATTTATAAAGATCATTTCATGTTATCTTATTGGTTGTAACTGAAAATTTATAATAATATTGCATAATAATGTGGATGCTATCCCTCTCTGTCATAATCCTGGTTTCTCCATGCTGAAGATTTAGAGACCTGTTATCTAAAGTGTTGCTTGCTATTAAAATTTGATAAATGATTTTGATTACAATTTCCATTTTGCTTGGAGATTTTATTAAAAACAAATTTCAAATGATACCAAGAAATTTGCCTGGATATTAGAGAAAATATTAATGTTTTATTTTATGGATATTATGAGATGTATTGATAGTATTACTGTTACTGAGATAAATTTTCAGTCTTGCGATATACTCTAGTTTATCATAACATATTATGCTTTCAGTACACTGTTTATTATATTATTTATATTGTATATATAAACATATCAATTACATTTGATATAGAACTGGGCTTTAACCTTAATCTTTTTATGTTGCTATATTTTTATTTTACAAAAGGAATAAAAAAGTTTTATATTTTATTTCATGACTGAAATGGGTTCAATATCATTAAAGTTACTTACCATTTAAAGTTTGTAGACGGGGCTTCCCTAGTGGCGCAGTGGTTGAGAGTCCGCCTGCCGATGCAGGGGACACGGGTTCGTGCCCCGGTCTGGGAAGATTCCACATGCCGCGGAGTGGCTGGGCCCGTGAGCCGTGGCCGCTGAGCCTGCGCATCCAGAGCCTGCGCTCCACAAAGGGAAAGGCCACAACAGTGAGAGGCCTGCGTACAGCAAATAAAAAAAATAAATAAAGTTTGTAGACAAATTAACTGTCCAAATATCTTTACTTCATTTCCTTTTTCTGTTATTTTTTCCAGCTTTACTAAGGTATAACTGACAAATAAAAATTATTTATATTTAAAGTGTACAGCTTTGTTTTGATATATGTAAACATTGTGAAATAATCACTACACTTAAACTAATTAACATATCTATCACCTTGCATAGTTATCATTTGCTTTTGTGTGTGTGCACCTGGTATGAACCCTTAAGATTTACCCTCTCAGAAAATTTCAAGTATACAATACAATATTGTTAACTATAGTCACACTGCTGTTTATTAGAAATTATTCATCTTACATGACTAAAACTATGTACCCCTTGACCAACATCTCCTCCTTTCCTCCTCCCACCCTGCCTCCTGGAACTCACCATTATACTCTCTGTTTCCATGAGTTCCATGACTATTTTAGATTCCACATATTAAGTGAGATCACACAGTACTCGTCTTTCTGAATCTGGATTATTTTATTTAGCATAATGTCCTCCAGGTTCCTCAATGTTGTCACAAGTGTCAGGATTTCATTCTTTTTTTTAAGGCTGAATAATCTATTATATATCTACATTTTCTTTACCCATTCATCCATTGATGAGCATTTAGGTTGTTTCCTTATTTGGCTGTTGTGAATAATACTGCAACGAACATAGGGGTGCAGATCTTCTTGAGATACTGATTTCATTTCTTTTGGATATGCTGTATAGGTAGAAGTGGGATTGCTAGATCATAAGGTACTTCCATTTTTAATCTTTTGAGGAACCTCCTTATTGTTTTCCATAATCGCTATATGAATTTACATTCCTACATACAGTGGACAAAGGTTCTTTTTCTCCATATCCTTCCAATACGTGTTATTCTTTGTTTTTGATGACAGTCATTCTAACAGGTATGAGGTGACAACTCATTGAGGTTTAAATTTGAATTTCCTTGATTAGTGACATTGAGCAGCATTTAATGTAACTTTTGGCCATTCTGATGTCTTCTTTTGACAAAGGTCTATTCAGGCCCTTGGTCCATTTTTTAAATTGGTCTGTGCTTTTGCTATTGATTTGTATGAGTTCCTTACCTATTTTGGATATTAGCTCCTTATCAGATATAAGATTTGCAATATTTTCTCCCATTCTTAGGTTGCCAGTTCATTCTGGTGATTCTTTTGCTGTGCCAAAGCTTTTTAGTTTGATGTAGTCCTGTTTGTCTATTTTGATTTAGTTGCCTGTGCTTTTGGTGTCATATCCCAAAACTCATTGCCAAGACCCCTTTCAGGAAGCTTTTTCCTTATGTTTTATTATTGTAATTTTATAGATTCAGGTTTACATTTAATACTTTAATCTATTTTGAGTTGATTTTTATATGTGGTATAAGTGTCCAATTTTATTCTCCAGCATGTTAATATTCAGTTTTATTAGCATTACTCATTAAAGAAAACTACCATTTCCTCATTGTGGGTTCTTGGCAGCTTTGTTGAAGATCAGTTGTCCTTAGAAACCTGGATTTATTTCTGGCCTCTCTACTCCGTTCCTTTGTTCTACATATCTGTTTTTATGCTAGTTCCATACTGTTTTTATTACTGTAGTTTTGTAATGTATTTTGAAATCAGGAAGTGTCATTCTTCCAGCTTTACACTTCTTGCTCAAGACTGCTTTGGCTATTTGGGGTTTTTTGTAGTTCCATATGAATTTTGGTATTGTTTTTTCTATTTCTACAAAGAGCATCATTGGGATTTTGAGAGGGATTGCATTGAATCTGTAGATCTCTTTGGGTAGTACAAACATTTCAACAGTATTAATTCTTTCAATCTACAAACACTGGATATCTTTCCATTTGACTGTGTCTCACCTCTTTGGTTAAGTTTATCCTCAAGTATTTTATCCTTTTGGTTGTTACTGTGAATGGGAAATTTTTCTTAATTTTCTTTTTCAACAGTTTATTGTTTATGTGTAGAAATATGACTGATTTTTTTTCAGTTATGATGGACATATAACACTATATTAGTTTCAGGTGTACAATGTAATAATTCGATATTTGTATATATTGCAGAAAGCTCATCACCATAAGTCTAGTTAACATCCATCACCATACATAGTTAAAAAATTTTTTTCTTGTGATTAGAACTTTTAAGATCTACTCTCTTAGCAACTTTTAAATATGCAATACATTATTATTGACTATGGAAAATGTGACTGATTTCTGTACAGTGATTTTGTACCCTGCAATTTACTGGATTTGTTTATTATACTAACAGATTTTTTTATTGAATCCTTAGATTTTCCTACAGATATGACTGTATTATCTGAAAACAGAGATTATTTTATTTTTTCTTTCTTATTTGGATGATTTTTATTCCTTTTTCTTATCTACTTTCTCTGGCTAGAAATTCCAGTACTATGTTAAATAGAATTGGCAAGGGTGGGCATCCTTGCCATGTGCTGGATCTTAGAACAAAAGCTTTCCATTTTCCACCATTAATTATTATATTAGCTGTGGGCTTCTCATATACAACATTTATTGTGTTGAGGTAAGTTCCTTCCACACTTTGTTGAAAGGTTTTATTATGAATGAATGTTGAAAAAAAGATGCAAAATCTTTTTCTGCATCTCTTTTCTAAGGTGATTGATCTATTCAAGTATCCTAATTAATTTAAAATAAAGATTGGTATTTTACATATAAATTATTATGTTTTCAAATTTATTGAAATAGAGTTCCAGATAACACTTCGTAATTAAATTTCAATCCATCTGTGGAGTTTTATCTCATTCTTTTACCTATAGACTATGCTTACTTCAATTCTACAATGGTAGATTTCTAGAGTTGAGATAGAAACCATATGGCTTCAAAACCTAAAATATTTATTTTCTGGCCCTTTATGAAAAATGTTTGCTGAGC
The DNA here is from genome assembly GCF_963924675.1 of Phocoena phocoena. NCBI lineage: Eukaryota > Metazoa > Chordata > Mammalia > Artiodactyla > Phocoenidae > Phocoena > Phocoena phocoena. Next base: position 24,591,362 of record NC_089221.1, read on the forward strand.
TATTATAAAGAAATACATAGAAAATCTAATCATTATTACTTTATTGTATTTTAGTTTCTTCACTTGGAATTTTCCAGTAGACCATAACTGTATCAACACACAAGGCTCTTCTGTTTTTCTCTATACTAAATATTATACCACATTTCATTTCCTTTATTCAAAATCAAATGCTTTATTTCTTTGTTACAACCATTCCTCTGCTTTTCCTATCCAGTTATACACATCAGAAACCTGGGCTCCTTTTGGGTACATTCTCCCCCTACACACTGCAGCAAATCTATTATTTATAAATTTCTTAGACAAATGATGTTGAGTTACATTATGTCTTGGTAACTAAGAATAATACTGTGTAAAATTCTAATTCCCTACACCAGATATTTTTAAGTATGTAAAACAGTTATTATATTAAGCAATCTGTAATTGGTACACCAGTATATTCCTCACATAATCTGAGATTTGCATATTCTACTTCCTTCCAATTCTTCACCTTTATCTTGTGTACTTTCTTGCCTCTTCAAGCACAGTATATTTCTTCAAGCTTCTCTAGTGCAGAAAGCTCTTTCCGACACTTAGACATCATTGAAAGATGTTTCTTCTCCCTGAAGAGCCCACTCTCCTCAACAACACACTCAAACTTCACTAAAAACATTAGTCCCTCTCAAAGGATTTTTTTTTGTTAATTTTTATTTCATTTTATTTAATTTTTTTTACACTTTTATTGGAGTATAATTGCTTTACAATGTTGTGTTAGTTTCTGCTGTATAACAAAGTGAATCAGCTATATGTATACATATATCCCCATATCCCCTTCCTCTTGCACCTCCCTCCCAACCTCCCTATCCCAGCCCTCTAGGTGGTTACAAAGCACCGAGCTGATCTCCCTGTGCTATGCAGCTGCTTCCCACTAGCTATCTATTTTACATTTGGTAGTGTATATATGTCAAGGCCACTCTTTCACTTAATCCCAGCTTAACCTCCCCCCACCATGTCCTCAAGTCCATTCTCTATGTCTGCATCTTTATTCCTGTCCTGATCCTAGGTTCATCAGAGCCATTTTTTTCCTGATTCCATATATACGTGTTAGCATATGGTACTTGTTTTTCTATTTCTGACTTACTTCACTCTGTATGACACACTCTAGTTGATCCATCTCACTACAAATAACTCAATTTCATTTCTTTTTATAGCTGAGTAATATTCCATTGTATATATGTGCCACATCTTCTTTATCCACTCATCTGTCGATGGACACTTAGGTTGCTGCCGTGTCCTGGCTATTGTAAATGGTGCTGCAATGAACACTGTAGTACATCTCTTTTTCTAAATTATGGGTTTTCAGGGTATATGCCTAGTAGTGGGATTGCTGGGTCATATGGTAGTTCTATTTTTAGTTTTTTAAAGAACCTCCATACTATTCTCCATAGTGGCTGTATCAGTTTACATTCCCACCAACAGTGCAAAAGGGTTCCCTTTTCTCTACAGCCTCTCCAGGATTTGTTTGTAGATTTTTTGATGATGGCCATTGTGACGAGTGTGAGGTGATATCTCATTGTGGTTTTGATTTACATTTCTCTGATGATTAGTGATGTTGCGCATCCTTTCATGTGTTTGTTGGCAATCTGTATATCTTCTTTGGAGAAATGTCTATTTAGGTCTTCTACCCATTTTTGGATTGGGTTGTTTATTTTTCTGATATAGAGCTGCATTAGCTGGTTGTACATTTTGGAGATTAATCCTTTGTCAGTTGCTTCAATTGCAAACATTTTCTCCCATTCTGAGGGTTGACTTTCCATCTTGTTTATGGTATCCTTTGCTGTGCAAAAGCTCTTAAGTTTCATTTGGGTCCCATTTGTTTTTATTGCTATTTCTCTAGGAGGTGGGTCCAAAAGGATCTTGTGCTGTGATTTATGTCACAGAGTGTTCTGCCTATGTTTTCCTCTAAGAGTTTTACAGTGTCTGGCATTACATTTAGGTCTTTAATCCATTTTGAGTTTATTTTTGTGTATGGTGTTAAGAAGTGTTCTAATTTCATTCTTTTACATGTAGCTGTCCAGTTTTCCCAGCACCACTTATTGAAGAAGCTGTCTTTTCTTCATTGTCTATTCTTGCCTCCCTTATCAAAAATAAGATGACCATATGTGAATGGGTTTATCTCTGGGCTTTCTATCCTGTTCCATTGATCTATATTTCTGTTTTTGTGCCAGTATCATAATGTCTTGATTACTGTAGCTTTGTAGTATAGTCTCAAGTCAGGAAGCCTGATTCCTCCAGCTCTGTTTTTCTTTCTCAAGATTGCTTTGGCTATTCAGGGTTTTTGTGTTTCCATATAAATTGTAAAATTTTTGTTTCTACTTCTGTGAAAAATGCCATTGGTAGTTTCATAGGGATTGCATTGAATCTGTAGATTATTTTGGGTAGTAGAGTCATTTTCACAATGTTGATTCTTCCAATCCAAGAACATGGTATATCTCTCCATGTGTTTGTATCATCTTTAATTTCTTTCATCAGTGTCTTACAGTTTTCTGCAAACAGGTCTTTTGTCTCCTTAGGTAGGCTTATTCCTAGGTATTTTATTCTTTTTGTTGCAATGGTAAATGGGAGAGTTTCCTTAATTTCTCTTTCAGATTTTTCATCATTAGTGTATAGGAATGCAAGAGATTTCTTTGCATTAATTTTGTATCCTGCTACTTTACCAAATTCATTGATTAGCTCTAGTAGTTTTCTGGTAGCTTCTTTAGGATTCTCTATGTATAGTATCATGTCATCTGCAAACAGTGACAGCTTTACTTCTTCTTTTCCAATTTGGATTCCTTTTATTTCTTTTTCTTTTCTGATTGCTGTGGCTAAAACTTCCAAAACTATGTTGAATAACAGTGGTGAGAGTGGGCAACCTTGTCTTGTTCCTGATCTTAGAGGAAATGGTTTCAGTTTCTCACCATTGAGGATGATGTTGGCTGTGAGTTTGTCATATATGGTCTTTATTATGTTGAGGTAGGTTGCCTCTATGGCCACTTTCTAGAAAGTTTTTATCATAAAGGGGTGTTGAATTTTGTCAAAAGCTTTTTCTGCATCTATTGAGATTATCATATGGTTTTTCTCCTTCAATTTGTTAATATGATGCATCACATTGAGTGATTTGCATATATTGAAGAATCCTTGCATTCCTGGGATAACCCCCACCTGATCATGCTACATAATCCTTTTAATGTGCTGTTGGGTTCTGTTTGCTAGAATTTTGTTGAATATTTTTGCATCTATGTTCATCAGTGATATTGGCATGTAATTTTGTTTTTTTGTGACATCTTTTCTCGTTTTGGTAGCAGGCTGATGGTGGCCTCGTAGAATGAGTTTGGGAGTGCTCCTCCCTCTGCTCTATTTTGGAAACGTTTGAGAGGGATATGTGTTACCTCTCCTCTAAATGTTTGATAAAATTCACCTGTGAAACCATCTGGTCCTGGGCTTTTGTTTGTTGGAGGATTTTTAATCACAATTTCAATTTCAGAGCTTGTGATTGGTCTGTTCATATTTTCTATATCTTCCTGGTTCAGTCTTGGAAGGTTGTACTTTTCTAAGAATTTTGTCCATTTCTTCCAGGTTGTCCATTTTATTGGCATAGAGTTGCTTGTAGTAGTCTCTCATGATCCTGTGTGTTTCTGCAGTGTCAGTTGTTATTTTTCCTTTTTCATTTCTAATTCTGTAGATTTGAGTCTTCTCCCTTTTTTTCCTGATGAGTCTGGCTAGCTTCTAGTTTTATTGATCTTTGCTATTGTTTCCTTCATTTCTTTTTCACTTCTTTCTTATCTGATCTTTATGATTTATTTCCTTTTGCTAATTTTGGGTGTTTTTTTTTTTCCCTCTTTCTCTAATTGCTTTAGGTGTAAGGTTAGGTTGTTGGGATTTTTCTTGTTTCTTAAGGTAGGATTGTATTGTTATAAACTTCCCTCTTAGAATTGATTTCGTTGCATCCCATAGGTTTTCGGCCATTATGTTTTCATTTTCATTTGTCTCTAGGTATTTTTTTATTTCCTCTTTGATCTCTTTAGTAATTTCTTGGTTATTTAGTAGCGTATAATTTAGCTTCCATGCATTTGTATTTTTACAGATTTTTTTCCTGTAATTGATATCTAGTCTCATAGTTTTGTGATAAGGAAAGATACCTGATACAATTTCAATTTTCTTAAATTTACCAAGGCTTGATTTGTGACCCAAGTTATGATCTATCCTGGAGAATGTTCCATGGGCACTTCAGAGGAAAGTGTATTCTGTTGTTTTTGGTTGGAATGTCTTATAAATATCAATTAAGTGTATCTGGTCTAATTTGTTATTTAAAGCTTGTGTTTCCTTATTTATTTTCATTTTGGATGATCTGTCCATTGGTGAAAGTGGGGTGTTAAAGTCCCCTACTATTCCTGTGTTACTGTCGATTTCCCATTTTATGGCTGTTAGCATTTTCCTTATGTATTGAGGTGCTCCTATGTTGGGTGCATAAATATTTACAATTGTTATATCTTCTTCTTGGATTGATCCCTTGATAGTCTTTATTTTAACGTCTATTTTATCTGATTTAAGAATTGCTACTCCAGCTTTGTTTTGATTTCTGTTTGCATGGTGTATCTTTTTCCATCCCCTCACTTTCAGTCTGTATGTGTCCCTAGGTCTGAAGTGGGTCTCTTATAGACAGCACATATATTGGTCTTGTTTTTGTATCCATTCAGACAGTCTGTGTCTTTCGGTTGGAGCATTTAATCCATTTACATTTAAGGTAATTATTGATATGTATGTTCCTATTACCATTTTCTTAATTGTTTTGGGTTTGTTATTGCAGGTCTTTTCCTTTTCTTGTGTTTCCTGCCTAGAGAAGTTCCTTTAGCATTTCTTGTAAAGCTGGTTTGGTAATGCTGAATTTTCTTAAATTTTGCTTCTCTGTAAAGCTTTTAATTTCTCTGTCAAATCTGAATGAGATCCTTGCTGGGTAGAGGAATCTTGGTTGTAGGTTTTTCCCTTTCAGCACTTTAAATATGTCCTGTCACTCCCTTCTGCCTTGCAGTGTTTCTGCTGAAAGATCAGCTGTTAACCTGATGGGCATTCCCTTATATGTTATTTCTTGCTTTTCCCTTGCTGATTTTAATATTTTTTCTTTGTATTTAATTTTTGATAGTTTGATTAATATCTGTCTTGACATGTTTTTCCTTGAATTTATCCTGTATGGGACTCTCTGTGCTTCCTGGACTTGATTATTTCCTTTCACATGTCAGGGAAATTTTCAGCTGTATTCTTGTCATATATTTTCTCAGACATTTTCTTTTTTTCTCCTTCTTCTGGGACCACTGTAATTTGAATGTTGGTGTGTTTAATGTTGTCCCAGAGGTCTCTGAGACTGTCCTCAATTCTTTTCATTCTTTTCTCTTTATTCTGCTCTGTGGCAGTTATTTCCACCATTCTATGTTCCAGGTCACTTATCCATTCCTCTGCCTCAGTTATTCTGCTATTGATTCCTTGTAGAGAATTTTAAATTTCATTTCTTTTGTTGTTCATCATCGTTTGTTTGCTCTTTAGTTCTTCTAGGTCCTTGTTAAACGTTTCTTGTATTTTCTCCATTCTATTTCCGAGATTTTGGATCTTTACTATCATTACTCTGAATACTTTTTCAGGTAGACTGCCTATTTCCCTTTCATTTGTTTGGTCTGGTGGGTTTTTACCTTGCTTCTTCATCTGCTACATATTTCTCTGTCTTCTTGTTTTGTTTAAGTTACTCTGTTTGGGGGTCTCCTTTGCGCAGGCTGCCGGTTCATCATTCCTGCTATTTTTGTGTTTATCTCCAGTGGGTGAGGGTGGTTCAGTGGCTGTGTAGGCTTCCTGGTGGAGGGGACTGGAGCCTGTGTTTTGGTGGATGGGGCTGGATCTTGTCCTTCTGGTGGGCAGGGCTCTGTCCGGTGGTGTGTTTTGTGGTGTCAGTGAACTTAGTATGACTTTAGGCAGCCTCTCTGTTAATGAGTGGGGTTGTGTTCCTGTCTTGCTAGTTGTTTGGCATGGGGCATCCAGCACTGGAGCTTGCTGGCCATTGGGTGGAGTTAGGTCTCAGTGTTGAGATGGAGATCTCTGGGAGAGCTCTTGCCAATTAATACTACATGGGGCTGGGAGGTCTCTGGTTTTCCAATGTCCTGGACTCGGCTGTCCCTCCTCAGAAGCCCAGGCCCAACACCTGGCTGTATCACCAAGACCCTGCCATCCGCATGCCTTGAAAGAAAAGAAATAAAAAAACCAAACAGATAGAACCCCAAAACAAATGGTAAAAGCAAAACTAAACAGATAAAATCAAAGAAACATACAGACACACACACTCATTAAAAGAGAAGACAAACAAGCAAACAAAAAAAACAAAAATAACAGAAAAGCAAACAGACAGAACCCTAGGTAAAAGTAAACCTAAACAGACAAAATCACACAAAGAAACATACACACACACATACACACTCATTAAAAGAAAAAAAAAAGAGAGCAACCAAACCCATAAACAAATCCACCAATGATAACAAGCACTAAAAATTAAACTAAGTTAAACATAAAACCAAAAACAAATCAGATGCAGAAAGCAAACCCCAAATCTACAGTTGCTCCCGAAGTCCACCACCTCAATTTTGGGAACATTCATTGTCTATTCAGGTATTCCACAGATGCAGGGTTTATCAGGTCGATTGCAGGGATTTAATCCGCTGCTCCTGAGGATGCATGGAGAAATTTCCCTTTCTAACCTCTGCTCGCACAGCTCCTGGGGTTCAGCTTTGGTTTTGGCCCTGCCTCTGTGTGTAGGCCACCCTCAGGCATCTGTTTCCTGCCTAGACAGGAAAGGATTAAAGTAGCAGCTTATCAGGGCTCTCTTGATCACTCAGGTCAGAGAGGAGGAAAGGTATGATAGTCATAATTGGAATGCGGGGTGAGCCTGCAGGGGGAGAAGCTGACGTGACATTGCAACAGCCTGAGGCATGCCTTGTGTTCTCCTGGAGAAGCTGTCCCTGGATCATGGGACACTGGCAGTGGCAGGCTACACAGGCTCCTGGGGGAGTGTGGTAGTGTCCTGTGCTTGCACACAGGATTTTTGGTGGCAGTGGCGGCAGCATTAGTGGTCCGTGCCTGACTCTGGGGTCTGAGATGATAGCTGCAGCTGATGCCCATCTCTGGAGCTTGCTTAGGCTGTGCTCTGCCATCTGTGGGCACACAGAGCAGGAAGCGCCTCTCCTTGCGCATCCCGAAACAACAGTTTCTGGCCTCTTAGGCAGGTCCAGACTTTTTCCTGGACTCCCTCCCAGTTAGCTGTGGTGCACTAACCCCTTCACGCTGTCTTCACGCTGCCAACCCCAGTCCTCTCCCTGGGATCTGACCTCGGAAGCCCGATCCTCAGCTCCCAGTCCCCAGCCCCCCGGCGGGTGAGCAAAGCGTCTCAGGCTGGTGAGTGCTGGTCAGCACTGAGCCTCTTTGCAGGAATCTCTCCACTTTGCTCTCTGCACCCATTGCTGCGCTCTCCTCCGTGTCTCTGAAGCTTCCCCCACACACACCCCACCCCCGTCTCCGTCAGTGAAGTGGCTTCCTAGTGAGTGGAAACTTTTCCTCCTTCACAGCTCCCTCCCAGAGGTGCAGGTCCCGTTCCTATTCTTTTGTCTCTGTTTTTTCTTTGCCCTCTCCAGGTACATGGGGATTTTCTTGCCTTTTGGGAAGTCTGAGGTCTTCTGCCAGCGTTCAGTAGGTGTTCTGTAGGAGTTGTTCCACATGTAGAAGTACTTTTGATGTATTTGTGGGGAGGAAGGTGATCTCCACGTGTTACTCCTCTGCAATCTTGAAGGTCTCTCTCAGATTTTTTCTTAATGGAAAACACATTTGTTCTTTCACTCTTAGTCTCATAAAATACTATACGTTTTTTGGATAGTATTTATCACAGAAAAATATGTTATTGTGAGATTTTATTTCGCATCTCTCTCCTCAGTACTTTGTAAGCTCCATGATAACAAGAATCAAATTTCCTAATGAACATCTAGTACTAAGTTTGAAATACATAAGCATCTTGCTCAAGATAGGAATTCAAAAATACTTCTATTGAATAATACTGATTTTGTATAAAAATACGTCTAGAGGCATTACTTACAAAAGCAAAGGACAATAAAATATGTAAGTATAAAAATTGGGGAAAGATGGAGTAAATTAAAGTTTACACCTAGGACTGAATTCCAGTCATTCATTACACACAGTGTTTCAGAAAAAATATTTAACAGCATTAGTATTCTCAAGCATGAGAAAACATTATATTGTTTTGGTTATCATTTTCCTCTGGGCACACAACCCTCCCTATTGACAAAACTAAAATGAAATAGAATATTCTTATCATGAGCTGTCCAGACACTGAAATAAATACCCAGTGTAATTTTTTGCTCTTCAAGGAAACCTGAAGTCACATGGCTAAGTACCTGAATAGTCCAGAAATGGAGTACAGACATATATAGACCATTCTGTCTTACAGGGGGTTATCATAAAAGAGGACAGATGGAGTAAAAAGCACTTAGTTTTCTGTAAAACTAGGCCACAGAGATGCTTGATGTATGGAATTACTGTGGCTACCCCTGGAAAACTGTCCTATATAGAATCTCTTCACAAGCACCCTCTAGGTTTTCCAGAAGGAATAGATGGGGAATATTATATTATTTAGAATGCTTTTGGATTAATTAATAGGAATTTTTTATAAACTTACTAAAACAATGAGATCATCTATTGTCTCATAAAACTGGAAGTTGGAGCAGATTTCTAAGCTCACTGAATACATGACTTAATGAGGTCATCAGAGTCACTGGTTTTATCTGTCTTTTATCTCTTTTGTCCTCAGTTTGGCTTTATGCTAAGACTGGTTGCCCTCAGGGTTACAAGGTGACTGCCAGTAGCAATCAGTTTTAGAGGAACAACTGAAGAGCAAAGAAGAACTTTCCCAGAAGCCCTTAGCTGACTTCCCAATTCTTTTAATTCTCAGTAAATTCCATGTCTATTTTCCAACCAATCACTGATAGGTGTAAAGATAAATATTGTGATTGGTTTAGACTAAACAGAGCCCACTCAGTCTCTACTAAGTTATATAAGCTTCATAGAATGAACTGGATATTTGGGGAAAATGAATTCAGTTTCTAGTAGGGAAATGAAGGGGGCATATGGAATATAAATGGATAAGCAACAGTTAAAATCCAATATTACAAGCTCTTTGGCTATCCAAGAACTTATTCCACATACATATTTTCATTCCACACATTCTACAATACATTAAAAAAAAATTCATGCCCACTTGAAATATGTCTTAATTCCTTTCCAAAGGGAGAAAATCCAAAGTCAATTACTGCATTTATTCTGAAGTACAAGATCTCTGGGTAGTGTTCAGTCCTCTGACATGGCTCCCAATGGTCCAGTGATAAAGTGATTTATCTTCCTTAACTGTACACAAAGTGGTAAAAAGCATGATAATTACAATAAAAAACTCCCTTTTGTAAAGGTGGACAACGGGAAAATATGCAGTTGTCTATAATATACTTTACTTGTTGGACAGGGATACAAAAACTTCCTGTTCTGTCAGTGAAGTGATTTTCATAGCTTGTGAATCAGAGAGATTTTATTCTCCTCTCTCAGAGTATAGCCATGTCTGTTGTCTCTGTGACCCTAGAGTGGACAGTGTAAAATTTCTTTCCTGGGTCTGCACCACTTTAGCAACGTACTTTCTGTAGGTGAAAATTCTTGGGACTAGTGTTTACTTTAGAAGGTTTAGCAATCATATACTCTAACCAGGCTTGGGGTCACTTTGGTATACATTTCTTTTAAAACTAGTTATACAGTCTACTTGTTTTCAATTAACTACATGACTACTAATACACAATCAGCAATTATTTGGGCCTATGAATCTGGAAGTCTCTGGTTTATGATAACAAGCTCTGTGCTCTGTCTGTGCCATGAGACCTTAATGTAACACTTTCCTTTCCTCTTGGCCTCAGTTACCAGGTGATTTAACCAACTGCCTCTGGCACGAATATCGCTGCTTTAGACAGCTGTATCTTCACAATAATCAGACTGTGCCCTTCATCAGTCACACAATGCTTTACAGGAGGTGCTTGGAAGAGGTTTGGGGGGACAAGTGTTTTGTTCTAATCTTATTTTCTCTCAAATTCCCAAACGTTTAGAGTATCGTTCTTACAAGCCTTAGCTTTTCTAAATCATCCAGGCCCCTGTTTACTAAACTGTCAATTGTTTTGATTATAATCCATAAGTGAAGATGACCTCTCTTAGCAGAGACATATTTTTCTCGCTCAGATTTCATATGAGTCACCTGCAGACAAAAGTTTTCTCCATATTTTAAGGTGTTATCTAATGCGAAAGAAAAGATTCAACCTAGTTCAATCTCATAAATATTTCCTACTAGGATTCATGATGACTCAGCCATCATCAAAAGTTGATACATCTCAATATACAATAGGCAATAAACAGAACTTTTCTGTAGAATAACTAGTATTTTAAGATTCCTGTGACAGAAAAATATTATCCTTATTGCCTTGTATCAATTTTACTCAATTCCATATTTTAGAATGTTATTTTCAGATTTCCATTTCTAACACAAATATTTTGTTCATTTAGGATGCTGACTCAAGGAACTCTGATTCAAACAGCTTAAATATGATTGCTATGAATAAGCTGATACAGAAGAAGTCTAGGAGAAAGACAATCTTCAGAATTTATCAATTTAGGAGCTCATTAGTATTATAAAGGCTCAAGTTTTACTATCTCTCAGCTCTCCTGGCCACAGTATTGATGCCACCCTAAAATTGGTTCTGTACATACTTGTAGAATTACTGCCAAGAATGATCATGATTACCTGCATTTTCCTTCACATCAGTGATAGAAGAAGAAATGTTTCTGGAAATCATTGCTAATTACAGAGAAATGATTTTTCCAAAAGCAAATTTCTTTATGATTCTCTGTGATCTGAATTTCACTGCATTTCTATTCCTGAAAAAAAAAAAAGATCACTGACAAGTAGAATGACAGCTTAACCTGAATGTTTGATGAATGGCACATTATTGGTTTCCAATGTGTCATCCACAGCCTATGGATATCCAAGCTACCTGTGGGAAGGTTGATATCTAATCAAAATCAGAGTTGTTAGTAAAAGGAAGCAATGCTATGGCTTAAGCAAACAACCATATCTACTGTAAGGACGCTAGGAAATTACTGGATTTCTTGATAAAAAAATGTATTAAGGCTTAGGACATGAAGATTGATAGAACTGATGGAAATATAAGAGCAGTACTACCCCATAGGTAAGTACAGTAATCATAGGGACTTTATATATAGTTTTTCATGATTACAAGACATTAGGGAAATTCAACTAAATTTAGATGTATTTTCTTTGGAGAACTATGTTGTATTTCTTCCTGTATTGTTTTACTGTATTACTAACAGATATTGTTCCCAAGAACATACATTAATAGCTCTACTACATACAAATCTCAGATTCTTAGAGTCTGTTTCCAAGGGAATTCTATCTGCTACAGAATCTGATTGGGTCAATTAGATATTATCCCATTATCCAATACATGTTGTTTCTAATAGGATGAGTTTCTGATGATGAATAAACTCCTGGTCTTCCTTATGTCTGTCTGTACATGGTGGATTTTAGCAAGGTGCTAAAAAGAAAAAAAAATGATATTAAGAATATAAACATACCTTTTACAAAATATATAAATAAGTGTATTAGTGTAGGCTTTAAAAAGAATACCAGTCCACAGTATTACTAGAGAGAGGATAAAATAACATAAAAGTTAATACATTGCTGAGATTGTAAGAAGATAAGGCAGGCAATTAAGTTCTCCCACCAAAGAGATAAAACACAAAACAATAAAAACAACAAAAGATGACTTGTAATCAGAGAAGTGATTTTAGTCAAAGAAATCTGAGACTGTCTTAGAGTCAAATTCAATATCAGTTTAGGAAAAACTGACTAAATCATGGACTTTTGCTAAGTTGGCGATGAATCTTACACCTGTATATTAAGTGCAGAGTCTCACTGGGGGCTAAAACAGGAGGGTACAAAAAGGTGCCTATCACTAATGGAAGGCTGTAAGAAATCATATTTTTATGCTGTGGCTAGGGGTTAATAATAATATACCCTGCATGTTTGCAATTACAGATCTCACTTGGGTCTGAAGTTCAAATTAGAAGTAGATCTCTAATCATAAAAATCATATATTGATAAATTGAAGCTAAGTTCAAGATAGTTTCCCAGGTTAATAGTGTTCCTTGGAACCCAGAAGAAGCACATTTAAACCTATTTTAGATGAAATTATTCTCTACTTAAGCTCTCAGAATTTCAACAAACTAAATTGAAAAATAAAAAAAGACCTCAATATCAAAGATGAACTATAGATGAAATGAAGTCAAACATAAATAAAAGTCAGCTAAAAAAAAGAGGAACTGATAGACATACCATATCCTTTAATAAATCCAGTGATTTTTGAAAAATCAGTTCTAAATGTAAAGAAATTATATAAAATTATTTTATAAAATAAAGACAAAATCAAGAAAAAGTCTACATCTATTTGCAAATATCCAATGCAGTTCTTAAGAAAGAAAAATGTTAAAATTAAAATCACTATAAATACATTAAATGTAAGATTTAATTTAGCTAAATAGACAATTATTATTATTTATTTATGACATACCCAATTTAACAGGACATAGAAAGCCTGAAGTATAAGTGACAGAAAGAATCTAAGGGGAGAATACTGATCAAAAAGAAATGGATTTAGTTATAATAATATCAGAAAAAGAAGTCAAAAATACTATCAGGGATTAAAAGATATTTACTATGATAAAATGTATGAATCATTAAGAAGACCTAGTAACTCCAGCTTCTCAAGCTTCTATAAATATAGCAACTCAATCTTCACAAGGGAAAATTGAAAATCCACAAACTGGGAAATGTTCTCACACTTCTTTCACTTAATGCTATGTTAAAAAATATTTATAGATATAGATAGGTAGATGACAGCTAGATGAATGAATGGATGTGTGTGTGTGTGTGTGTGTGTGCACGTGTACATGCATATGTGTATCTTATAAGAGTCTTGAATCAGCAACAGAATTATTGAATCTGACACTGACCTGGGGTAACATTCAGACACTTCAAAAACATCTAGATAAGTGGTCTGAGGTATCAATAACATCTATTAAACAGAAATGATACCCTCTCAAGTTGTTAGCATGAGAGATATGGAGGTCAGGTGATAAACTGAGTTCTGACCCAAGCCCAATTCACAGTGTGCTCACTGGTTCATAATGAAATTTGTGGATATTTATCCAGTTCCTGATATATAAGTGGAAAAAACACAGTTAGTGATAGAACACCCCTGGTCTTGCTTTTCAAATTTGTGTAGGAGAGCCAAATGAAACTGAACTGAACTTGTCTCCCATTCCAACAAGCATGAAATCAACAGCAATACTGCATTTCTGGAATTATTGAAGAGATGTGTATTACTGTCAAAGATATGAAAAATGTAGTAGTTGTGATTTCTAGATATCGGCACTTAATTTTCTTACATGGCTTTAGCACAACAGTGATGGATCATGGCACATAAACGTGGGCTCCTGTATATTTAACAGGTGGTAGCCTGATTTTGAATTGAAACTGCTATGTCTACATGTGATACCCTGACTAGAAAAGCTTATCATAGACATTATCATTGGAGATTTAGGTGTGCATCTATTGGTTTGGAAAATAATAAATAAGTAAAATTTCAATCTCCATTAAGTGTGTGTGTGTTTATATCGTAAGGACCAAGGACGATAGTTCCACCTTCATGGTTTTATATAAGTATTACATCAACTCTCTTGCTTTCTACATAATACTGTATATAGGGCATTTATGATCTCAATAATCCATAGAAGATACCAGTAATTTGCTATATTGATTACATCAAGTTAAATTGATCTGTTGAGCTGGAAGTGTCAAGTTCCCTAGATGCCATGTAAGATACATATATATTCTCATTACATATTCACTATGCTTTTACATGGATAAGATCTTTATCCTTGTACCTCCAACCACTAAGTAAAAGACCCAGGTCTTGGTTGACAACTCTAGATTTTGAAAAACAATGACTACACTTGGAAAACTGTTCCAACCTATTCACTGGGTTACCTGAAAGTTTGCTAAATTAAAGTAAGTTCCAGAGGGAAAAAAGCCACATTTCCAGGCTATGGTAAACTTTTTCTTTTTCTTGTGTTGTACACTGTAGCATATTCAGTGATATACCAAGAAAAGTAAGGATGCTAGATGATATATATCAAGCCCTAATATGAGAGTAGCAATAATTTCTAAGGTTTGGGGGAAAGAATATGCATTCTTTGTCATAGAACTACTCCTTATTTGTTTATAGCACCTGGGATGCTACCACGTCCTAGAAGTGAAAGATTTCCTAACCAGGACCACAAATTAATCGATACTTTTATGCTCACTATGAGCTATGTTTGATCTCATCAACCATGTTAATAAGTCATGTGTGTCCTGCAGCCATCCTTTAGTTAAACCAGACTTAATCAGGTCTAGAAAGCACAAGTAAATTACATGAACAGAGTCCCATGACAACTACCTCTGCTGTATTGTTGCTCATCCTTAATGCAAATCTGTGGCTTTATGAAAACCTTCCTACAGCCAACTGATAAAAAAGAAGGAACTTGGGACTGATTCACAGATGGGTTTCTACAATATATTGGCAGTAGTCAGATGAATAGTGGAGACACATAAGAGCCACATTTAAGGATGCCTCGAAGATATAATAGTGAAGGAAAATCTTCACAGTGAGGAGAGCAGTGAGGAGTATACCTTTCTATCCACTTCCTGTGGATTAGAGGTAGTCTGGTGTTTTTACATACATGAATTTCTGGACTGTGGATAATTTCAGGGTCACTTCATCAGGACCTGAACTAAATAAGACAGGATCACTAAAAACAAGTTTCAGGGAAGAAATACATGATGGACCTATGGGAGGGACATGAACTATGAGGATTTTTCATGTCACAATAATACCTGCCAGAAATCACCATCTTCTACATTATCATGTGTCAGGATCACCCATATTCTGCATGTCAGACAACTCCTCTATTGAGCGCCCCCAAATCCCATGAACAGAGGGATCATGGTGGCAGAGATGGAATATATTCATATGTCCAATAACATGGAATTTCTCTCAGTGAGGCTGATTCAGTTACTGCCATTGCTGAATGTTTAAAATGATAGCAGAGACAGGTATTGGGCCTCAAAATAGCACTATTATTTTGGCCACCTGAAGGCTGTCATTTATATTGGACTATTTCCAACTTGGAGGAAGCAGTAATTTGTCTTTACTGGGCTTGACATATACTCCAGATGAGGGTTTACCCTCCCTGTTCACAGTATCCATACCAGCATCAGAGTCTGTTGCCTTCAAACACCCATTGTATCAACGTGGTATCATACAAATATTGCCTGGAACCAATGCATAGCATTGAACCCTATCTCTTGGAAACAGTCAGCCTGATAGAATATTGGAACACAGTGGTGAAGCCTCATCCAAGGCACAGGCTCTGGCACTGTCCTCTTTGACCTGGTATACACCTTGAACCAAAATCCAATGTATAAAATTGCTTGCTAAAGCTATAATACACACCTCTGGAAGCCAAGGGTATGTGTGAAGAGTAGAAATTATCTCCCTTAAAATAATACCCAGAGATTCATTTATAAAATTTGATTCTGTCCCTCTAATATTATATTCTTCTGGGTTAGAATTTCTGGTTCCTTCAAATCAGAAATGGGAAACATTTCTGCTAGAGGAATACAACAGGATCTTCTACTAAATTGGAAATTGTATTATCAATTAGGGACTTTAATTTCATGTCACTAGTCTTATAGGCCAAATAGGAATTCTTATATTGGCTAGGAAAATCAATACAAAACATATGACTATAATTATAATTATATATTATATAACTATAATATGACATGAAACATAGTGTCATGTATGGTAATGACTATCAAGGTACAACTAAAACGACTGTCTAATAAGGACATAGCATTTAACAGATCAGACTCCTTTGGAATGACAACCTTGGTCCCTCTTCTAAACAAATAAGCCAGACTAGCCAAAGTGATAGCTAATGATGAGCCTATTTTACTTCTAAGCAATGATATTGGGTTGGCCAAAAAGTTCCTTTAGTTTTTAAGTAATAATAAAAGACACATTCTTCATTTTCACCAAGAACTTTATTGAACAACATATTCACTCTTTTGTTCCACTACGTTCTGCCATTTTTCAGGCAACTTCATAATTCCATCTTCCCAAAACTTTTTATTTTTTGAGCAAAGAACTATTCCAATTGCCTTTTACAGTCTTCCATTAAGAGAATTTTGTTAAAACCAAAATAAATGGAAATCCGAAGGTGCAGTATCTGGTGAATACAGCTGATGAATCAGAACTTCCCAGCCAAGCTGTGACAGTTTCTGCCTGGTCATCAAAGAAACATGTGGTCTGGCATTATCCTGATGGAAGATTATGTGTTTTCTGTTGACTAATTCCTGGTGCTTTTCATCGAGTGCTGCTTTCAGTTGGTCTAATTGGGAGCAGTACTTGTTGGAATGAATCATTTCGTTTTCCAGAAGGAGCTCATAATAGAGGACTCCCTTCCAATCTCACCATATATGCAACATCACCTTCTTTGGATGAAGACCAGCATTTGGTGTGGTTGGTGGTGGTTCATTTCACTTGCCCCATGATCTCCGCCGTTCCACATTACTGTACAGTATCCACTTTTCATCACCCATCACAATTTGTTTTAAAAACGGAACTTTTTGTTATGTTTCAATAGAGAATCGCATGCGGAAATACGGTCAAGAAGGTTTTTTTTGCTTAACTTATGTGGAACCCAAACATCAAAGTGATTAACATAAGCAAGCTGGTGCAAATGATTTTCAATGCTTGATTTGGTTATTTTGAGTATGTCTGCTATCTCCCACGTGGTATAACGTTGATTGTTCTCAATTAATGTCTCCATTTGATCGCTACCAACTTCAACTGGTCTACCAACTGTGGAGCATTGTCCAGTGAGAAATCTCCATCACGAAACTTCGCAAACCACTTTTGACACTTTTGATCAGTCACAGCACCTTCTCCATATACTGCACGAATCATTTTTTGCGTTTCAGTTGTGTTTTTACCCTTCTTGAAATAATAAAGTATAATATGCCGAAAATGTTGCTTTTATTCTTCCATCTTCAATATTAAAATGGCTACACAAAAATTCACCAATTTTGATAAGTTTTAAAAAATGCACTGATATGACAGCTGTCATAATACAATCTAAGAAAACTGTTTCAAATGAAGTTAAAAACAACTAAGCACTACTAGAGCCCTCTTATGGAAAAAAATGAATGAACTGCTTGGCCAACCCAATAATTAGCTGGTATTTTGGAGGAGACTGACTAATTAGACTCGTACTTCTCCTGGATTTATAAAGTAGGGATGATTTATTAACATGAGGGAAAAATGGAGAATATAGAACTAAAATAAAATGGGAAATCATAAAATATTTAAGTGGCACAATGAGTGGACTGAATTGGGCAAGGTTATGTGTGTCTCTGTTACTTCTTCAATTCCTCTGAATGTCTTCTTTGTTCTTTTCTTTGAGGTTGCATTTTCATGGGATCTCAAATCCATTCTTGGACAAAATACTACACTATACGGCAGCAAATATGGCTGCCTGATTAGACATATATTGCAACCATAAAGTCTGGGGTTGTTGCATCCCTTTGTAATTAATATTGATGAATCAGTAATAAAAGAAAGCTAAGCATATCACTTCTCCCTTAATTCTCTCTTCCATGAGTAATTCTAAGATAAGTTAGTCTCATGTGCCTAGTGCAACAAACATCTACTAAATAATTTGGTGTTTCTGTTTATGGATTACTGCTATGTATCTTTTCTAGCCTCATTTTCCTTTTATTCCCTTTTTTTCATCTTCGTCACCCTGGATGTTTCCTTCAAAATCAAGCCCAGAATTGTAATCTTTGTGTTAGGCTTTAAAAGCAAACGACATTCTTTTCTTTCAAGGGGATAAAATAATAAATAGAATCACACCCCATGCAATCAATCAAAAATTTACAGCACAGATAAAAACTGTTAAAATAGAAAGAAGACATATGTATAAATCAGGGATCTCAAAGAAACACAACCAATAGAATTTGTGTGTATGTGTGTGTGTGTAGTTATCTCTGTTTGCTGATCATATGATCTTGTATATAGAAAATCCTAAAGGCTCCACCAAAACAATGTTAGCACTAATGAACAAATCCAGTATTCTCTTATGAAATTAAGTGAGATTATCTATGTAGAGCCTTAGGACAGTGCCAGTCACAAATATGCATTCAATGATGTAGGCTATTACATGAACAGTGGTACACAGTTACTGATGATATGGAATTTATACTGCTGATGCATTTTATAGTGGAAAATTTAAACTATGAGTATCTTTCAAAAGAAATGCTGTAATTTCTCAATTTTTCTAAGCTGGAAACAATGGGAACCCTCAAATGATCCTTTTTCTGGCAAGGGTAGAGAAGCAGTCTCCAAGGTAACTAAATCCCAAACCATATCAGAATTTAGAAATAAAATCTATACTTTAAATTTCACTAAGAAGCAGAAGGGTAATTGGTAACACTTTGCAGCTCAGTAGCAAAAGGCCCTGTATAGTCAACCCTCTGTTCACCCAGTCTTCAACGTTAATAACCAGTTATTACTGGTTTCATACTAACAGCAATTCTACTCAATTTAAGTAAAATTCAAGTCCTTCAGCATTGTTCTATGTTTATATTTAGAAGTTTTGGTGTCTTAACTATCCACTTCACTGAATTTTGCTTTCATTTTTTTATGAATAACCTTTAATTGACAATTATAAAATAGAACATTGTGCAGTACTATTTGATAATATTTACCATGACATTAAGACATAGGTTAATTAGAATAATGTTTAAACTATTCAGAATATAATTTTCAGTTGAATGAAACAGTTGTATTTGCTGTTCCTCTTATCTTAATTACTTGATAACATGTGTAGATGAGATGAATGCATAATTCTATCTATTAAGAATATGAAAGTAAGTGTTTCTTCTTTTTTATAATCTCTGAAAATGAAGTTTTAATGCCAATGCATTGTTTCTACAGTTCCATCATGGGTTTTGGGCTATAAATGCTCATAGCATATTACAATGCAAAATACATTTTGTGTATTTCTCTGAAATTCAAATCCACTACACCCAATGCTTTCTACATAGCTTCCAAATTAGTCATATAGTACTGAATTCATACTTTTTTAATTTCAAAGAAATGTCTTATTTTCTAAGTATTTTTTAAAAGGAAGTACATTCTTCAACTCAAAATTTGCCCAAGCATATTTTCTGCTAGGAACCAACACACTAAGTGTGTTAAAATCAAGTGAGAAATATTACTTTTGCTTAAAATACAAAAATTCTGATGAAAAAATTAATGTTACTCAAGTATCATCAAGTTATACCACAACATTACTTATATATCATTGGCAATGGATGCTTCTGACAAAGATTCAAATATAATATCAGCTTTGGAAGACGGAGGAAGCGGAATTTTCTCTCTCACAGCATCTGTAGGCATGCACTGAGTGAAATACATATTGATACTTGCTTAAAATTACCTTCATAAAATATTCAATAAAACCAATGGAGAAAAAAGGATAGTGCTTTGACCTTTTATAAGACATAAAGGTTGCTAAAATCAGCTTTTATAAGACATAAAGGTTGCTAAAATCAGCTCAGCTACCAGTTTGGTCCTTGACTATGAAATTCATTTTTTTTTAAAAACAGGCTCCATTGTCTCTTTAATTACACTATTGGCAACACTGAGATTGTGAAGACTTGTAGGAATTTCTCTATTGTCATGATAGATACTATGAAATTTATGAGGCCTTTATTAATTGCTAATAATGTTGCAGCATTGAACTTTCCTTGCATTTGAAAACAGTGCATTTTATGGAAAGGAAATAATGAAGTAAACGTTCCACTTGATTGTAATGAAGTTTGGATGGTTTGATCAAAATGTCCTTCAGATTTAGTCCATGAGTACTCAACAATCCAATATTTTTCATTAAACGAGAATGCATTCTTGAAAAAAAAGTCATGTCAAATTTTTATCTTCACTTAGTACAAATAGATACAGACAGCCTCTGGGCCAATGAGAACCTGTCAGGCAATGATGGCTAGAGAAGAGTAAGGCAGATCTGGACAACTAGTCATCTAAGTGATGAAAAGTGTAACTTCTGTTTATTTTAAAATACAAGTTAGTCCCTAGGTAAAAATGCCATCACCTACTAGTACCTTAAGCTAGATATATTTTTTTATATTATATTTTTCCTTTTATCGTCTTCCTGTCAGGAAGGGTCAGGATGGCACATACGTGTGGGGTAGAAAGATTAAAGACAAAACAGAAAGCCAATCATTTCAGGACCAAAAGCCTCCTTTTTTCTTACTAGTTTACAGTAACTGTGATAAATGTTATTAAAATCATCATCACTCTTTAAAAATTTATATGTGAAATACTTTTTAACTAATCTTCAGGGAAAAAAATAACTGCATGCCATATAAACTATTTTAGAATGTGGAAAATATAATATCTTTGCCAGTTCATTCTATGAGGATATTATTTGCATGCTATCCAAATAAGTCAGATACCAACACACACACACACACACACACACACACACACACACACCCATTGTGCAAGCCAATTTCACTTACAAAGAGAGATTAAAAGTTTCCAGCTAAAACATTAGAAAATAAATTCCAGCAGTGTTTTAAAGAATTAATTCAACATAACCAAATAGGGTTAATCCAAGAATTTGAGGATAATTAACACATATATCAATACAATTCCACATATTAACAGATTAAAAAATAAAACAACAAGGCCATCTTGAGAGATAATGCAAAAGCACTTGCAAAATATGATAGCAATTCTTGACAAAAGAGATCAGTAAATAGGGCTAGAGGTAAACATATAGTGTAAAAAACTGAACAAAATGTTATATATATTTAGTGAGTAAACCAGATAAATGCATAGGAAATTTCAAGAATGACACACTCAGCAAACCTTGAAGACAGGTTACCACTGGGAAAGGGTATGGTATTCAGGGAAATGTTTATCAGTTTAAAAAGAAAATTCCAATTTCTAATTTATCTCCTTCTACATTATTGGCATATTTACAATAAAATAGTATTTATATACCAATTATGCTTTTAATAAATCTATCCCTGGATTAAATTTAACCATCAGTTAACTATGTATTTGGACTTTGCTAGATTGGCCAAGCTTGTAATTGCTTTTGCTGAATTAAACTGGAAGATGATACCACACTATTTGGAACATTACTTTAAAAAATCACATGAAAATTGTCACTTTATGTAAAGATTTGCAAAGATGCAATTAATGAAATTACAGGGGAAGCTTTCTATGAGCTTCCTCAGGGAAAATCTTTTTCTAATTTCAACATGACTAATAGATGTGTTTTTCCTGAATAAAACACTATGAATGTGATTATTAAAGACTGGTTATTATTACTTATTTATATTAGCTTTTATGAAAGTTAGAGCCATGTGGAAAAATAATATTTAATAAGGATAAAACATATTTTAGCATGGAATTTTTTTATGCCCATGACTTTGTATGTGCATTAACTTTTAAGTATTTTACATAAGCAATTTTGATTGTTGTAGACAAATTATGTTTTGTCAAAAAAGTGGAAAAAAAGTTGAAAATATGTATAATCCCAACTCACAAAGACAAGTATGTTGATACATTGGTATGTTTTCTTCGCCTTTAATTTGGGTGGCATATATTTAATATTAAATTTATACACTCACAAACGTATAAAACACCATATAAATATGTTCCTATGTAATATATATACAAGCATATATAAAATATATATAAGAAACATAAAAACATATATATGTTTTTTGAAAATTGCCATCATTATATATATATGTGTATATATATATATTTATATACCCTGAGTTTTTTTCACTTTGCAATTAACATTTTTTCCTGTTCCTGCTTATCATTACATATTTTATATTATAGCTTGGTGTAGCTTCTCATAAATTATTGTTTATGCAAATTGAATTGTATTTTTCACAATGTCAAGTAAGATGATAATAGGAATAATTTAAAATATATGCTTATGAAGTTTTGAAATCAATTAAAAATATCAATTAATTTGGTGTAAAAGTATTACATATCCTTCATGCTTATTGTTAAGTTAATTCCTAGGGGTTTTATCCTTTTGTTGGTTTTATAAATGGATTATGTTTATATGATATATTTTTTAACTGTCATGATTGTGTTAAAAAAAACAACAACTCTTGATTATGGTAAAAAGCAGTTAACTCTTCTATGTGTAAGAATAACTGCATTCCTCTCCCCTAAGTTATCATCTTAAATTTTATAAAGATACCATCTACAAATTTAGAAAATAATATTTGACCCTTCTTTCCTTTACTTAGAATTTTAATTTCTACTCTCAGTACTTCCACGGCTTAAATGTCCAAACAAAGTTTAATGAAAGCAGAGCAATCACTGATCACACTTCTTTGTTTTTAACTCTAATGAGGGAGCTCTTATTGCTATATTGTAGAAGCTAAAAAGTCATCTGGAATTTTATACTCTCCACCATGCCAAAGATAACATTAAGAAGATATTTATTTATAAACTTACAGTGACTTTATCAAGAAATATTTTGCCACAGACTAACTGAAAAATTTTATTTTCTTACTGAATCAATTGTATATTTTAATACTGAATTACATTTGCATTCCTAAAACATATTTACTTGATCATGGGGTATAATTATATTATATGAAAATGAAATTGATTATTATTCTGAATTTAGTTTTAGCAGTAGGATTTGGCAAGACTTTTCCTTATGTGCATCACTTGTATCAAAGTTATAACAGGTTATTAAAATAACGTGTAATGTTGCCTGGTTTTACAGTCTATGGATAATATTCATCATCAAATGATGAATCATTTGATTCTTGTTAGAAACGCAATAACAATATATGCACTACATTCCATTTCTAAATTCTCAAAAGTTCTGATATCAAAATACATCTGGGCTCACGGTTTTGAGTAAGAGACTGTGCTAATGTATTCACTTGAGTTCCTTTATTTTTGAATTTCTTTCCTCTTTTTGGGTCTCCGTCTCTTCCTCCTTCTTTCTTATTTTAACCTTTCTTGATTACATTTGCCAACAGTTTATCAGTTTTATTCTATATATTTTTAGATATATTGAGTAAGACCCTTGTTTTCTAATTCATTTGGTTTACTTTTTAAATTGAAGTATAGTTGACTTACAATATTATATTAGTTTCAGGTGTACAGCATAGTGATTCAGTATTTTTGCAGATTATGCTCCACTATAAGTTATTACAAGATAATGGCTATAACTCCCTGTGCTATACAGTATATCCTTGTTGCTTATCTATTTTATATATAGTAGTTCATATCTATTAGTCCCATACCCCTAATTTGTCCCTCCCCTCCTTCCCTCTCCTCTTTGGTAACCACAAGTTTGTTTTCTTTATCTCTGAATCCGCTTCTGTTTTGCATATACATTCATTTGTATTATTTTTTAGATTTCACATGTAATACCATACAGTATTTGTCTTTCTCTGTCTGACTTATTTCACTAAGCATATTATACTTACTTTTACTTTTGCATACTGTTTGTCCTTTTTCCCTGGGGTTCTTTATCTATTCTTTTCAAAACTATAAAATGGATTTTGACAGGCTTTGTCAAAATTCTGGCACTGTATTCTATCACTATTTTAAATTACCATTCTGAATTTCTATTCACTACATTCTTCTTGCATATCTAATGTATTATATCTTGCTAATTTTTGAAAACTTATGAGTTAGTGTAAATAACTTGTAATGGAAAGAGAGGTAAATGGAAAAACAAACGGATATAAATAATTTTACATGTATTTTGAGAATCTGAGATATCATTCTACTTTACCATCATGTTATATTTCAGCATTTCCCCAAATAAATTGCAGTTAGTACCCTCACTGCATAATGTATACTTATTTTACAGAAAGCTTTATTTAAAACCTCTTCTTCATAATATAGCAACTATTATGTAGAGTAGATCAAATTATGTCCTCATACTCCGACGAAAACATTTGCTGTCTCTCTCAACCATGTAAGAATTAAAATACAGCCCTCATTATTATAAAACCCATTGAGTAATTAGCTTAATTAATGTGCAGTTTTACTTTATTTATAAAAGCTTATATGTAGCTAGATTTGTAAAATCTAAATGCCTTGACAATACTTACTAAAGCTAGAGATTGGGAAAAATAATAAAAAATTATCCCCTAAGGAGACATAATAGGCCAGAGACCTCTTTAAATAAATATGTTTACCACAAGTTTTATTAAATAAGATCTAACTCACTTCTTTAAAAAATGACCTCATTTTAAGTATAAAGTATTTAAAAGATAATATAATGTTTTAATAAAAATAATTTTTTCACAGAAAAATTTAACAATTTTTGCCTTTTTTTTCCCCAGTATATTTAGGAATACTAATGTCAGTAAATTTCTAAAAGGACTTATGTTATCTTTTGTTAATAAGACACTGAGGGGCTTCCCTGGTGGCGCAGTGGTTGAGAGTCCGCCTGCCAATGCAGGGGACACGGGTTCGTGCTCTGGTCCAGGAAGGTCCCACATGCCACGGAGTGGCTGGGCCCGTGAGCCATGGCCACTGAGCCTGCGCGTCTGGAGCCTGTGCTCTGCAACAGGAGACGCCACAATAGTGAGAGGCCTGTGTACCGCAAAAAAATAAAAATAAAAAAAAATAATAATAAGACACTGAATCTCAAGTATATTGACTTAATAAATATTATGTTATTTATCTGTGGACATGACACAGTTGAAGAGAGAAACTCTGAGCTTTTAATTTTAGCTGCAGCAATGGAAATAGAGGGTGTTTGACAATGGTGAAATGAAACAACTTATAACAATAAGAAATACAACAATAGAAAAAGAATAACAAAAATGTATGGTTCATGCCGTTTTCATTATGAGTCTATGGGTGTGCTATTTTTTCCCAAATGCCAGAAAGGTTCTTAAAACTATTTACATAATATATTCAAAAGAAATTTTTAGAAGGTAATATTTCAATCCTTACAGACAGAAGATATTCTGAGGAATGCATTGATACTGAAGGTAAGTAGCAATAAAATTTCTCTCATGTTTTATAAAATAGTGAATATGAATATAAATAGGTAGATCAATAAACACAGTTAATAAAGTATGTACATTTGCAATAGAAAGCATCAGCCTTCAAAGTTTGACACTGGAGCAAATACAAATAAAGAGATTAAAGAATTCAGCAAAAATCAGTGTATCAACTTGGGACAACTGCATCAAAAATACTCTGGGCCATACTTGGCTACAGAACAGCAAGGAACTTAAAAGTACATGAAGAAGAACCATAAGACATGTTCTGAACCCAAAGAGTCTGCACCACAGTAAACTCAAAGTTTTATAGTTAATCATAAAGCCATAACATGAACATGTAAGGTCATTGTTCATTGTTTTGTCCTCAGTGCCTAGAATTTCATCAGTAACTTATCAATAAATGCTTGATTAATAAATAAAAAAAACAAGCTATAGCTATACTTACACTTACCAAGGCATAAGGAAATTTTATGGATAAATCATAGATAGATAATAGATTGATGACAGGTAGATGTTTGATAGGTAGGTGGATAAAGACAATTTAGTCATTAATATATGTTCCAAACTTATCAAATCATATGTAGTTCTTTAAAAGTTCCACATTGCAGGAATATCTTCAAGTAGTTTCAAGAAAACTTATTGGAGTTGAACCGATTGAATAACATTTGCAGAGTCAAAAGGTAAGTAACATTCTTATTGAATTGTGTCTGTATAGGTATTCTTTCTTTCTTTTTTTTTAACATCTTTATTGGAGTATAATTGCTTTACAATGGTGTGTTAGTTTCTGCTATATAACAAAGTGAATCAGCTATATGTATACATATATCCCCATATCTCCTTCCTCTTGTGTCTCCCTCCCACCCTCCCTATCCCACCCCTCTAGGTGGATACAAAGCACCAAGCTGATCTCCCTGTGCTATGTGGCTGCTTCCCCCTAGCTATCTATTTTACATTTGATAGTGTATATATGTCCACGTCACTCTCTCACTTCATCTCAGCTTACCCTTCCCCCTCCCTATGAATAGGTATTATTTCAAATTAGGCAACACTCCAGGAGCATATGTTCTGAAATCATTACTATAGGCAATAGTTAATATATATTCCTGATGAGTAGGAAATATTAACAAACTTTAACTATTTAAGGTGCTCTGTGAAGAAAATCAAATAATAACTTTTAGTAAATTTTATGGTCTATCTACAAGTGATAGAAATTTTATACTAGTGGTTTATAACAGTGAGTGATCAGCACTCCCCACTCAATGAAAATTAAAAAAAGAAACAAATGAACAAAAATCATCTCTTTCTACTTCCAAAATAAGAAGTTAAATACAGGAAATTATATAGTTTTGGCTTTGTCAATTTATTGATAATCATGTCAATCTTTGTCATTTATTTTGAGGCTGTGTGGCTAGGCATATAAGATTACAGCTTTTATTTTTTTATTTGTGTCTTTATTTTTTTTTTTTTTTTTGTGGTACACGGGCCTCTCACTGTTGTGGCCTGCCCTCCCCCCACACCGCGGAGCACAGGTTCCGGACGCACAGGCCCAGCGGCCACAGCTCATGGGCCCAGCTGCTCCGCGGCATGTGGGATCTTCCCAGACCGGGGCACAAACCCACATCCCCTGCATCGGCAGGCGGACTCTCAACCACTGCACCACCAGGGAAGCCCTACAGCTTTTATTTTAAATTTGGGATGAATTGCTCCTTTTATCAGGTCATGGTCTATTTTATCACTACTACTAATATTGGATTTTAAGTTTAATTTCTATGATAATAATTTTGGCAAACCTTTTTTTAAAAAAGTATTTGCCACATACGTCTTATTTAAATTTTAATTTTGAGATTATAGAATTGCAGAGTAGTGTTACCTACCAGAGACAATGCAGAGGGAGACAGGAAGCACTTCTGTGGTTTTTTTTGTTTTTTAAATTTTATTTATTTTTTTATATGGCAGGTTCTTATAAGTTATCTATTTTACACATATTAGTGTATGTATGTCAATCCCAATTTCCCAATTCATCCCACCACCACCACCACCACCACCCCACCCTGTTTCCCCCCACTGGTGTCCATACGCTTGTTCTCTACATCTGTGTCTCTATTTCTGCCATATTACTCAGCCTTAAAAAGGAACAAAATTGGGTCATTTATAGGGATGAGGATGGACCTGGAGACTGTCATACAGAGTGAAGGAAGTCAGGAAGAGAAAAACAAATATTGTATATTAACACATATATGTGACATCTAGAAAAATGGTACAAACTTCTCCAGTTTTTAATAATGTTTTATTTCTTAATTAACTGACCTGCACACTGACAATTTATGCGCCTCCATTAATTATCCTAAAACAAAAAGTAAGTGTCCATCATTTCTTCTGATGTATATATGCCAACATGACATTATTTCTCATTGCTCTCCATGTTATGAAATAGTTGTCTAAATGCTCTTTAGCAGTGAGCTTTAGGTTGGAAAACACAGAGGCTTTGAGCTCAAGGCCCTGGAGAACTGCTATCATTTGCCTTCTCTTTCTGCCTCAAGAAACTGCCACAGTTATAACATCTCAGTGCCTTGGTCTGGCCCCCATTAAAAGCCCTCCTCTTTAGAAGTTTAGTAACACGCATCTAGAAAACAACTTGCAGTTACTGACATTATGTGGCTTCTGTCATGAGCTTGGTGCTTGCTGAACTGCCTTTACCAGAACATGAGTTTAGTTGTTGAGGCCTTAGATATCTATATATCTATAATAAGATAAGGACTACTGTTCAATCTAAGCATAGCTAGTCCCCTCAAAGTTACAGAGAAGGAAAAGGCTATTCCTAAGTGATAAGTTATAGAGCCCTTGTCTAGAATTATCAAGAGAAATTTTGGTCATCTTCCTAGTTTAAATAACACATAAAATTGTATAGAATTAATTTTCATTCAAATCTTGTCCAGGGACAGAAACTTTAATGCCTCTTACTATGTAACAGGCACGGGGATAAGCAGTCTAAATACATAATTTCACAACAAGCCTATGAATTACTACTACTACTATTAATATTATTATGAGCCTAATTTAACAGAAGAGGACTGAGGCACAAAGGTATTAGGTAACGTGCCCAAAGAATCAAAAATGCCTTGCCTCTTTTATTTCATTCTGGTATCACAAGGATCAGCTCTCACTACCTACAGTCCCATTCATCGAGCAACTGGTTCTTCTGAGGCTTCCCTCTTGGTTTTATTCAGGAATGCCAATGATGAGGTAAAAAAGTGAGTTTCATTCAGATTCCCAGCAACCTAAGGTAGGAATCAAAAAAGTTATTTAAGCTCTAAAAGACTTCAACAGTCTGTAAAACACATTGGAGGTGATTGTACATGATAAATGACAAGCCTCATTTTTCTAGTTCTTGTTCACATTTCCTAATACACAACTTCAGGGATCTCAATAAAGCTGTTGCTCCTAGTGTATCTGGAAATTCTCATAAAATTTTCATAAAGCCTCAAACATGATTTTATTCTCCTAGGCTACAAACACTAATTATACACAGGCTAAGTGCATGGGGGATCATTCTCCCAGGCACTTGGATTTTCAAACTAAAGAAAGAGCTCAAGGTGCTGTAGAAAATAATGATAATAACAATAACAACATCAGCAAGAACAATAATACAATAGCAATAGTGTGTCAGTGCGAGGAAGAAACTTTTCCTCTGTGTTAGGGAATCTGTTGGTGGGAATGTAAATCAGTGCAGTCACTGTGGAAAACAGTATGGAGGTTTCTCAAAAAACTAAAAATAGAACTATGATATGACCCAGGAATTCCACTCCTGTGTGTATATCCAAAAAAAACAAAAACACTAATTCAAGAAGTTACATGCACCCTAATGTTCACAGCAGCATTATTTACAATTGCCAAGATATGGAAGCAACCTAACTATCCATCAACAGATGAATGGATAAAGAAGATGTGGTATACACACACACACATATGTGCACGCACACACACACAATGGAATACTACTCAGCCATAAAAAAGAACAAAATTTTGCCACTTGCAGCAACATGGATGGACTTGGAGGGCATTATGTTAAGTGAAATAAGTCAGACAGAGAAAGACAAATAATGTATGACATCACTTATATATGGAATCTAAAAAATACAACCAACTAGTGAATAAAACAAGAAGGAAGACTCACAGATATAGAGAACAAACCAGTAGTTACCAGTTGAGAGAGGGAAGGGGGGAGAGCCAATATAGGGGTAGGGGAAAAATGCATTATTATGGGATTATATGAAATCATGTGTGTGAAACTTTTGAAAATTGTAAAGCACTAAAGAATTTAAAGAATTCTCATTCAATTAAAAAAATAAATGCTAGAGCTGTTGGAAAAAAAAGAGGAGTAATAGCCTTTACAGAGGAGCCATAAGTATAAACAACTTCAAACTTCAAGTCAACCCTCTTTCTTATCTCCTTCTCCATCCAGATTTTATAATTTCTATAAAAATTTAGACTGATCAAAAATGACTGTAAGAATGCTATATTTTAAATATTAAATAATAACTAGAAACATAGGTACTATAGTACAAGTTTTCTAGATAAAATTGATGTTGATATCTATGTTCTGGTAAGGGCATGCTCTAGACTTTAAAAAGATAAAAGAATGAAAGAAATCAATAATAATAATAAAAGCATATAACTAGGTGTTGTTGAAGAATGTATTGAACCAGATCTCTGGTTCACCTGTATGGATCACTCTATTCATGCAATGTCACTGAGTCATTCATCTTTCTGTGAATCTATTTGTTGTACTGGTTCAATATTAACTGACTGCTTATTAAACATAAAGCACAATCCCTGAAGGTAAGATAACACAGCTGCCTCAGAGTTAGCTCTACCTTTGTAAACTTACACCATAAACTCCAAGCGGGTAGGAGATGATACCAGTCAGTCCAGTAGTAGTGTGAGAGTAACCTTGATCTTGACCACTTACCAGATGAGATGAACTGTGAAGTGAGTTGTGCAGAAGAGGAAAAAGTTGCAAACAAATGAGAAAAGTTCCTTATATTAGTAAAAGAAATGTAGGGTAGAAATAATGGGGTTAATCAAAGAGACTTAGTGTTAACACATAGAAAATGGTGGTCCACTTTAACAGGGAGTTCCAGACTTCCCCTTCCTTGCTACTACATTACTTTACCCAGTGAGATACAGGGTCAGGCATTAACAGAGCCCTTCTGCCAAGGGTGGAATACTTAACATGATCAGGGAAGCATATGAGGCCGTACACTGTGCCCTCTGAGGGTCTGCTCTCTTTTTGACTCTTCCACTCTTGAGACTGACAATCAATCCCCACCCTGAGCAGATCTGGATATTTTAGCTCTAGAGAGGATCTAGCTTAGATTTGGCTCTCCTGAGAAATGTTTTTTCCTTCTCATCTTAGCTGTTTTCTTCCTTGGGTCTTTCTTTCCATGCTGCCCCGTGTCATGAAACTAGGGAGCTACAGGGCAGAGCTAGAAAACAGGCACCAGAATTGTGTTTGGCCAACTGTTAAGAAAGGTCCTAGACCAGTCTGGAGCCCTCTCAGGAGAGAGAAGAATTTGTTCCTCAGTTGCTGAGAGGCTGACAGATGATCTTCAAGCATCATCGCCCTTTGAGGATTGCCTTAGCTAAGAAAGCTACCCTG
Organism: Phocoena phocoena; assembly: GCF_963924675.1. Lineage (NCBI taxonomy): Eukaryota > Metazoa > Chordata > Mammalia > Artiodactyla > Phocoenidae > Phocoena > Phocoena phocoena. Next base: position 24,622,396 of record NC_089221.1, read on the forward strand.
CTCAAATTTATATCTCCTTCACTCAGCTCACATTCACAGCTACTCATCCCTACTCAAGAAAACTCTGAAAGGCCATCCCAGCTCCAGAGCTCTTCATGGGGTCAGCAGAGGATGGCATTATAGTTCAATTTCTCCCTCTGCCCCATCCTACTTCCTTCTCATCCCTTTGGCAGCCCAATATCAATCCTCAATGAATGTCCTGCTCATTGTTTTTTTAAGCAAAAAGCATTCTTAGCTTGTAAGCTGTATGAAAACAGGCAACAGGCTAGATTTGGCCCATGGCTGTAGCTTGCCAACCCTTGTTCTACAGCCACTTTCATGAATTATGTCAGCTCTGGGAGTCTTAGTATAAGCTTATGTTATGTGACACCCATTTCTAAAGTTAAAATATTTAAGCTAAACATGCTTACATTAAGTCATTGATGGACAAATCAATAATGCGACCAATTCAAAAACAGTAAGCAAAACCATTCACAAGAACAAAAACACTCCTACTCTCCGTGCTATATTTTCTATGCTATATATTTGAAATAAAAGGAAGACTTTGTTGTGTTAGTTTGAGGGTCAAATATTCTTGAAGTGACGTATAAGTCACTTGGCAAAGAAAAACATTATCAGCAATTACATGTGAAAGTTTAGAGCTGCGATCAAGAGTGGTTTTCTACAATTTTCCCACTTTGAGTTTCACAGAATCTAGCAGTCTTCAGAAGGAAGGCACAATATCACATTCATTTCTGACTAACACTGGAAAGAAGCTACATGGAAATGGTTCACTGAACCCATTCATCAAGAGACCTAGTATCTGCTCAGTGGCAACTGTGACCTCAGGCCAGCCATGCCACTGTCCTCTTCTTCAACCACTTTAGCGATGAAAATGGACATTACACCCCTGAGGGTCTCCACTTTCCATCTCAGAGTTGTAGAAGAATCAGCAACAGGGATTGTCACCTTAAGGGCTGGGTACTCAAGAATGTTCGTGAAATGAATTATTGTGAGTGAATGAATACATGAGGAGCTCAGAAATGGTCCTCCAGTGAAACTGTCATCCACTTTGATTTTGTTGTTTAACTACTGCTCAGGCTTCAGTAAAAACTATGGGCAGAAAATGTTTTCTTAATGGCTTATTTGATGTTAGTACCTAGTCAAAGTCAACCTTGTACGAAAATAGCCTCTTTCGGTTTTCAAATTCTAATTAACTTCATATTAAAAACTGATTTTATTTCATATTAAAAAAATAGCTCAGGATGCTGCAGAAAATAATAATAATAACAACATCAGCAAGAACAATAATACTATTGCAATAGTGGGTGGAGGGAGAAATTCTTCCTCTGTGTTAGACAATCTGCTAAGCCCTTTATATTCTTCATTATCTCATTATACTTTATAATAACATTAATGGAGGAGAACTATTCATATCTACTTTTAATGGATCCAGAAACAGTTTTAGGGAACTTTAGTAACTTGTTCAAAATCCCACATGGAATCAATTGCAGACTTGACATTTGAATGAATGCTTATTTAATATCAGGATCTATTTACTTAGAATACTTTATATTGTGCCATACATACTCAAGAGGTACCCAAAGCAGAGCTGCTTATGTGTTAATATTTATAGAGCTTTAGTGAGAATATTTTTTCTTATGTATGAACTACTACTGCTCCAACAATTAGTATTCATCTGAAGCTATTAAAAAAAACCTTTATTGTAGCATCTAGAAATCTAGTGAAGACTTGTTACTTACAGCAAAAACAGCATTGGTCTCCCCTGTTCTCATAATATTAGAACTCCTGATTTAAGTTCAGCTATTGCTGGCTAATTTTTGTGCTCTGAAAAGCAGATGACAAGATATATTTTCTGTGCAAAAGATTTATTGGGGAAATGCCTGTGAATGATAAAGGGGAGAGGGAACCTAAGTAGCCAGAGAGCCTTGAGATAGAGGTTTAGGTTTGACATTTATGAACTAAGAGAAAGAAGAAGGACTGAGTAGGAAGAACTTAGGACTGCAGTGCAGCTCTAAAAAATACCTCCCCAGGGTGACAGAAAGCCCCAGATCAAAGGCTGTCTTTTAGGGAAGTCTCATGTTGGGCAGGAATGCCAAGCTCTAGGATGCCCTAATTGCTAAGTCATTAGCTACAAATAGCCCAGGAAAAGCTTGCCTTTTGTTTGGACACTGTGGTAGCCCCCAAATGTGTGGCAAGTGAGAACCACCAGACATTTCTCTCTTAAAGGGAAATACAAGTGGTGCATTCTCAAGGCTGGTACAACTACACAGTCATCTGTAACTTTAAGTATGCCCATATAACTAAGATTTAACTAAAGGGATATGAAGTACAGTCATGACTGCAATGCTTGCCCCTACCCTTAACCCCTTTCTCCATCCTCAGTTTGCATCATGTTCACAGTAGCAAATCACCTCCAATAATGTAAGCGAGAGTGGAGAAAGAAGATAGGAGGAGGAAAGGTCCAAGGATAACTGAGAAAATGTCATCACACCACACCATTATAAAGAGAAACTTCTATACCCATTAAAAAATATTATAGGGTTCTGTGACACAAAGCTGAATTTCAACCTTAACTAATACAGTCATATTTACAGATGAAACAGAAAAATTTTGCTAAGGCATCAATGTTAAGGGTAGATTAGAAAAAGAGATGTTTCAAAATAAGTTGGTCTATAAGAAAATACTGGGACAATATAAACACGTTTTAACATTGGCCCAGACATTGCTGTTTTGATGGAAAAAGAAAGTTAAATACTTTGTCAAGATCAAACCAATGGGATTTGCTGACATGATGAGAAAGAAGGAAAATTAATGAAGAGTTCAAGAATTTGAAATTGTTGATTGGGTGAGTGATGATACCATTAAACAAAACAGGAAGCATGAAGATGGATCAGGACTACTGGGAAGATGATGATGAATTTAGTTCTTGTTGAATTATACTGAATTGCTGATGAAACATTTAAACTTGGTTGTCCCATGTAAGGAGAAGATTGAGTCTGTTCAGCAAGTGAAACAGATTCTTTATGAGCATAATATCTTTCCTCTAAAAATTTCCTAAATGATTAGAGAAAGTTATGCATGTGAAATTAAGTCATAATGCAGTATTTAACGTTCCCATTTGTAATGGATGGTGGTTTTCTGTTTTGTTTTGTTTTTTTTCATTTACCACATATAGAAGATATCTTTGGGTAGTCAAATGATACTTTGTTTCTTGTACATTTTCTAGCTTAACCATTATAAACAAAGTATCTTAGTGACTTGGTACTCTTTCATATAGCATCATCAGAGATGACTAAATCCTTTATATATCATCCTCATCTACTTACCTGTTAGAAATATAAAAATATATAAAGGTTAGACATAAATTCCATGTTCTTCTCTCTTGATTCTTTTTTTTTAAACATCTTTATTGGAGTATAATTGCTTTACAATGGTGTGTTAGTTTCTGCTTTGTAACAAAGTGAATCAGCTATACATATACATACATCCCAATATCTCTTCCCTCTTGCATCTCCCTCCCTCCCATCCTCCCTATCCTACCCTTCTAAGTGGTCACAAAGCACCGAGCTGATCTCCCTGTGCCATGTGGCTGCTTCCCACTAGCTATCTATTTTACGTTTGGTAGTGTATATATGTCCATGCCATTCTCTCATTTTGTCACAGCTTACCCTTCCCCCTCTCCATATCCTCAAGTCCATTCTCTAGTAGGTCTGTGTCTTTATTCCCGTCTTACCACTAGATTCCTCATGACCTCTTTTTTTTTCCCTTAGATTCCATATATATGTGTTAGCACACAGTATTTGTTTTTCTCTTTCTGACTTACTTCACTCTGTATGACAGACTCTAGGTCCATCCACCTCATTACAAATAGCTCAATTTCGTTTCTTTTTATGGCTGAGTAATATTCCATTGTATATATGTGCCACATCTTCTTTATCCATTCATCCGATGATGGACACTTAGGTTGTTTCCATCTCTGGGCTATTGTAAATAGAGCTGCAATGAACATTTTGGTACATGACTATTTTCGAATTATGGTTTTCTCAGGGTATATGTTCAGTAGTGGGATTGCTGGGTCATATGGTAGTTCTATTTGTAGTTTTTTAAGGAACATCCGTACTGTTCTCCATAGTGGCTGTATCAATTTATATTCTCACCAACAGTGCAAGAGTGTTCCCTTTTCTCCACACCCTTTCCAGCATTTATTGTTTCTAGATATTTTGATGATGGCCATTCTAACTCGTGTAAGATGATATCTCATTGTAGTTTTGATTTGCATTTCTCTAACGATTAATGATGTTGAGCATTCTTTCATGTGTTTGTTGGCAATCTGTATATATTCTTTGAAGAAATGTCTATTTAGGTCTTCTGTCCAATTTTGGATTGGGCTGTTTGTTTCTTTGTTATTGAGCTGCATGAGCTGCTTGTAAATTTTGGAGATTAATCCTTTGTCAGTGGCTTCATTTGCAAATATTTTCTCCCATTCTGAGGGCTGTCTTTTGGTCTTGTTTATGGTTTCCTTTGCTGTGCAAAAGCTTTGAAGTTTCATTAGGTCCCATTTGTTTATTTTTGTTTTTATTTCCATTTCTCTAGGAGGTGGGTCAAAAAGGATCTTGCTGTGATTTATGTCATAGAGTGTTCTGCCTAAGTTTTGCTCTAAGAGTTTGATAGTTTCTGGCCTTACATTTAGATCTTTAATCCATTTTGAGCTTATTTTTGTGTATGGTGTTAGGGAGTGTTCTAATTTCATACTTTTACATGTACTTGTCCAGTTTTCCCAGCACCTCTTATTGAAGAGGATATCTTTTCTCCACTGTATATTCTTGCCTCCTTTATCAAAGGCAAGGTGACCATATGTGTGTGGGTTTATCTCTGGGCTTTCTATCCCGTTCCATTAATCTGCATTTCTGTGTTTGTGGCAGTACCATACTGTCTTGATTACTGTAGCTTTGTAGTATAGTCTGAAGTCAGGGAGCCTGATTCCTCCAGCTCCATTTTTCGTTCTCAAGGTTGCTTTAGCTATTTGGGGTCTTTAGTGCTTTCATACAAATTGTGAAATTTTTTGTTCTAATTCTGTGAAAAATACCTTTGGTAGTTTGATAGGGATGGCATTGAATCTGTAGATTGCTTTGGGTAGCAGAGTCATTTTCACAATGTTGATTCTTCCAATCCAAGAACATGGTATATCTATCCATCTATTTGTATCATCTTTAATTTCTTTCATCAGTGTCTTATTATTTTCTGCATAGAGGTCATTAGTCTCCTTAGGTAGGTTTATTCCTAGATATTTTATTCTTTTGTTGAAATGGTAAATGGGAATGTTTTCTTAATTTCATTTTCAGCTTCTTCATCATTAGTGTATAGGAATGCCAGAGATTTCTATGCATTAATTTTGTATCCTGCTACTTTACCAAATTCATTGATTAGCTCTAGTAGTTTTCTGGTAGCATCTTTGGGATTCTCTATGTATAGTATCATGTCATCTGCAAACAGTGACAGCTTTACTTCTTCTTTTCTGATTTGGATTCATTTTATTTCTTTTTCTTCTCTGATTGCTGTGGCTAGGACTTCCAAAACTATGTTGAATAAGAGTGGTGAGAGTGGGCAAGCTTGTCTTGCTCCTGATCTTAGGGGAAATGGCTTCAGTTTTTCACCATTGAGGATGATGTTGGCTGTGGGCCTGTCATATATGGCCTTTATTATGTTGAGGAAAGTTCCCTCTATGCCTACTTTCTGCAGGGTTTTTATCATAAACGGGTGTTGAACTTTGCCGAAAGTTTTCTCTGCATCTATTGAGATGATCATATGGTTTTTCTCCTTCAATTTGTTAATATGGTGTATCACTTGATGGATTTAATATATTGAAGAATGCTTGCATTCCTGGAATAAACCCTACTTGATCATGGTGTATGATCCTTTTAATGTGCTGTTGGATTCTGTTTGCTAGTATTGTGTTGAGGATGTTTGCATCTATGTTCATTAGTGATACTGGCTTGTAGTTTTCTTTCTTTGTGACATCTTTGTTTGGTTTTGGTATCAGGGTGATGGTGGCCTTGCAGAATGAGTGTGGGAGTGTTCCTACCCCTGCTATATTTTGGAAGAGTTTGAGAAGGATAGTTGTTAGCTCTTCTCTAAATGTTTGATAGAATTCGCCTGTGAAGCCATCTGGTCCTGGGCTTTTGTTTATTGGAAGATTTTTAATCACAGTCTCAATTTCAGTGCTTGTGATTGCTCTGTTCATATTTTCTATTTCTTCCTGGTTCAGACTCAGCATGTTGTGCATTTCTAAGAATTTGTTCATTTCTTCCAGGTTGTCTATATTATTGGCATAGTTTCTTGTAGTAATCTCTCATGACTTTTTGTATTTCTGCAGTGTCAGTTGTTACTTCTCCTTTTTCATTTCTAATTCTACTGAGTTGAGTCTTGTACCTTTTTTCTTGATGAGTCTGGTTTATCTCTTTTGTTTATCTTCACAAAGAACCAGCTTTTAGTTTTATTGATCTTTGCTATCGTTTCCTTCATTTCTTTTTCATTTATTTCTGATCTGATCTTTATGATTTTTTTCCTTCCACTAACTTTGGTGTTTTTTTTGTTCTTCTTTCTCTAATTGCTTTAGGTGCAAGGTTAGGTTGTTTATTCGAGATGTTTCCTGTTTCTTAAGGTAGGATTGTATTGTTATAAACTTCCCTCTTAAAACTGCTTCTGCTGCCTTCCATAGGTTTTGGGTCGTTGTGTCTCCATTGTCATTTGTTTCTAGGTATTTTTTGATTTCCTTTTTGATTTCTTCAGTGATCACTTCGTTATTAAGTAGTGTTTAGCTTCCATGAGCTTGTATTTTTACAGATCTCTTCCTGTAATTGATATCTAGTCTCATAGTGTTGTGGTCGGACAAGGTACTTGATACAATTACAATTTTCTTAAATTTACCAAGGCTTGATTTGTGACCCAAGACATGATCTATCCTGGAGAATCTTCCATGAGCACCTGAGAAAAATGTGTATTCTATTGTTTTTGGATGTAATGTTCTATAAATATCATTTAAGTCCATCTTGTTTAATGTATTATTTAAAGCTAGTGTTTCCTTATTTATTTTCATTTTGGCTGATCTGTCCATTGGTGAAAGTGGGGTGTTAAAGTCCCCTACTATGAATGTGTTACTGTCGATTTCCCCTTTTATGGCTGTTAGTTTTTGCCTTATGTATTGAGGTGCTCCTATGTTGGGTGCATAGACATTTACAATTGTTATATCTTCTTCTTGGATCGATCCCTTGATCATTATGTAGTGTCCTTCTTTGTCTCTTCTAATAGTCTTTATTTTAAAGTCTATTTTGTCTGATATGAGAATTGCTACTCCAGCTTTCTTTTGATTTCCATTTGCATGGAATCTCTTTTTCCATCCCCTCACTTTCAGTCTGTATGTGCCCCTAGGTCTGAAGTGGGTCTCTTGTAGACAGCATATATATGGGTCTTGTTTTTGTATCCATTCAGCCAATCTGTGTCTTTTTGTGGGAGTATTTAGTCCATTTACATTTAAGGTAATTATCCATATGTATGTTCCTATTCCCATTTTCTTAGTTGCTTTGGGTTTGTTATTGTAGGTCTTTTTCTTCTTTTGTGTTTCTTGTCTAGAGAAGTTCCTTTAGCAGTTGTTATAAAGCTGGTTTGGTGGTGCTGAACACTCTCAGCTTTTGCCTGTCTGTAAAGGTTTTAATATCTCCATTGAATCTGAATACGATCCTTGCTGGGTAGAGTAATCTTGGTTGCAGGTTTTTCTCCTTCATCACTTGCAATATGTCCTGCCACTCCCTTCTGGCTTGCAGAGTTTCTGCTGAAAGATCAGCTGTTAACCTAATGGGAATTCCCTTGTGTGTCACTTGTTTTTTTTTTCCCTTGCTGCTTTTAATATGTTTTCTTTGTATTTAATTTTAGACAGTTTGATTAATATGTGTCTTTGCGTGTTTCTCCTTGCATTTATCCTGTATGGGACTCTCTGTGCTTCCTGGACTTGATTAACTATTTCCTTTCCCATATTAGGGAAGTTTTCAACTATAATCTCTTCAAATATTTTCTCAGTCCCTTTCTTTTTCTCTTCTTCTTCTAGAACCCCTATAATTCGAATGTTGGTGCATTTAATGTTGTCCCAGAGGTCGCTGAGACTGTCCTCAGTTCTTTTCATTCTTTTTTCTTTATTCTTCTCTGCAGTAGTTATTTCCACTATTTTATCTTCCAGGTCACCTACCTGTTCTTCTGTCTCAGTTATTCTGCTATTGATCCCTTCTAGAGTATTTTTCATTTCATTTATTGTGTTGTTCATTGTTGCTTGTTTCCTCTTTAGTTCTTCTAGGTTCTTGTTAAATGTTTCTTGCATTTTCTCTATTCTATTTCCAAGATTTTGGATCATCTTTACTATCATTATTCTGAATTCTTTTTCAGGTAGACTGCCTATTTCCTCTTCATTTGTTAGGTCTAGTGGGTTTTTATCTTGCTCCTTCATCTGCTGTGTGCTTTTCTGTCTTCTCATTTTGCTTATCTTACTGTGTTTGGGGTCTCCTTTTTGCAGACTGCAGGTTCATAGTTCCCTTTGTTTTTGGTGTCTGCCCCCAGTGGCTAAAGTTGGTTCAGTGGGTTGTGTAGGCTTCCTGGTGGAGGGGACTAGTGCCTGTGTTCTGGTGGATGAGGGTGGATCTTGTCTTTCTGGTGGGCAGGTCCACATCTGGTGGTGTGTTTTGGGGTGTCTGTGGACTTATGATTTTAGGCAGCCTCTCTGCTAATGGGTGGGGTGGTGCTCCTGTCTTGCTAGTTGTTTGGCATGGGGTGTCCAGCACTGTAGCTTGCTGGTCGTTGAGTGAAGCTGGGTGTTGGTGCTGAGATGGAGATCTCTGGGAGATATTCACCGTTTGATATTATGTGTAGCTGTGAGGTCTCTTTTGGACCAGTGTCCTGAAGTTGGCTCTCTCACCTCAGAGGCACAGCACTGACTCCTGGCTGTAGCACAAACAGCCTTTCATACACACGACTCAGAATAAAAGGGAGAAAAAGTAGAAAGAAAGAAAGAAAGAAAGAGGATAAAATAAAATAAAGTAAGATAAAGTTATTAAAATAAAAAATAATTATTAAGAAAAATATTTTTCAAGTAAAACAAACAAACAAAAAACAGACGGACAGAACCCTAGGACAAATGGTGAAAGCAAAGCTATACAGACAAAATCTCACAGAAGCATACACATACACACTGACAAAAAGAGGAAAAGGGGAAAAAATAATATATCTTGCTCTCAAAGTCCACTTCCTCAATTTGGGATGATTCGTTGTCTATTCAGGTATTCCAGTGATGCAGGGTACATTAAGTTGATTGTGGAGATTTAATCCACTGCTCCTGAGGCTGCTGGGAGAGATTTCCCTTTCTTTTCTTTGTTTGCACAGCTCCCGGGGTTCAGCTTTGGATTTGGCCCCACCTCTGCGTTTAGGTCGCCAGAGAGCATCTGTTCTTTGCTCAGACAGGACGGGGTTAAAGGAGCAGCTGATTCGGGGGCTCTGGCTCAGTCAGTCCGGGGTGAGCAAGGGGTACGGATGTGGGTTGAACATGTGGCAGCAGAGGCCGGCGTGACGTTGCACCAGCCTGAGGCACGCCGTGCATTCTCCTGGGGAAGTGTCCGTGGATCACGGGACCCTGGCAGTTGCATACTACACAGGCTCCCAGGAGGGGAGGTGTGGAGAGTGACCTGTGCTCGCACACAGGCTTCTTGGTGGCACCAGCAGCGGCCTTAGTGTCTCATGCCCGTCTCTGGGGTCTGCGCTGATAGCCGCGCCTTGCGCCCATCTCTGGAGCTCCTTCAAGCAGCACTCTTAATCCCCTCTCCTTTTGGGAGGTCTGAGGTCTTATGCCAGCGTTCAGTGGGTGTTCTGTAGGAGTTGTTCCATGTGTAGATGTATTTCTGATGTATCTGTGGGGAGGAAGGTGATCTCCGCGTCTTACTCTTCTGCCATTGTGTAGCACAGGGAACTCTACTGAATATTCTGTGATAACCAACAACAGGAAAGAATCTCCTAATGTTGGTGGGTCTCCTGCAGAGTTGGGTGGTGGCTCTGTCTCACCGTGAGGACAAGGACACTGGCAGCAGAAGTTCTGGGAAGTACTCCTTGGCGTGAGCCCTCTCAGAGTCTGCAATTAGCCCCACCAAAGAGCCCCTCTCTTGGTTCATATATTTGACATTATCTATTAAGTAACTTCTTAAAAAAATAGTTAAAATCCAGACTAATTTGCATCAAAAGTATAAAAACTTTTGATTCAAATTAATTTGTATATTAAATTATAAAAACAGCATTCATATTTTTTACATTCTTATTTTATGCCATAGGGTTATATAAAAATAAACCTCACAATGATTTTTGTTTATATTTCTGAATTTGAACATTTTTCTGGTTAAATGCCAGAAATTGAGCATCTATATTCATTATTTAACCTCCCTTCTTTTTTTATTATTTTTTAATCTTTGTTGTTCTTGTTTTTGTGATTTTTACCCCAGGTTCAAATAAATACATGTGGATCCAGCCAAGTCTTTGGCTGACTGATCTCTTGATTTCCTGACAGCTGACAATGTATACAGTAATTACGCCACTCGGACATGGAGATTGCATTATCTCAAATTGCCTGGAATGATAACAATTTATCAAACTTGCTGCAAGAAGTTTATCTTCACCTTAAAGTGATCACTTTTCTCCCTGTTAAGTTGCTTTATCTAATAGAATGAGTCCAGAGGGCCTTCATTTACTTCTGTTCCTACTCCTCTCATTTTTATTCTCTTTGGTCATTAAGCAGCTGAAAGAAGACTGTAGACAATGTTTTGTGCCTGTATTGTTTATCTTACTATTTGTCAGTGCAGTAGAGATTCAGGCTTTATAATCTGACACAAAAGCACAAGACAAGTTAAGTTATAGGATTTCGGAGTACCTCAGTCAAACTTATACCTGTCTTATACCATTGAGTTTGCAAGACACATTTAATTATAAAAGTAATATTATAAAAATAAAAATACTACCAATCAGAGAACTTAGTTTTCAATCGTATATTATCCTGAGTCTTTAAGAACAAGATCAACATTATATATTTCTCATATCTAGGAAAACGAGGAAAACCCAAATTACAAATTACTACCATGATTTGTATGAACAGATTCTTGCTTCTCAATGGTAAGTGACTTTACTTCTTTTAGTGCCAGTATAATTGACAGTGATGATATGCACAAATAACTTCACACTGAATATTGGGATGATGGAAGACAGAAAACAAGTGGTCAAGGCATTGGAATATCATGATCTAGAAAGACAGGTTACAGTTTGTCATGAGCCTCCTTTAACAGATCAAGGAATCATTGTCACATGACAAATGACTTAGCGTTTGGTTCTGTAAGGCAGTGTGAATGCTTAATTTTATGTGTCAACTTGACTGGACTAAGAGATGCCCAGATAGCTGGTAAAACATTATTTCTAAGTGTGTCTGTGAGGGTTTTCCAGAGGAGATTAGCATTTAAATCAGTAGACTAAGTCAAGAAGATCACCTTGACCCACACAGTGGACATAATTTGATCTGTTGAGGGCCTGAATAGAACAAAAAGGCACAGTGAGGAAGAATTGGCTCTTTTTACTTGAGCTGGGACATCCATCTTCTCCTGCCCTCAGACAACAGCATTCCGGCAGTTGGACCTGGGAGCATGCTGTTCCACAGCAGGTGGAAGTTTTAATGCTCAGTCAGCTTGTGACAGTGGATGTACCAGCAAAACAGTCCCTCTGAGGTTTACTTAGTGTGAGACAAGCTGTGGTTGTAAGAACTGTAATTGTTGTAGGTAAGGGAGATAAAATCAATTTACAGAGTTAAATCAAAGTGAGTTTGAATAGTGGGCTGAAGCACTCACACTGAAGTTATTTACACTTTTCCAATTTTGTTTGGTTTAAACTTTACATATAATCTTACTCTATCACACATGCACTCTTACCTATCATTCTGCCTCCAAAGAATATAGAATGCCATATCATCAGTCATCAAAACAGACTTGGAAGACACAAAAAGTTATTGTCATTCTCCTTTTGCAGATAAAAAAGAAGACTGAAAGGAAGGTTAAGTGATTTTTCTCCCTAGATCACTCTAAGAAGTCACTGACAAAACCAAGGTTCTAAAGTCTCTTGAGACCCATTTCCACAAGTATGAGCTGGAACCATGGGAAAACAACATAAACAGAATCTAAAATGCTGTCAGTGAAGCTCAAATTTCTCTTGCTCTTATGCCAGCAAAAAAGAAAAAAAAAAAAGCAGACACTATTTGTCAAAATGTGCTTTTATACTAATGTGTGTTTATACTAATAATTTTTTGAAATAGCAAGAGCTAGAAATAAGTACATTTTTTCCTATGGTTTCTCATAACCATATTTTTAAATACTTATTCTCAAATATACTATTTTCCCCTACAAACCTCCATTCTAATTCCTCTTCTTTAATATTCACTACACTGTATTCATAATCCTATAATTTTAATAATATTTTTCTGATTATGATAATTATAGGGAAATTTTACTATATTGTAGAAAGGCTCAATATGTGAACCTACATTTTATAAACAGATATTGTTATCTTTGAAGTAAACTTTTTCTTATATCTATATTCAAAACAAAATTACTGAACTTCTGGTTTCAGGTGAGAGATGTAGAGTTGGAGTGACTGTTGTTCCTATCCTTATAAGAAAAAAAAAAGTGCTAAGAAAATTGTAAATTATCTTTTTTTGAAGCCATGGGTGAACTGACATAACAGGGCAAACAACTAACTCTAAATCTGGTGAGAGAGAGGAGTTTGTTGAGAGAAACAAAACCCCAGGATTTGCTTTCTTGGGGCAAATACTGTGGAATGCCATATAAGTAAAATGATTAAGCTAGAAATGTTTTTAACAAAGTGCTAAAAGCCAAGTGTTGGACACTGAAATAGTGTGAAGCCTCTGAGGTCTGCAGGCATATGGAGTTGTAACCTGTTACAGGTTTTCCCTGCATGATGACCACAGAGAAGATGGGGATAAATTATTTAGCCAGAAAGAGTAAAATTTAGTCAAAACATGGATGTCTATAAAGAGATGATGAGCTTCAGAAATGAAATTAATGAAAATAAAATGTTTTAATTTTGCTCTAAAGGAAGACTAACTTTTGCAGCAAAAGTTAGAACAATGTATTATGTTCATAGCATGAGAAAAAATGAAAGGTTTGACTACAACAGCACAAAGGATGGGAGGGATTAATTGGGAAAATAATAAAATTCTTACACTGTAAGCCAAGCCACATAATATTATTAAAAGTGGATTTAGATTACTTCAGAATGTATGTTGTAAACCCAAAATAATCATTGAAAACCTGGGGAAAACAAGATTGATATATTGTTAGGGTTGAAGAGAGTCATTGCCTGATGCTCAATTTTCAAGAGTATAACAATCCTAATTATGTATGTAATATACAATAGAACTTTAAAACACATGAGATAAAAATAGATAAGTATGAAAAGAGAAATAGATAAATCCACAATTATAATTGGAGACTTCAACACTCCTCTCACAGCAACTGAGAGACCAATCAGGCAGAAAATCAGTTTAGTTATAGATGACCTGCAAAACACTAATGACCAACTTATTCTAATTGACATTTGTATAACAGTCTACCCAACAACAACAGAATATACATTCTTCTTCAGTGCAAATGGAATATTCAGAAAGAAAGGCCATAATTCACACTTGAACAAATTTAAAATAATGTACATTATACAATATATGTTCCTAAAAACCTGAACACAATAATAGAAAGATATCTGGAAAATTTCCAAATATTTGAAAATTTAAAAACAATCCTTCTAAATAACCCATAGACTAAAAAGATAATCTAGAGGAAATTCTAAAATATTTTGAAGTAAAAATATAATAAAATACAACGTATCACAATTTGTGGGGTGCAGGTAAATCAGTGATTAGAAGAAAATTTATAGCATTAAATTTTTATATTTGAAAAAAAGATCTAAAATCTGTAACAAAAGTTGCTTGTGTTACTGAGAAACTTAAGAAAGAAAAGCACATTAAACATAAAGCAAGCAAAAGTAAGAAATAATGAAGTTTAGAACAGAAATCAGTGAAATTAAAAACAGAAAAATAGGGGAAATCAATGAAAACAAAAGCTAGTTCTTTGAAAAGTCCAGTAATATTGATTCATTTTTAGCCAGAATGATCTTGAATAAAGATAGTTGACTTTATTGGTGAGGGACTGATTGCTTTTTCCAAGAGAAGGAACAGAACCAAAATGTTCTTACTTATGACTCCTATTCAACATGACAAAGGTAGAGCGAGCCAGTGCAAAAGGAAAGAAAACACAATGCATATAGATTGAAAAGAAAAGAGTAAAATAAAATTTAATCTTAACAAATTTAAGAAGAATTGCTAGAATTAACGAACAAGTTGAATAAGATTACAGGATTCAAGATCAACATACAAATCTCAATCATATTCCTATATGCCAGAAGAGTACAATTAGAATTTGAAATAAAAAGATTCAGTTCATACAAAAATATGCACATGAATGTTTATAGCAGCTTCATTCATAATTGCTAAGACTTTGAAGCAACCAAAATGCTCTTCAGGAGTTGAATGGATAAACAAACAATGGTATATCCATACAATATTATTCAACATTGAAAAGAAATGAGCTATTAAGTTGATAAAAGATATGGAATGTATACTGCTAAGTGAAAAAAGGGCAATTTGCAAAGGCTTCATACCATACGATCCTAAGTAAATGATATTCTGGAAAAGGCAAACCTATTGTGACAGTAAAATCAATGGTTGCCAGGGGCTCAGAGGTAGGCAGAGATGAACAGGCAGAGCACAGAGGAATTTTAGGTCAGTGAAACTATTATGCATGATATGAAAATTTTGGATATATGTCATTATACATTTGTCAAAACCTACAGAATGTACAATATCAAGAATGAACCCAAATGTAAACCACGGGCTTTGGTTGATAATGATACGCCAACGTTGGTTCATCGACTGTAGTAAGTGTACCACTGCGGCACAGGATGTTGATAGTAGAGGCGGCTGTGTGTTTGTGAAGGCAGAGGGTAATGTGAATTTTGTGTACTTTCTGCTCAACCTTGCTGGGAACCTAAAAGTGCTAATAAAATAGTGTCTATTAACAGACACACACTCACACAAACAGCAACAACAATGCGTTTAAAATAGCACTCCCAAAACAGAATATGAATACTTAGGTATAAATCTACCAAAATATGTACATAATCTGTATGTTCATAACTACAAAACACTAATGCAAGAAATCAATAAAATCTAATGGATTGGAAGACAATAGTGTTAAGATGTTCACTCTCTGCAATTGGATCTATAGATACTGTGCAATCCAAATCCAAATCCCAGCAAACTCTTTTGTAGATACCAAATTTTTTAACAAGCTGATTCTAAAATTAAGATGAAAAAGGCAAAGGAATTAGAATAGCCAAAATTATTCTTGAAACACACACACAAATTTGGAGGGCTCACACTTCTTGATTTCAAGACTTACTATATAAAGGTTTAGTAACTAAGATTGTTGTACTGGCTAAGGGATAGACAGATAGCTCATTGGAACAGACTAGAGAGCACAGATAAAGACTACACAGATATAGACTGATCATTTTAAAACTTTTAAAGAAAATTCAGTGGAGAATAGACAGTATTGTTAAGAAGGATACCAGAACAATTTAGACGTTCATATAGGAAAAACAAAAGTAACTTGAATATATATCTCACATCTTACATTAGAATTAACTCAAATGGATCATTGCCCTAAATTTAACAAGTAAAACTATAAAACTTAAGAAGAAAACACTGGAGAAAATCTTCATGACTGTGAGTTGGGCGACATATTTTTATATATGACACTACAATGATAATTTGTAGAAGAGAAAATGATAAATTGGACTTTATCAGAAATTTTAAAAAATCTTTATCCTTTAAAAGAAAACATTAAGGGAAGGAAAATGCAAGCCACAGACTAGAAGGAAATATTTGTGATTCAAATATCTGGTAAAGGACTTATATCTGAGATATATAAAGAACACTGAAAACTCAACAAAATTAAAACTGAAAACAACCTAATTGAAAAATGAGCAGAGAAATATCTGAACAGATACTTCACCAAACATGATAAAACATACTTAATGATATTAGTCTTTAGGGAAACAGAAGTTAAACCTACAAAGATAGACCACTACCTACCTATTAAAAGGGCAATGAAGGAGGGTGCTGGGAAGATGGCAGAAGAGTAAGATGCGGAGATCACCTTCCTCCCCACAGATACACCAGAAATACATCTACACGTGGAACAACTCCTACAGAACACCTACTAAAGGCTGGCAGAAGACCTCAGACCTCCCAAAAGGCAAGAAACTTCCCAAGTACCTGGGTAGGGCAAAAGAAAAAAAGAAAAAACAGAGACAAAAGAATAGGGATGGCACCTGCACCAGTGGGAGGGAGCTGTGAAGGAGGAAAAGTTTCCACACACTAAGAAGCCCCTTCACGTGCGGAGACTGCAGGAGGCGGAGGGGGGAGCTTCGGGGCCGCGGAGGAGAGCACAGCAACAGGGGTGCGGAGGGCAAAGCGGGGAGATTCCTGCACTGAGGATCTGTGCCGACCGACACTCACCAGCCCGAGAGGCTTGCCTGCTCACCCACCGGGGAGGGCGGGGCTGTGAGCTGAGGCTCGGTTTTGGTCAGAGCGCAGGGAGAGGACTGGCGTTGGCAGCTTGAACATAGCCTGAAGGGGTTAGTGTACCACAGCTAGCCGGGAGGGAGTCCGGGGAAAAGTCTGCACCTGTCGAAAAGGCAAGAGACTTTCTTCCCTCTTTGTTTCCTGGTGCGTGAGGAGAGGGGTTTAAGAGCGCTGCTTAAAGGAACTCCAGAGACGGGTGCGAGCAGCGGCTAAAGGTGCGAACCCCAGAGACGGTCGCGAGCCGTGGCTAAAAGCACGGACCCCAGGGAAGGGCGCGAGCCGCGGGTAAAAGCGCGGATCCCAGAGACAGGCGGGAGACGCTAAGGCTGCTGCTGCTGCCACCAAGGGGCCTGTGTGCAAGCACAGGTCACTATCCACACCCTTCTTCCGGGGAGCCTGTGGAGCCCGCCACTGCCAGGCTCCCGGGATCCAGGGAAAACTTCCCCGGGAGAATGCACGGCGCGCCTCAGGCTGGTGCAACGTCACGTCTGCCTCTGCCGCCGCAGGCCCGCCCCGCACGCCATGCCCCTCCCTCCCCCTGGCCTGAGTGCGCCAGAGCCCCCGAGTCAGCGGCTCCTTTAACCCTGTCCTGTCTGAACAAAAAGCAGACGCCCTCCAGCGACCTACACTCAGAGGCAGGGCCAAATCCAAAGCTGAGCCCCTGTGAGCTGTGAGAACAAAGAAGAGAAAGGGAAGTCTCTCCCAGCAGCCTCAGAAACAGTGGATTAAAGCTCCACAATCAACTTGACGTACCCTGCATCTGTGGAATACATGAATAGACAACGAATCATCCCAAATTGAGGAGGTGGACTTCGAGAGGAAGGTCTATGATTTTTTCCCCTTTTCCTCTTTTTGTTAATGTGTATGTGTATGCTTCTGTGTGAGATCTTGTCTGTATAGCTTTGCTTCCACCATTTGTCCTAGGGCTCTATCCGTCCATTGTTTTTTTTTTTAATTTTTTCTTAATAATTAATTTTAATAACTTTATTATACTTTACCTTCTTTCTTTCTTTCTTTCCTTCCTCCCTCCCTCCCTCCCTTCCCTCCTTTAGACAACGAATCATCCCAAATTGAGAAGGTGGACTTTGAGAGCAAGATTTATGATTTTTTTCCCCTTTACCACTTTTTGTGAGGGTGTATGTGTATGCTTCTGTGTAAGATTTTGTCTTTATAGCTGTGCTTCCAACATTTGTCCTAAGGTTCTATCCGTCCCCTTTTTTGTTCCCTAAATAATTATTTTTTAATTAAATAACTTTATTATACTTTATTTTATTTTACTGTATCTCCTTTCTTTCCATCTTTTTTCCTTCCTTCCCTCCTTCTTTCCTTCCTTCCTCCCTCCTGTCCTCCCTCCTTTCTTTCCTTCTTTTCTTCTTTCTTTCTTCCTTCCTTCCTTCCCTCCTTTCTTTCTCTCTTTCTTCCTTTCCTTCTTTATACTTCTACTAATTCTCTCTACTTTTTCTCCCTTTTATTCTGAGCCGTGTGGATGAAAGGCTCTTGGTGCTCCAGCCAGGAGTCAGGGCTCTGCCTCTGAGGTGGGAGAGCCAACTTCAGGACACTGGTCAACAAGAGACCTCCCAGCTCCACATAATATCAAATGGCGAAAATCTCCCAGAGACCTCCATCTTAACACCAGCACCCAGCTTCACTCAATGACCAGCAAGCCACAGTGCTGGACAACCTATGCCAAACAACGAGCAAAACAGGAACACAACCCCACCCATTAGCAGAGAGGCTGCCTAAAACCATAATAAGTCCACAGACACCCCAAAACACACCACCAGATGTGGACCTGCCCACCAGAAAGACAAGATCCACCCTCATCCACCACAACACAAGCACTAGTCCCCTCCACCAGGAAGCCTACACAACCCACTGAACCAACCTTAGCCACTTGAGACAGACATCAAAAACAATGGGAACTACGAACCTGCAGCCCGCAAAAAGGAGACCCCAAACACAGTAAGATAAGCAAAATGAGAAGATAGAAAAACACATAGCAGATAAGGGGCAGGATAAAAATGCACGAGACCTAACAAATGAAGAGGAAATAGGCAGTCTACCTGAAAAAGAATTCAGCATAATGATAGTAAGGATGATCCAAAATCTTGGAAATAGAATGGACAAAATGCAAGAAACAGTTTACAAGGACCTAGAAGAAATAAAGATGAAACAAGCAACGATGAATAACACAATAAATGAAATTAAAAGTACTCTAGATGGGATCAATAGCAGAATAACTGAGGCAGAAGAACGGATAAGTGACCTGGAAAATAAAATAGTGGAAATAGGGCTTCCCTGGTGGCGCAGTGGTTGGGAGTCCGTCTGCCGATGCAGGGGACGCTGGTTGGTGGCCCAGTCCAGGAAGATCCCACATGCTGCGGAGTGGCTAGGCCCGTGAGCCATGGCCGCTGAGCCTGTGCATCCGGAGCCTGTGCTCTGCAACGGGTGAGGCCACAACAGTGAGAGGCCCACGTACCGCAAAAAAAAAAAAAAAAAAAAAAATAGTGGAAATAACTACTGCAGAGCAGAATAAAGAAAAAAGAATGAAAAGAACTGAGGACAGTCTCAGAGACCTCTGGGACAACACTAAACGCACCAACATTTGAGTTATAGGGGTTCCAGAAGAAGAAGAGAAAATGAAGGGGACTGAGAAAATATTTGAAGAGATTATAGTTGAAAACTTCCCTAATATGGGAAAGGAAATAGTTAATCAAGTCCAGGAAAGACAGAGAATCCCATACAGGATAAATCCAAGGAGAAATATGCCAAGACACATATTAATCAAACTGTCAAAAATTAAATACAAAGAAAGTATGTTAAAAGCAGCAAAGGAAAAACAACAAATAACACACAAGGGAATCCCCATAAGGTTAACAGTTGATCTCTCAGCAGAAACCCTGCAAGCCAGAAGGGAGTGGCAGGACATACTGAAAGTGATGAAGGAGAAAAACCTGCAACCAAGATTACTCTACCCTGCAAGGATCTCATTCAGATTCGATGCAGAAATTAACACCTTTACATACAAGCAGAAGCTGAGAGAGTTCATCACCACCCAACCAGCTTTACAACAAATGCTAAAGGAACTTCTCTAGACAAGAAACACAAGAGAAGGAAAAGACCTATAACAACGAACCCAAAACAATTTAGAAAATCGGAATAGGAACATACATATTGATAATTACCTTAAATGTAAATGGACTAAATGCTCCCACCAAAAGACACAGACTGGCTGAATGGATACAAAAACAAAACCCTTATACATGCTGTCTACAAGGGACCCACTTCAGACCTAGAGACACATACAGTCTGAAAGTAAGGGGATGGAAAAAGATATTCCGTGAAATGGAAACCAAAAGAAAGCTGGAGTAGCAATTCTCATATCAGACAAAATAGACTTTAAAATAAAGACTATTAGAAGAGGCAAAGAAGGACACTTCATAATGATCAAGGGATTGATCCAAGAAGAAGATATAACACTTGTAAATATTTATGCACCCAACATAGGAGCACCTCAATACATCAGGCAAAAACTAACAGCCATAAAAGGGGAAATCGACAGTAACACATTCATAGCAGGGGACTTTAACACCCCACTTTCACCAATGGGCAGATCATCCAAAATGAAAATAAATAAGGAAACACAAGCTTTAAATGACACATTAAACAAGATGGACTTAATTGATATTTATAGGACATTCCATCCAAAAACAACAGAATACACATTTTTCTCAGGTACTCATGGAGCATTCTCCAGGATAGATCACAAATCTTGGGTCACAAATCAAGCCTTGGTAAATTTAAGAAAATTGAAATTGTATCAAGTATCTTTTCCGACCACAATGCCATGAGACTAGATATCAATTACAGGAAAAGATCTGTAAAAAATACAAACACATGGAGGCTAAACAATATACTACTTAATAACGAAGTGGTCACTGAAGAAATCAAAGAGGAAATAAAAAAATACCTAGAAACAAATGACAATGGAGACACAATGACCCAAAACCTATGGGATGCAGCAAAAGCAGTCCTAAGAGGGAAGTTTATAGCAATACAAGCCCAGCTTAAGAAGCAGGAAACATCTCGAATAAACAACCTAACCTTGCACCTCAAGCAATTAGAGAAAGAAGAACAAAAACCCCAAAGCTAGCAGAAGGAAAGAAATCATAAAAATCCAATCAGAAATAAATGAAAAAGAAATGAAGGAAACAATAGCAAAGATCAATAAAACTAAAAGCTGTTTCTTTGAGAAGATAAACAAAATAGATAAACCATTAGCCAGACTCATCAAGAAAAAAAGGGAGAAGACTCAAATCAATAGAAATAGAAATGAAAAAGGAGAAGTAACAACTGACACTGTAGAAATAAAAAAGATCATGAGAGATTACTACAAGCAACTCTATGCCAATAAAATCGACAATCTGGAAGAAATGGACAAATTCTTAGAAATGCACAACCTGCCAAGACTGAATCAGGAAGAAATAGAAAATATGAACAGACAAATCACAAGCACTGAAATTCAGACTGTGATTAAAAATCTTCCAACAAACAAAAGCCCAGGACCAGATGGCTTCACAGGCGAATTCTATCAAACATTTAGAGAAGAGCTAACAACTATCCTTCTCAAACTCTTCCAAAATATAGCAGAGGGAGGAACACTCCCAAATTCCTTCTATGAGGCCACCATCACCTTGATACCCAAACCAGACAAGGATGTCACAAAGAAAGAAAACTACAGGCCAATATCACTGATGAACATAGATGCAAAAATCCTCAACAAAATACTAGCAAACAGAATCCAACAGCACATTAAAAGGATCATGCACCATGAGCAAGTGGGGTTTATTCCAGGAATGTAAGGATTCTTCAATATACGCAAATCTATCAATGTGATACACCATATTAACAAATGAAGGAGAAAAACCATACGAACATCTCAATAGATGCAGAGAAAGCTTTTGACAAAATTCAACACCTGTTTATGATAAAAACCCTGCAGAAAGTAGGCATAGAGGGAACTTTTCTCAACATAATAAAAGCCATATAGGACAAGCCCACAGCAAACATCATCCTCAATGGTGAAAAACTGAAAGCATTTCCACTAAGATCAGGAACAAGCCAAGGTTGTCCACTCTCACCACTCTTATTCAACATAGTTTTGGAAGTTTTAGCCACAGCAATCAGAGAAGAAAAGGAAATAAAAGGAATCCAAATCGGAAAAGAAGTAAAGCTGTCACTGTTTGCAGATGACATGATACTATTCATAGAGAATCCCAAAGATGCTACCAGAAAACTACTAGAGCTAATCAATGAATTTGGTAAAGTAGCAGGATACAAAATTAATGCAGAGAAATCTCTGGCATTCCTATATACTAATGATGAAAAATCTGAAAGTGAAATCAAGAAAACACTCCCATTTACCATTGCAACAAAAAGAATAAAATATCTAGGAATAAACCTACCTAAGGAGACAAAAGACCTGTATGCAGAAAATTATAAGACACTGATGAAAGAAATTAAAGATGATACAAATAGATGGAGAGATATACCATGTTCTTGGATTGGAAGAATCAACATTGTGAAAATGACTCTACTACCCAAAGCAATCTATAGATTCGTTGGAATCCCTATCAAACTACCACTGGCATTTTTCACAGAACTAGAACAAAAAATTTCACAATTTGTATGGAAACACAAAAGACCCCGAATAGCCAAAGCAATCCTGAGAACGAAAAACGGAGCTGGAGGAATCAGGCTCCCTGACTTCAGACTATACTACAAAGCTACAGTAATCAAGACAGTATGGTACTGGCACAAAAACAGAAAGATAGACCAATGGAACAGGATAGAAAGCCCAGAGATAAACCCAAGCACATATAGACACCTTATCTTTGATAAAGGTGGCAGGAATGTAGAGTGGAGAAAGGACAGTCTCTTCAATAAGTGGTGGTGGGAAAACTGGACAGCTACATGTAAAAGTATGAGATTATATCACTCTCTAACACCATACACAAAAATAAGCTCAAATTTGATTAAAGATCTGAATGTAAGGCCAGAAACTATCAAACTCTTAGAGCAAAACATAGGCCGAACACTCTATGACATAAATCACAGCAAGATCCTTTCTGACCCACCTCCTAGAGAAATGGAAATAAAAACAAAAATAAACAAATGGGACCTAATGAAACTTCAAAGCTTTTGCACAGCAAAGGAAACCATAAAAAAGACCAAAAGACAACCCTCAGAATAGGAGAAAATATTTGCAAATGAAGCAACTGACAAACGATTAATCTCCAAAATTTACAAGCAGCTCATGCAGCTCAATAACAAAAAAACAAACAACACAATTCAAAAATGGGCAGAAGGCCTAAATAGACATTTCTTCAGAGAAGATATACAGACTGCCAAAAAACACATGAAAGAATGCTCAACATCATTAATCATTAGAGAAATGCAAATCAAAACTACAATGAGATATCATCTCACACCAGTCAGAACGGCCACCATTAAAAAATCTAGAAACAAATACTGGAGAGGGTGTGGAGAAAAGGGAACTGTCTTGCACTGCTAGTGGGAATGTGAATTGGTTCAGCCACTATGGAGAACAGTATGGAGGTTCCTTAAAAAACTACAAATAGAACTACCATATGACCCAGCAGTCCCACTACTGGGCATATACCCTGAGAAAACCAAAATTCAAAAAGAGTCATGTACCAAAATGTTCATTGCAGCTCTATTTACAATAGCTGGGAGATGGATAAAACCTAAGTGCCCATCATTGGATGAATGGATAAAGAAGATGTGGTACATATATACAATGGAATATTACTCAGCCATAAAAAGAAACGAAATTGAGCTATTTGTAGTGAGGTGGATAGACCTAGAGTCTGTCATACAGAGTGAAGTAAGTCAGAAAGAAAAAGACAAATACCGTATGCTAACACATATACATGGAACTTAAGAAGAAAAAAATGTCATGAAGAACCTAGGGTAAGACAGGAATAAAGACACAGACCTACTGGAGAATGCACCTGAGGATATGGGGAGGGGGAAGGGTAAGCTGTGACAGGGCGAGAGAGAGGCATGGACATATATACACTTAGAAACGTAAGGTAGATAGCTAGTGGGAAGCAGCCGCATGGCACAGGGATATCGGCTCGGTGCTTTGTGACTGCCTGGAGGGGTGGGATAGGGAGGGTGGGAGGGAGGGAGATGCAAGAGGGAAGAGATATGGGAACATATGTATATGTATAACTGAGTCACTTTGCTATAAAGCCGAAACTAATACACCATTGTAAAGCAATTATAACCCAATAAAGATGTTAAAAAAAAAAGGGCAATGAAGAAAAAATATTTTGAAAAAGATAAAAGTATGAATTCCTGAGAGTATGCAGAGCAAGAACTGTCAGCCATTTCTGGTGAAAATGAGATTTCCACACTTTGGAAAAGAGTTTGATATTTTCTCATAAACATAGACTTACCATATGACCTAGAATTCCTACTTTTAGATACTTACCCAAGTTGAAAACATATTCACACCAAAATCTATGTCAGAATGTGTATAGGCAATGTTTTTCATAATTGCCTCAAACTGAGAGCAAAAAGTTACACAGTCACATGGCCAACATGTCAACAGATTAACTATGGTAAGCCATACAATGTACTGCAATGTAGTACAGTCAGCCTTTTGTGTCTGTGGGTTCAACCAATTGTGGATTGAAAATATTCAAAAAAAATTCCAGAAAGTTCCAAAGAGTATAACTTGAAACTGCTGTATGCCAGGAACTATTTATATAGCACCTGCAGTGTATTAGGTATTATAACTATACTAGAGAGGAATTAAAATGGGAAGATGTGGATAGACTATATGCAAATACTATGCTATTTATATATGAGACTTGAGTATTTGTGGATTTTGGTACCAATCCATGGTGCTGAAACAAATCCCCCGCTTGGATACTGAGGGACAACTGTAATTAAAATTAAAAGAACCACTGATTCACACAACCTATGCCTGAATAACATTTAGCTATGTGAAAGAAGCCAGAACCTCAAGGCTAACATATTGTACAATTCCATTTATATGGAGTTCTGGAAAAAGCAAAAGTACAGTTGTAAAAGAGACTATAATTAAGATGGGAGGAAGGTTAAGAGGTGTTTGCTAAGAAGAAGCCGCACAATTAGATTTTTAGGGTGATGGAAATGTCTCTGTGGTACTGTATGCATTTTTCAAAACCTGTATGATTTTACACCACAAAGAGTGAATGTAATATTTCAATTAAAAAATCAACCAGAATATCAAGGGATCCCAGATTTGAATGCAGATGGTGACAAATTATACTTGTCTTACAAATGCATTAGGCAACCTCACTGAAAGAGGTGGGGGTAAAGGAATTCACAGAAGTTACTTTGAAGCAGTGTTTTAACTGGATTTTTTAAAAGGCTAAAGACAAAAGGAATTGTATATAAACACTGTACTCTAGTTGGCAAATCTGTTCCTCACTGGATTATGGTTTAGTCATTCTGAAACATCTCTAGATGTATACCAGCGTTGAATGAATAAGTAAATCAATTTTAAATAAATGATGGGAGCCAGGCTGTTCACTACCAGAGAAAAAGGTTACAAATAAGCAAAGGGGAAAGGCCTATAATAAAACCTTTTGCGCAGGATTAGAGTCAGAGAAAGGAGTATAAACAAATATGATATGTATCACAATGTTCACTGCACCTCTATTTACAATAGCCAGGACATGGAAGCAACCTAAGTGTCCATCGACAGATGAATGGGTAAAGAAGATGTGGCACATATATACAATGGAATATTACTCAGCCATAAAAAGAAGCAAAATTGAATTATTTGTAGTGAGGTGGATGGACCTAGAGTCTGTCATAAAGAGTGAAATAAGTCAGAAAGAGAAAAACAAATACCGTATGCTAACAGATATATATAGGATCTAAAAAGAAACCAAAAATGGTTCTGAAGAACCTAGGGGCAGGACAAAAAAAAAGAAGCAGATGTAGAGAATGGACTTGAGGACACAGGGAGGGGAAGGGTAAGCTGGGACAAAGTGAGAGTGGCATGGACATATATACACTACCAAATGTAAAACAGATAGCTAGTGGGAAGCAGCCACATAGCACAGGGAGATCAGCTCAGTGCTTTGTGAGCACCTAGAGGGATGGGACAAGGAGGGTGGGAGGGAGAAGCAAGAGGGAGGAGATAAGGGGATATATGTATACGTATAGCTGATTCACTTTGTTATACAGCAGAAACTAACACACCATGGTAGAGCAATTATACTCCAATAAATATGTTAAAAAAACACATATGATAAACAGGCAAACATATATTTATATATATGCATGTGCATATATATAAACTCATATAGATGCTGAAAAAAATACAGATATGTGTGTATATATGAGCTAATAAACATACTATATTTTTTCTAGCTTGGACAATAGAGAGGGCCTAGAAGTAGTAAACCCCAGTAGCAACAAGCATATCTAGCACTGAGATCTTAGTTGTTTTTTTTTTGTTGTTGTTGTTTTTGCGGTACGCAGGCCTCTCACCATTGTGGCCTCTCCCATTGCAGAGCACAGGCTCCGGATGCGCAGGCTCAGCGGCCATAGCTCACGGGCCTAGCCGCTCTGTGGCATGTGGGATCTTCCTGTACCAGGGCACAAACCCGCGTCTCCCACATCGGCAGGTGGACTCTCAACCACTGCGCCACCAGGAAAGCCCGTTTTTTTTTTTTTTACATCTTTATTTAAGTATCCCTTTCCACTTGCATCTCCCTCCCACCCTCCGTATCCCACCCCTCTAGGTGGTCACAAAGCACTGAGCTGATCTCCCTGTACTATGCAGCTGCTTCCCACTAGCTATCTATTTTATATTTGGTAGTGTATATATATCACTGCTACTTTCTTACTTCATCCCAGCTTACCCTTCCCCTTCCCCATGTCCATAAGTCCATTTTCTATGTCTGTGTCTTTATACCTGTCCTGCCCCTAGGTTCATCAGAACCATTTTTTTTTTTTTTTAGATTCCATATATATGTGTTAGCATATGATATTTCTTTTTCTCTTTCCGACTTACTTCACTCTATATGACATACTCTAGGTCCATCCACCTCACTACAAATAACTCAATTTTGTTTCTTTTTATGGCTGAGTAATATTCCATTGTATTTATGAGCCACATCTTCTTTATCCATTCATCTGTCAATGGACACTTAGGTTGTTTCCATGTCCTGGCTATTGTAAATAGTGCTGCAATGAACATGACTCTTTTTGAATTATGGTTTTCTCAGGATATATGCCCAGTAGTGGGATTGCTGGGTCATATGGTAATTCTACTTCTACTTTTTAAGGAACCTCCATACTGTTCTCCATAGTGGCTGTATCAATACACATTCCCACCAACAGTGCAAGAGTGTTCCCTTTTCTCCACACTCTCTCCAGCATTTGTTGTTTGTAGATTTTCTGATGATGCCCATTCTAACTGGCATGAGGTGATCCCTCATTGTAGTTTTGATTTGCATTTCTGTAATAATTAGTAATGTTATGCAGGTTTTCATGTGCTTCTTGGGCATCTGCATGTCTTCTTTGGAAAAATGTCTACTTAGGTCTTCTGCCCATTTTTTGGATTGGTTTTTTTAAAAGATATATTGGTTTTTTTTTACAGCCATGTAAAAATACATGGGCTGTTTATATATTTTGGAGATTAATCCACTGTACATTGATTCGTTTGCAAATATTTTCTCCCATTCTGAGGGTTGTCTTTTGGTCTTGTTTATGGTTTCCTTTGCTGTGCAAAAGCTTTTAAGTTTCATTAGGTCTCATTTGTTTATGTTTGTTTTTATTTCCATTTCTCTAGGAGGTGGGTCAAAAAGGACCTTGCTGTGATTTATGTAATAGAGTTTTCTGCCTATGTTTTCCTCTAAGAGTTTTACAGTGTCTGGCATTACATTTAGGTCTTTAATCCATTTTGAGTTTATTTTTGTGTATGGTGTTAGGGTGTTCTAATTTTATTCTTTTACATGTAGTTGTCCAGTTTTCCCAACACCAGTTATTGAACTGATTGAAGAGGCTGTCTATTCTCCATTGTATACTCTTGCCTCCTTTATCAAAGATAAGGTGACCATATGTGCGTGGGTTTATCTCTGGGCTTTCTATCCTGTTCCATTGATCTATATTTCTGTTTTTGTGCCAGTACCATACTGTATACATTACTGTAGGTTTGTAGTACAGTCTGAAGTCCGGAAGCCTGATTCCTCCAGCTCTGTTTTTCTTTCACAAGATTGTTTTGGCTATTGAGGGTCTTTTGTGTTTCCATACAAGTTGTGAAATTTTTTGTTCTAGTTCTGTGAAAAATGCCATTGGTAGTTTGGTAGGGATTGCACTGAATCTTTAGATTGCTTTGGGTAGTATAGTTATTTTCACAATGTTGATTCTTCTAATCCAACAACATGGTATATCTCTCCATCTGTTTGTATCATCTTTAATTTCTTTCATCAGTGTCTTATAGTTTTCTGCATACAGTTCTTTTGTCTCTTTAGATACGTTTACTCCTAGGTACTTCATTCTCTTTGTTGCAGTGGTAAATGGGAGTGTTTCCTCAATTTCTCTTTCACATTTTTCAACATTAGTGTAAAGGAATGCAAGAGATTTCTGTGCATTAATTTTGTATCCTGCCACTCTACCAAATTCACTGATTGGCTCTAGTAGTTTTCTGGTAGCATCTTTTAGGATCTTTATGTATAGTATCATGTCATTTGCTAACAGTGACAGTTCTACTTCTTCTTTTCCAATTTGGATTCCTTTTATTTCTTTTCCTTCTCTGATTGCTGTGGCTAAAACTTCCAAAACTATGTTGAATAATAGTGGTGAGGGTGGGCAACCTGGTCTTGTTCCTGATCTTAGAGGAAATGGTTTCAGTTTCTCACCATGAGGACAATGTTGGCTCTGGGTTTGTCATTTATGGCCTTTATTATGTTGAGGTAGGTTCCTTCTGTGCCTACTTTCTGGAGAGACTTTTTTTAATCAAAAATGGGTGTTGAAAATTGTCAAAAGCTTTTTCGGCATCTACTGAGATTACCATATGGTTTTTACCCTTCAATCTGTTAATATGTTGTATCACATTGACTGATTTGCCTATATTGAAGAATCCTTGCATTCCTAGGATAAACCCCACTTGATCATGGTGTATGATCCTTTTGATGTGCTGTTGGGTTCTGTTTGCTAGTATTTTGTTGAGGCTTTTCGCATACATGTTCATCAGTGATATTGGCCTGTAGTTTTCTTTCTTTGTGATATCTTTGTCTGGTTTTGGTATCAGGGTCATGGTGGCCTCATAGAATGAGTTTGGAAGTGTTCCTCCCTCTGCTGTATTTTGGAAGAGTTTGAGAAGGATAGGTGTTAGCTCTTCTCTAAATGATAGAATTTACCTGTGAAGCCATCTGGTCCTGGGCTTTTGTGTTGGAAGATTTTTAATCACAGTTTCAATTTCAGTGCTTGTGATTGGTCGGTTTATATTTTCTATATCTTCCTGGTTCAGTCTCGGAAGGTTGTGCTTTTCTAAGAATTGTTCATTTCTTCCAGGTTGTCCATTTTATTGGCGTATATAGTTGCTTGTAGTAATCTCTCATGATCTTTTGTATTTCTGCAGTGTCAGTTGTTACTTCTTATTTGTTCATTTCTAATTCTGTTGATTTGAGTTTTCTTCTTTTTTCTTGATGAGTCTGGCTAATCATTTATCAATTTTGTTTATCTTCTCAAAGAATCAGCTTTTAGTTTTATTGACCTTTGCTATTTTTTTTCATTTCTTTTTCATTTATTTCTGATCTGATCTTTATGATTTCTTCCCTTCTGCTAACTTTGGGTTTTTTTTTCTTTGTCTAATTGCTTTAGGTGTGGGGTTAGGTTGTTTTTTGAGTTTTTTCCTTGTTTCTTAAGGTAGGATTGTATTGTTACAAACCTCCCACTTAGAACTGCTTTTCCTGCATCCCATAGGCTTCAGGTCATCATGGTTTCATTGTCATTTGTTTCTAGGTATTTTTTGATTTCCTCTGATTTCTTCAGTGATCTCTTGGTTATTTAGCAGCATATTGTTTAGTCTCCATGTGTTTGTATTTTTTACAGTTTTTTTCCTGTAATTGATATCTAGTCTCATAGCATTGTGGTCGGAAAAAATACTTGATATGATTTCAGTTTTCTTAAATTTACCAAGGCTTGATTTGTGACCCAAACTATGGTCTATACTGGAGAATGTTCCATGAGCACTTGAGAAGAAACTGTATTCTGTTGTTTTTGGATGGAATGTCCTATAAATATCAGTTACATCCATCTTGTTTAATGTGTCATTTAAAGCTTGTGTTTCCTTATTTATTTTCATTTTGGATGATCTGTCCATTGGTGAAAGTGGGGTGTTAAAGTCCCCTACTATATTGTGTAACTGTTGATTTTCCTTTCTATGGCTGTTTGCATTTGCCTTATGTAATGAGGTGCTCCTATGTTGGGTGTATAAACATTTACAACTGTTGTTATCTTCTTCTTGGATTGATTCCTTGGTCATTATGCAGTGTCCTTCTTTGTCTCTTGTAATAGTCTCTAGTTTAAAGTCTATTTTGTCTGATATGAGAATTGCTACTCCAGCTTTCTTTTGATTCCACTTGCATGGAATATCTTTTTCCATCCCCTCACTTTCAGTCTGTATGTGTCGCTAGGTCTGAAGTGGGTCTCTTGTAGACAGCATATATATGGGTCTTGTTTTTGTATTCCTTCTGCCAGTCTATGTCTTTTGGTGGGAGCATTTAATCCATTTACATTTAAGGTAATTATCATTATGTATGTTCCTATTACAGTTTTCTTAATTGTTTTGGGTTTGTTTTTGTCAGTCTTTTCCTTCTCTTGTGTTTCTTGCCTAGAGGAGTTCCTTTAGCATTTGTTGTAAAGGTGGTTTGGTGGTGCTGAATTCTCTTAACTTTTGTTTATCTGTAAAGGTTTTAAGTTCTCCATCAAGATCCTTGCTGGGTAGAGTAATCTTGGTTGTAGGTTTTTTTCCTTCAGCAATTTAAATATGTTCTGCCACTCCCTTCTGGCTTGCAGCGTTTCTGCTGAAAAATCAGCTGTTAACCTTATGGGGATTCCCTTGTATGTTATTTGTTGCTTCTCCCTTGCTGCTTTTAATATTTTTTCTTTGTATTTAATTTTTGACAGTTTGATTAATATGTGTTTCAGCATGTTTTTCTTTGGCTTTATCCTTTATGGTACTCTCTGTGCTTCCTGGACTTGATTGACTATTTCCTTTCCCATGTTAGGGAAGTTTTCGACTATAATTTCTTCAAATATTTTCTCAGACCCTTTCCTTTTCTCTCCTTCTTCTGCAACCCCTATCATTTGAATGTTGGTGCATCTAATGTTGTCTCAGAGGTCTCTAAGATTGTCCTCAATTCTTTTCATTCTTTTTTCTTTCTTTTTTTTTTTTTTAAGGAATTTTGCCAGGCAGCAGCTGATCATGCAGGAGGGGTATTATCTTTTTTTGTTTGTTTTTTATTGTGGTATGTGGGCCTCTCACTGTTGTGGCCTCTCCCGTTGCGGAGCACAGGCTCTGGACCCGCAGGCTCAGCAGCCATGGCTCACAGGCTCAGCCGCTCCACGGCATGTGGGATCCTCCCGGACCGGGGCACAAACCTGTGTACCTTACATCGGCAGTCAGACTCTCAACCATTGCGCCACCAGGGAAGCCCTATTCTTTTTTCTTTATTCTGCTTTGTGGTAGTTATTTCCACCATTCTATCTTCGAGGTCAATTATCTGTTCTTCTGCCTCAGTTATTCTCCTACTGATTCCTTCTAGAGTATTTTTAGTTTCATTTATTGTGTTGTTCATCATTGTTTGTTTGCTCTTTAGTTCTTCTAGAACCTTGTTAAACGTTTCTTGTATTTTCTCCATTCTATTTCCAAGATTTTGGATCATCTTTACTATCATTACTCTGAATTCTTTTTCAGGTAGGTTGCCTATTTCGTCTTCATTTACGTGGTCTTGTAGGTTTTACCTTGCTCTTTCATCTGTAACATATATTTTTGTCATTTCTTTTTTTTGTTGTTGTTGTTGGGTGGTGCTGCATTCCTGTCTTACTGATTGTTTGGCCTGAGATGTCCAGCTTCTGGAGTTTGCAGGCAGTTGGACAGAGCCAGGTCTTGGTGCTGAGATGAGGAACTCCAGGAGACCTCACTCTGATTGATATTCCCTGGGGTCTGAGGTTCTCTGTTAGTCCAGCAATTTTGACTCAGAGCTGCCACCACCAGAGCTCTCGGGCCCAACCGCTGGCCTAGGTACCAAGACCCCAAAAACCAGTTGCTGGTGTTTCCTCCCATCCCATTAGGTGTCCATGGTTCCCCACCAGTGCCTGGCAGGTGCCTTAGTTGTGAGGAGACGTGAATTCCGTGCCCTCCTAGTATGACATCTTGACTCTGCCCTCTCCAGATCTTAGTTTTAAAATACGATTCTCAATAAAAGGAACCAGGGCTTCCTGATAAATGGCTGATTCTAGGATAGAGGAAGATAAATATAAATCTGGACCATATTATAGCACCAGATAACAAGAGATCATCCAAATAAACAGACATACAAATAAACAACTTAAAAACGATAAAAAAGAAAAGAGTGAGACATATTCACAAGGAAGCATGTGCTAACTGGACAGAACTCCCAATGGCCAAGGCTGGCACAATTCAAGGAACAAAATAAATAGCAACTGTGTTGGATTATAGCCTTCCAAATAAAATATATCCATAAGACCATACTGATAAAAATAAATAATTACAGTAATAAATTATTGGCAAAGAAAAAATTCTTCTTTACCAACTTCTAATGAGGATAATTGAAAATCACCAGTAGAACACCACAGTGACCATTGCTGCAGGTAAGATCCGTGGATGAATGCGAACGTGGGAGAAACTTAAAGAAAAACAGGATATTTGTATAACCTGAACATATATTCTTTTTGTGTGTGTGGTATGTGGGCCTCTCACTTTTGTGGCCTCTCCCGTTGCGGAGCACAGGTTCCAGACACGCAGCACCAGAGGCCATGGCTCACAGGCCCAGCTACTCCGCAGCAGACCGGGGCATGAACCCGTGTCCCCTGCATTGGCAGGCGGACTCTCAACCACTGTGCCACCAGGGAAGCCCCTGAATATATGTTCTTAAAAATATTCGTCCATTGTTGTGGATGTTTTAACTTTGCTCACAAATTCTTTTATACTTGTCCCACCAAGATAATCTACATTCTTGAGTATGGGCTAAAATTAGTCAGTCATTTTTGATAAATAGAAAGGTAAAAACTGTAACTGCAGAGTGCAGAAATCTGGGAGACACCACTCTACCCACGTGTTCAAAGTCAGCATCACCTGTGAATCCAACTGACATCTTACCCCCTGATATGATGTGATGAGAAGGGCAGTTAACTTCTGTGTTAATCTTGCTAAACAGCCATAGCTGTACTGCTCATGAGAAAACATCAGACACACCCAGTCTGTGAAACATTCTATAAAATACTTGCCCAGTAGTATTCAAAAGTGTCAAGGCTATGACAAACAAGGAAGCATGAAAAATTATAATGGATTGGAGAAGACTTAGGAGACATGATGGCTAAATGCAAACTGGTCTCCTGGATTGGATGCAGGAAAATAAAAAGAATATTAATGTGAAAAAAACAGTGAAATCAACATTTTCTTTATTTTCTAACTTGGTAGAATGTTTAAGTGATAATTTGTTAGTTTTGATAATTGTACCATGGTTATGTAAGATGCAGTATAAGCTGTGGGAAAGGCATATAGAACTCTCAACTATTTTTCAACTCTTTTGTAAATCTAAAACTATTTCAAAATACCTATTTTTTAAAATGAAATCATTGTGTTCTTGCTCCTTTATAGCTCACTTTATTCTTCATCACTATATTGTTACCATTTTCCATGCTATTAAATATTCTACAAAATGTATTTTTTGAAGCATAGAATTACCTATCATATGGAGTTAACATAGCCTATTAAACAATTCCTGTGTTAAAACATGCGTATTTCCATTCTTTACTCTTATAGTTTTATGGTGACTGTTTTGTTTTATAATTCAGTTACTATTGCATTTCTACAAAAAATATAGTATAATGTTGTCTTTTAATTTCCTGTTATTTTATGTTCTAAAGACCAAGACCAAGGAGGAAAACAAACAAAATATCAAATATGTATCAATAGATTCTGGTACTTAATTTCAACAAGCTAACAAAAGAACCCACAGTATTAGCAGAGAAAACTTGGATAAAGCAATTAGGTGCCAGAATTAAATGAGAAGATTCTAAAAGCAGAGATTTCATAGTCATACAATAAATAAGCACATGTTCTGAGTTCCTCTGGGTAAGGACTTGTTGAAAAGAATAAACACTGAAGAGGGGCACAAGTACATGAGTGAAAGAATTTCTGTTTCCATTCCATGTGCATGATATTTCAGTGAAATTAAGCCATAATTAAAAGGTAGATCATAAAGAAACTGATAAATGCAAAGAAAATAATACATAGTAAGCTGAGAATGAACCCCCTGAAGATATCCATGTCTTAATCCCTGGAACTGTTACCTTATATTGCTTTCTTTAAAGGGGGGCCGCCTTTGCAGATGTGATTAATTTAAAAATATTGAGATAGAGTTTTTCCTGGATTACCTGGGTGGGCTCTAACTGCCATCACATGTATACTTCTTATAAGAGGGAAGCAGAGGGAGATCTGACACACAGAGAGAAGACAAAGTGAAGATGGAGCAGAAAGAGATTTGAAATGCTAACTTTGAAGACTGGACTGATACAGCTACGAATCAACATATTCTGTAGGCACCAGAAGCTGGAAGAGGTAAGGAACAGATTCTTCCCTAGAGCTTCTAGAGTGAGCATGGCCCTGCTGACATCTTAATTTCATCACAGTGATATAATTTCAGACTTTTGCCCAAAAGAACTGTAAGAGAATAAATTTCTGTTGTTTTAAGCCAAGCTTTTGTCATTTGTTACAGCCGCTATAGGAAACTAATACAGTATCGTAAAGCAAAAAGGGTTGAAATATATTTTTAAATTATTAATTAGAATGAACACTAAAATCTGCTTTATCAAAAAAATCAATTTTTGGTTCTAAGCATAAGAATTTTTAAAGAACCAATTCATTGAATAAATAAATCAATAACTGAAAATGCTAAAAGTAAATGAAGGTAAATAATAAAGATATAATTAAGTAATCATGAATTACTAAAAAATCATAACCAATACTGCTAAATCTGAGCTTCTTAACTGAAAAAACAAAAATCTACGAATATATAAAATATACATATATTATTACAGATATATATAGAAATATTACATCAATAGAGTATATATAGTCAATATATCACATAAGAAACAAAATGTAAACAAAATAGAATGGCAGGTACAGAGGAATAGATAATAAAACTACAAAAGAGCAATCAAGCAATAAAGTGGCAAGGTAAATTCATTGAGACCATTAAGGAGAAAATTACTTGGATCACATTAAAATTTTCCAGAGACTAGAAAATTTTGTGTTTGTATTTGTATTAATCAAAACATTTTTTTTGATGTGTGTGTGTAACTGTGTATGGGTGTTTGTATTCATCATTAATAGACATTAAAACCTGTCAGAAATAATGAGAAAAATAAAAATTCATGCCGATTATACCTGTAATTAGTGAGTCAAAAGCCTAAATGACAAAGGATTAATCTCCAAAATATACAAGCAGCTCATGCAGCTCAATATAAAAAAACAAACAACCCAATCCAAAAATGGGTGGAAGACCTAAGTAGACATTTCTCCAAGAAGACACACAGATGGCCAAGAGGCAAATGAAAAGATGCTCGACATTACTAATCATTAGAGAAATGCAAATCAAAACCCCTGTGATGTATCACCTCACACCAGCCAGAATGGCCATCATCAAAAATTCTACAAACAATAAATGCTGGAGAGGGTGTGGAGAAAAGGGAACCCTCTTGCACTGTTGGTGGGAATGTAAATTGATACAGC
The DNA here is from genome assembly GCF_963924675.1 of Phocoena phocoena. Lineage (NCBI taxonomy): Eukaryota > Metazoa > Chordata > Mammalia > Artiodactyla > Phocoenidae > Phocoena > Phocoena phocoena. Next base: position 24,658,257 of record NC_089221.1, read on the forward strand.
CACTATGGAGAACAGTATGGAGGTTCCTTAAAAAACTAAAAATAGGGGCTTCCCTGGTGGCACAGTGGTTGAGAGTCTGCCTGCCGATGCAGGAGACACGGGTTTGTGCCCCGGTCCGGGAAGATCCCACACGCCGTGGAGCGGCTGGGCCCGTGAGCCATGGCCGCTGAGCCTGCACATCCGGAGCCTGTGCTCCGCAACGGGAGAGGCCATAACAGTGAGAGGCCCGCATACCGCAAAAAAAAAACAACAACAACTAAAAATAGAACTATCATATGACCCAGAAATTCCACTACTGGGCATATACCCTAAGGAAACCATAATTCAAAAAGATACATGTACCACAATATTCACTGCAGCACTATTTACAATAGCCTGGACATGGAAGCAACCTAAATGTCCATCGACAGATGAATGGATAAAGAAGATGTAGTACATATATACAGTGAAATATAACTCAGCCATAAAAAGGAGTGAAATTGAATCATTTGTAGTGAGGTAGATGGACCTAGAGTCTGTCATACAGTGTGAAATAAGGTAGAAAGAGAAAAACCAATACTGTATACTAACACATATATATGGAATCTAGAAAAATGGTACTGATGAACCTAGTGGCAGGGCGCAGACATAGAGAATGGACTTGAGGACATGTGGGGGAAGGGGAGGCTGGGAAGAAGTGAGAGAGTAGCACTGACATATATACACTGCCATGTGTAAAACAGATAGCTAGTGGGAAGCAGCTGCATAGCACAGGGAGATCAGCTCGGTGCTTTGTGACCACCTAGAGGGGTAGGATGGGGAGGGTGGGAGGGAGGCTCTAGAGGGAGGGGATATACGTATACATATAGCTGATTCAGTTTGTTGTACGGCAGAAACTAACACAACATTTTAAAGCAATTATAATCCAATAAAGATGTAAAAAAAACCCTAAATGTAATGTTGCTAAATATTATTTGGCAGTGTATTAAAATAATAGCAATACTGGACCAAGAGATACTCATGAAGAGAAGGACTCAATTATTCGATATTCGTTAAAATACCCTATAAGATATTACAACAGTCCTTAAGACTTTGACAAAAAGTTTGCCAAAAATTAATATTGGTCACTCCTAACAGATTAAGTCACTTGTAAGTCACAGAAGTGAATTATTTTATAGAGGATGGGTGTAACAGTCCTTTGAAGGCACAAATAGGAGTGTTAAACAGACCATTTTTCAGGAGATTTATGGAAAGGAAAAGATGTCAGAATTTGACAGAAACTCTGGAGAAAATGGCATGTTTCCTTTCTACAGTATAACCAAATGCAAACAGTAGGTTTAGAAACAACCAGGATTGTTTAAACAATAGCAGAAGAAGTTAAATGAGGCTATTAATGGTACACACACACACACACACACACACACACACACAACCCCCCACTCAACTTAATCTGGTCAAAAGACAGAACTTCATAGTTAGTTTGACACGCAGAAGCAAACTGCACTTCGGAAAATAAATCATAGATTGGAGATAATATTTTTCATTTGACTTTGAATCTTGAAAACCATTACCCTCTGTCATAATGTATCCGTGTTTCAAAAAATATACAAAGTAAATCAACGGATATTTATTCAATTATTGATGGCATTATTTCAATTCTTGTGTCAGTTTCAGTTGTACCTAGTTTTAGAGACTGAAACTAGGAAGTTAAACACTAATTCAAAAATAAGTGGTAAAGAGTTTTCACATTTAACACTTTATATATTTTATTTCAAAAGTGTCTTTTTTGTTAAGAGTACACTTTTACTGCCTGGTAGGAAAAAAGAGAACTAAGCAGTTAGTTGCAAAATCAGTTTAGATGAAGATTTGGAAAAGCAGCTGGTTGAAATAAAATGTATGCAGAGTAAACACTGTGAAGAATATCCATGATTTTTCCAGAGAAGGAAATGTCTCTTGTCATGTCTGTTACATTTCATTGCACTACATTATGTGGTTTGAAATGACTCAACTTATATAAAAATAAGACATTTTAGAAAACAAACACAAAGCATAATATTCAAGAAACACATTTTCCTCAGATTGTTCTTATTTGAGAAATAAATACATAAACACAGATTTTTATCATTCCAATGATCCAACCTGCATGATATATTTTGAAATATATCCACAAATATGAATTTAAAGGATAACATATAGTGAGGGTAATATTAAAAATGTATTAGATATTGCTAATATATTCTGAGCATTTTTCTTTATAAAGTGGCATACTTTAAAGAAATAAATTTAACTCAACAGAAAAATTATATTTGTTAATTTTTATAATAATGATTAGAAACAATGTGGATAAATTTGTGACCAGTTTGAAAAAACAAGAGAATGAGCTTCAATATTCAGTATGTATACATGTATTTTTGTTATTTTATTGAAGTATAGTTGATTTACAATATTATACTAATTTCAGGTGTACAGCATAGTGATTCAGTATTTTTACAGATTATACTCCATTAAAAGTTATTACATGCTAATAACTACAATTCTCTGTGCTACAAAATACATCCTGGTTGCTTATCTCCTTTACACATAGTAGTTTGTATCTCTTAATCCCATATTCCTAATTTGCCCCTCCTCCCTTCCCTCTCCCCATTGGTAATCACTACTTTGTTTTCTATACCTGAGTCTGTTTTCATTTTGCATATATCAATATTTAATTGTGTTACTTTTTAGATTCTACGTATAAGTGATATCATACAGTATTTGTCTTTCTCTGATTTATTTCACTAAACATAATATTCTCTAGGTACATCCATGTTGCTACAAAGGGGAGAATTTCATTCTCTTTATTTTATAGCTGAGTAACATTCCATCATATATATATACCCCACATATTTATCCATTTGTCTGTTGATGGTCACTTGGGTTGCTTTCATATCTTTGTTATTGTAAATAGTACTGCTATGAACATCAAGATGCATGTATCTTTTTGAATTAGGGTTTTCATTTCTTTCCAGATATATACCCAAGAGTAGAATTGCTGGATCATATGGTAGTTATATTTTCAGTTTTTTAAGGAACTTCCATACGGACTGCACCAATTCACATGCCTTTTAGTCATATGTGTATCTTCTATTTTTTCTAAATTTTTAATTGCATTCAAAATACATACTGGAAGATCTGAATAGATATTTTTCCAGAGAAGACTTTCAGTATGTATTTTAAATGCAATTTAAAAGGTAGAAAAAAAGTGTAAGTGCAAACAATGAGAGAGAGTGCATTATAACGTATATAATCAAAAAAGGGTCATTCCCTGCATACATAAAGTAGTCTTAAATGTGAATAATGAAACAAAAAGACAAGTGTGCAATTAAAAATGTGAAAATAATGTAAATAGGTAATTCACAGTAAAGGAACAGAAATAAGCAACATGCATAAGAGGATGACTGATTATGCCACCTGTAATCAGAAAAATTAAAATTAAAACCAAAAAATGGGATTTTGGTTTTCTCAGATTGGTAATAAAACTAATGTTGGAAAATATTAAATGTACATTATTTAGTGGGAAGGTAGAAGTAAACCCACATTACTAGAGGGAGAAAAATGATATATCAAAATTGTGTGGCAATTTAGAACACATGGTAAAATTTTAAATGTGTCTGTTCTACAATCCAATCACTCTGAGTCTAGGAATACACATAGGGAAACTCATAAAAGGCCTAATGTCCAAGTGCCTAATGCCAGAATATCAATGACATGACATAAATATTCTAATAGAGTGAAATTAATAAAGAAAATGCAGCAATGCATACAAGGGAAAATATCAAATAAGAATGAGAAAGCTTGCCATTTATCAATGAAGCTGACACTCTAAGTCTTTTTATTTAGTAAAAAAAAAAAAACAGGGTGAAGAATAAAACAACTGATATAACAATTTTAAAGCACAAAGTAAACTATACATGTAATGTATGAATGCAAATGTAGAGTACTGGACTGAAGAGTTCACTGCAAGAACATGATGATGAGAGGGAAACGGAGGTGATGAGAGGGGAGTTCAAATGTATCTGTACTTCATTATTTCTTATACTGAAAACCAATGAAATAAATCCAAATAAATTTTAGCAAGTATTAATTCCAGGATGTAAGAACATGCGTCTCATCTTCATTTCTGTGCTTTTCCACATTTTAAAATACTCCCCAAATAACATTTATAAAATTCAAACAATACCCAAAAATAAAAAAAAAATTCTTACAAGAGTTGAGCATTGAAATTGTTTTAAAAACCCTTTATGATTTGGTATTAATAGAAAATGAGCCTAATTTAAATCATGTTAAGGTAAATAAAAACTTCAACTTAGAAGAGAATTTTCAAAATACCAATAAAATAAGCACAATTTAAAATAATGTAAACTTAGCTAAATTGTTTCAAGAGTAATTAAAAACTTGCATAGACTTAAAATGACTAAAGAAATTGAGAATATTATCTGAAAACAACATTCCCTCGAATGTACCCATTCAGGCCTACCTTAATAATCTCCCTTTCTTAAAGTCTACTGTGCCATGTAATATATCTTAATCATGAGAGTGACATGCATCATAACCACAGTAATGGGGAACAAGGTGTGGACACCAGAGGGTGGAAAATCTTGGGAGCCACTTTAGAATTCTTCCTATCACACTTACTAAATTGTGCAAGGAAGAGAGTAACCTAGTCACAGGTTTGGCTTAGTACTTGATGTTCTCCATACATTCCTGATACTATTAATTTAAAAATAAGAGGCAAATAATACATTCTTAAAACTCTCTCATTTCAACAGATCTAATTTTTAAAATAAAACAACAGAAATAGTTGCATAAATGTCAGTAATAAAGATCATTCTCATCATCTTTCATTGTCATTTTTTGGAGATTATTTGAGAAGCTCTGGTCAATGCAAATGCATGAAAAAGATATAATGATTATCAATATTTGAAGAAAGGAGAAAATAGAATTATATGCAATAATGTAGCTATCTGGAAAAGTGAGAAAATGAGCTAAAAATATTAAAATCAAATAATTTAGAAGCATTGGTATTTACAAACTTCTTATGCAAAATCAATGTTATCTATATACAAACAATGATTAATTTAAGAAAATACCTTATTCATAGATACAAAAACACAAAAATAAAAATGAGTAGTTAGGAATAAGCTTTAAAAATGAAGTACCTATGAAAAGCACAAAATTCACCTAAATAATAAAAAGCTAAAGTAGATATAACATTTAATGATATACAACTATTATGCCATTTCAAATTTATCTGTAGATAGTTTTTTCCATAACACGTTTTGGAAAAACCCAAACTTTTTGGCCAAACCAATAAAACAGTTAAATTCAAATGCTAATAGTATTAGAGCATTGAGATATTCACAAAGTGAACTTACTAGGTTAATATGGATGCCAAACTCTACAAAACATTTTTTCAAGATGAATAACAAAGATGTACTTTCTCCTGTTTACTAAAATGAATGAGAATATCACTGCAAACAGTAATGTTGTTGGCCAAGGATCAGAATGAAAAACACAGAAAATAAAATTAAGCTAATAAATAAATCTACACCCTTTATCTTAACTTTACCCACACATTCACAAAAACAGAGTAATACAAACAATGGATTATATATTGAAAGATCAAATGCAGTACAGTAAGAACATATGTGTGTATATCTGTATGTGTGTAGTTAAGAATTAAGCTATATTATAACCTTCAAATTTCAACTAATTGAAATATAAAATAAAACTGCAAAATAAAACTAATAATGTACTTTGAGCCATAAATAATTCTGGCTTTTAGGATTTATTATAACAATATCAGATACCTGGAAAACAAACTACGCACAAGTCTTTTCTTAATAGTTGTATTTGAAACATTTCTAAAAATGCAAGCTATTTACATAGAATTTATTACTTACTTATTTACACCTGTAAGTTTGGAAATACTACAAACAATAAAAATCAAAGTTAGAGGACTAAATCACTAGGAAAATGTTAAAAAAAACAAATTTTAAAAGCATGTTTTATAAAATAAGTATGATTTTAGGTAAAATATATATGTAGCCATATATGTATAGAAAAAGTAATATGGAGTAAGTTTGAAATAAAATTTTCAGATTCTTCTTTGTAATATTTTTGTAGTCTCTAAACTTTTTACAAGAACTTGTTACTTTAAACATCAACCTAAATACAAAATAAGTAGAATAATTTAAAAAATAGAGTGAAGAAATTCTATCATTAATCCAACTAAATTTCACAGTAATTACTAGTCTTCACTCTTTAGGAAGTCAAGTACTTAACACACCCTAGAAAGAAAGCTATGCAATTATCAAACAGTTATTTTTAAATCTAAGTAAAACCTTCATTTCCTTCAATTGCAGTCACAACCTCTGTACTTTTCCACTTCTTTTTGAGAAACCCAAGTAATAATTCTAACTATAGTCCTCTGTGTTTTGCTTTTATGTATTTCTTATGGATCTCCATTTTCCATTTGGTCTCTGGTCATTCTTTTTTTTTTGGCCAGGAAACTATAACATCTTCCCAGTGCAAAATAGATATTTAAAATAATATTTCATCTTAATTTCCCTTTGTCCTTCATTTGGAATTCATTCCTACAACTTTAGTTTACATTTCTCAGTCTCCATCACCCTATGCATTATTATATCTTCAAAAATGGTAAAATATGAACACAAGATATTAAAACACAGATGATATGCTATTTAAAGAATATCAACAAAAACTTTTTCTTTTTTTTTTTAAGATTATGGGATCTTTTATTTTGATAAAATAAATTATTTTGAAAACTATATAGCCATAATGAATCCTTATGAACCAAATAACATTGCTTCAAAGTATACAAAGCATATAATGTTAGAAGTAGAAAGAGAATCTGAACAATGTCATAATGAGGGTTACTTTGATATCTATATCTAAATATCTATGTATCTTTTTTCTAGCATCTATGGAAATATTATTAAAATTACCTAAAACAGATCTTAAAGAAAAGTAAATAAATTTTCCAAAAAGAAACTCCAACACACCATCACCACCACCACAGTATCCTTGTCATCTGGCATGGTGCAGAACTTTTTTGAATGCGCATCCTTTCCAGGTCTCCAGTTTACATGGTCCCAAAAGTCCCTGATAGTTTTACTTATTTGTCTTACTTGCCTGGCCCTATACATTTGAATTTGCAAGCTTTGATAAAGGCTAAAAATTTAATAAGAGGTTCTATCTTTGTTTGGGTTAAAAGCCATTACACAGGAGTTTATACTCACAGAATCTGCTGGGGGCTGGGCTGGGGCAATCTTCCAAACAAAAACTTTTAAATAATATTTCCTTCCTTTGATGAAACAAAAAATAAAATTCCAATTTTATATTTTTCCTAAATAACTCACATTGAACAAGATTCCTTAGGTCATTATGCAATTGAAATAGTCACTAGCATTTCTTAAATACCTAAGTTTTATAAATTGTATAATAAATAAGTAATGCACCAAAGAGAAGAAAATAAATAAAGGTAGAGGACCAAAAATATTTTTGAAGAACGTTTACTTTGGAGAGCCAAAATTCTTCTTTCCTCAAAATGACAAAAATTCCTGAAACCAAAATTAAACCACTGATTTGGATTCCCAATCTGTCCTATTTAGTTTTTTCTATTTTATTTCATGCTGAAAAAGTACATTACACTTATGCTCTAGCTGTTAGCATCACACTCAGAAATGTTTCCATGAAGTTATATTACATTTGTCTATCAGAACTTTTTAGCTCTTTAATATCCATAGGTCTATCCAACCTCTGATGAGTTTTCCAATTTCCTACCAATTATATGATTATTAGTTTCCAAAGAAAAGTTTAGAAGCATAATTTCTCAGTTATTTCATTTCAAGTAGTTTCGAGATCAAAAAGAAACAAACAAAAACTAGTCACTAATATAAATCCTAATTCAGTGGCAACAGAGATTGGTCATGTTAACAGTGTAAATTTCAGATACCAATGTAACCACATTCATACAATGCACTTGACATAACTGCAGCCTTCTGTGGAAACCAGCCAATTTAAGACACATTGGGTCTTCAAATTCACCCCAAAGACATTCTCATTCAAATAAGCCCCTCCTAAACTATTTTGCACAGCCGGGAGGATCTTGCACCTTCAGTCTTTTGAGGGAATGAGGTCCCACAACCGACTTAAGATAGGGTCTGTGAAGAGTTAGAAGGGGAAGCTGGGATGAAGTGAGAGACTAGCATTGACATAGCCACACTACCAAATGTAAAATAGATAGCTAGTGGGAAGCAGCTGCATAGCACAGGGAGATCAGCTTGGTGCTTTGTGTCTGTCCACCTAGAGGGGTGGGATAGGGAGGGTGGAAGGGAGACGCAAGAGGGAGGGGATATGCGGATATATGTATACATATAGCTGATTCACTTTGTTGTACAGCAGAAACTAACACAACATTGTAGAGCAATTATACTCCAATAAAGATGTAAAAAAAAAGTTAATTCTTCAAGCTAACAAATGGGTTCTAGCTCTAACTATACAACTAACATGTTTATATTCTTGGACAAATAATGTATTTTTTCCAATATCTTGGTTTCCTCATCTGATATATGAGGGAGTTGGACTTAAGTTCTTTTCTACTATAAGACTCTGGTACAGAAAAATAATTCCTTTATTCTAGAAAGTGCAATAGGTGTCAGAGAAAAAGGAAATTTTGGAGATGGTATTAATAGTAAAATTTATCTAATTCATTTCTTACATTGACAAAAGGAAGCAAGTCCTAAAGATGCTAAGTATTTAATTTTTAATAGATCACAAGTTCAATTTGTGCCCAAATTTCTAAGATCCACATAAATGCTATATCCATAGTTTGATGATATATATAATGTGAGCTTACACTTCTTATATGCCAAATACCTTTCTAAATATGGAGCAGAAGTAGGCAGGTCTGATGCCAGTGAAAGGAGAGAAGAGGGAAGGAATGATTGGGTAGGAAGAGCTTCAGACCCCGGTATTAGTCTTCCAGGGCTGCCATAACAAAATGTCACAGACTGGGGATTTAAATAACAGAAATTAATTTTATCATAGTTCTGGAGGTCGGAAGTCCAAGATCAACGTTTTGGCAGGTTTGGTTTTTCCTGAAGCCTTGCTTCTTGGCCACCTTCTCACTGCATCCTCATCAGACCTTTCCTCTGTGTGTACTCATCCTTGCTGTCTCTTCTTCTTATACAGACACTGGTCATATTGGATTAGGGCTTTACACTTATGACCTCATTTTTAAGGTCATAAGTCATTACCTCCTTAAAGGCTCTCTCACTCTGAATATAGTCATATTGGAGGTTTGGCCTTCAACATAAATTTGAGAGGGTACACTATTGTATCCATAACAAACCCTAGTGCAGTCATGAGAAAGTATCAGCCAGGCTGACATGGAGCCCCTCAGAAAAATTGCAGGTTACAGGAGCCCCATGTTAGACAGCATTGGCCTGGATCTAATTCCCCTGCAGAGCTCACCCACTAGCCGACATTAGCCTGGAGCAAGTGTGGCTTCAATGGACCCAAACTGTGTCCGATTGAAGCTTGCAGTCAACTCTGCTATCCTGTTGCAGGTTCTCGGTGGTTCTGCCTCATCAGGTCATGGTCTTCCTCTGAGAAAAGTGGACACTATCACCATATAAGCCACAGGGACAGAGTGATAATGAATGTTGAGATTCACAGGAATCTGTGCAAGTAGCTAATTGATTGTGGTATCCCTATTAAGGGCTTTCTACAGCTATATTGGCAGGAAAAGAGTGAAGGTAAATCTAATTCAAGACATCATAGAGGATATTCACAATCTCTTACCCAGTTCCTAGACCTAAGTCACTTTTCAAACCTATATCCCCTTGATTGAGGACAACTTCCTCTGAGAAATGACCCTGCAATGTGCCCTTGTAACCTTGGAGAAAGATTTTGAATATACACTGTAAGAAAGACTCTATAGCCATTTTCTAGGTACTATGTGCCGAAGAAGGAAATACACACAAACCTTCTGAGAGTTTTTGAATACTTGGTCTAAATTTCTTCTAATCTGTGGAAATCCAACAGAATGAGATGAAAACCCAAGCCCTTTCTATATATCAATATATACAGATCTTTCTCGATTTATGATGGGATCATATCCCAATAAACCCATCATAAGTTGAAAATATCTCAAGTCGAAGACATTTAATACAGCTAACCTACCAAATATCACAGCTAAGCCTAGCCTACTTAAACATGCTCAGAACACTTCCATTAGCCCATGGTTGGACAAATTTATCTAACACAAAGCCTGTTTTATAATAGTGTTGAATATCTCATGTACTTTATTGAATATTGTACTGAAAGTGAAAAATTGAATGGTCCTATGGGTACAGAATGGTTGAAAGTGTATTGGTTGTCTACCCCCATGATTTTTAGACTGACTGGGAGCTTTGGCTCACTGCCGCTGCCCAGTATCACCAGAGAGTATTGTACTGCATATCCGTAGCCTGAGAAAATTTGAAAATTCAAAATTTGAAGTATGGTTTCTACAGAATTTGTAACACTTTTGCACTGTCAAAAAGTAAAAAAATATTGTAAGGCCAAAAAATCTTAAGTTGAACCATCCTAAGTCAGTACCTGGTACCAGAATGTATAGAAAAAATTGACTCACCATTCTAGCACTTGCCTCCAATTGTTAATCCCCACATATTTTCCTAACTAGGACACTAAGCACTATTACAGTAGAAAAAGGCAAGAGGAAGCTGGTGGAAATACTCAACTACTCACTCACTGGACAGAACCAAATAAAAGACAATAACATATCCTGGGGGAATTATGGGGACAAATATTACCATCAGTGTCTTGAAGTTGTGATTATGATCATTTGAGTTGTGATTATAACACATTCCCTTTACTCACATGTTTGACTGATGCAGAAAGAAGCCAGATTTATACTGGAGAAACTAGATTGATGCCACGATAGAATACTGATGCCAATGGCAGCTACTGGTCTGTATGTGGTATCCTACTTGAAATCAAGCCAGTTCCTATTGCATGGTAGGCAGCAATTAACCTAGGACTTTTTTCTAGCCTAATGAGTAAAGATAGCCAGGAACAGGGAGAGCAGTGCAGATTTGCTCTCTGGTACACAATAGTCTAGAAAGACTTGACTGTCTTGGTTTCACATAGAAAAACACCCAGCCCATCACATTAATGAAATTATGCCAACTGTATCTGAAATACAGAAAACAGCAAAAACCACAGATGCATTAGTCAAATGCATGCAGGTCCAAGGGTGGGAGTTAAACTCCAAAAATGTTGAGGGTCCTGCCAATTCTTTCTTGGGATCCTTTGGTATGATGTGTGTTGAGCTCCCTCCTCTAAGTTGAGAAACAGTTTGCTGCTCCTTGCACAATGCTTGTGGGAAACCTGATTTTTGCAGCAACACATGTCACATCTGAGTGTGCTGCTCAATCCATTAGTGAATAACTCAAAATACTGCCAGTTTTTTTTTTTTTTTTTTTTTTTTTTTACTGCCAGTTTTGAATGGTGTCCAGATATAAGGACTTTTAGTAGCACAAGGCTGACACTCATGCTTCTCTGTCATTTGAACCTTTATGACCCAAGAGATCCCATTATTTTTTTAACATCTTTATTGGAGTATAATTGCTTTACAATGGTGTGTTAGTTTCTGCTTTATAACAAAGTGAATCAGTTATACATATACATATGTTCCCATATCTCTTCCCTCTTGCGTCTCCCTCCCTCCCACCCTCCCTATCCCACCCCTCTAGGTGGTGAGGTATTTTTGTCTGATAGGTATGCTGCAAGGAGCCTCTGGTAAGAGGAACAGGAGAATTCTGATGATTATTCTCTACCTTAAAAGCAGTCTGGGTCCTGTTAGAGACTAAATATCTGATCTTGGGACACCAAGTGTCCATGTAATCCAAACTTCCTTTTGTTAAGTTGGTGTTGTCTGACCCATTAGATCATACATTTCTACATATAATACCATACACTTCTTAACTGGAATTGGTATGTATTAGTTCTGGTGCAAGCACATATTACTTGCTTTAAAGTTGTCTCAGATTCCCATGGTATATATTTTTCCTGACTCACCAATTCTCTCTCGACTCATAACTTTCATATAATGGAGAGTAAAATCACCAGATTAAAGAAGAGGAAAAAGTACAGATCTAGTTTACAGATGATTATGACATGCTGGCAATAGCTGGTAACAGTAATCATTGCACTAAAGCTTCCCTTGGAGACATCCTAAAAGACAATGTTGAAAAAAAAATCTTTCCAACTGGAATAACTTTGGCAACATGCATAATTTTCCGTTTTGTGTAAACAGTGAAATACCCTGAGTTACAAACTAATTCATAGGCAGTAGCTAATGCATTGGTCAAATGGTCAGAAACTCAAAAAGGATGAAACTGGAAGACTGATGACAAGGAAGCCTGATGGAGAGATGTATTGATAAGTCTATAAGAAAGGGTACAGAAGGTGAAGATTTCTGCATCATACATTAATGCCCAACATGGGACATTCATAGTAAAGAATGATATAAAACAATGTATAAGAAGATATGTCTCCTGCATGTCAACTTCTATTCCTAGTCAACTTGATATTTACTGAGTGGGTCTACGTACAAGATTTCTGTGATGGAGCCTATGAATAGTTTTAATGCAGTCAACTTTCCTTCACCAAAGCAGATCTAGCTACTAAAACTACTGATTATCCATTCTTTGCCAACAGCAAAGACCAAAGCTAGACCCAGATGGGACACCATGTTCTGGGTTACCAGTCAGCTTCTTGGTGAAGCTGGATCCCTACCATCATGAAGAGGGCAACCATGAGTTTTATGAGGAAGTGATTGGCAGAAGCCAGCTATACAAACCAATATATATGAGACCACTGAGAGATGGATCCTGTGGGAATAAAAATTTGTGTAATCTTCCAACCTAGCTGCTAACAGTGGATAACGGAACTCTGAAGGTTAGTGGAAGAAGGAAAGGTGTGAATATCAGCTCAGATATCATTATTAGATACAGAAATAAGATCTGAAGTACCTATATTTTATAGTGATTGTTTCTTTATTTGCTGTTTATATGATAAGTAATGGTGGATGTTAATATTTACTTACAGGTTCCAGGTTTGTAGGATTGAATCTATATGACCTGTGGCAATGAAACTTTAAGTTTCTCATGCGCTAGGGGTATGTTCCTGCTTACATCTCCTGCATCTTCTCCATAGTACTTTGTGACTATATCCCTTAAAGTATCCTAGATAAACTTGTTCAGGTATCTTACTTGCTCTGTTAAAGTGTTAATAGCGGAGGTTTTCCTACTCTAATTGTTTTCATCTGCAACACTTATAGGTGTTTTGAACACAGTAAATGCTCAATAAATATTAATTGCATTGACATATTATAGATGACGATATTGCAGATAAATATTTGCTCATGGAAAAATTATGGCTCAAGGGGGAAATTTATCTTTTCTGAAAAGTGGTATTATATTCTTAAAATTTTTAAATTAATTTCTATCACTTAAAAAATGTCTGATCATATGTTTAGCATTTGATAGCATTTCACAGTGTCCTAATATCTTTATAAAGGTGATAAAATGAATTAAAATATAAATCTCATTGCATGTATACAAGGTACATGTATCAAGTCAGTTTCACCCTCAATAAAGTTTTCAGTTTTGGTTACCTCGTCTCTAGATAAACCTAACAGAAATACAAAAAGCTCAGTGAAGGACAATGAAAAGGACTGTAATCATGAGTAATACTATAGGAGGGGACTCCAAATGAAGGGGATATTAAAAAGAGTAGGCTGAATTGCTCTGAGAAGGCAAAAGGGAAAAGGTGATAAAGTATAAGCATATTAAGTAAAGAACAGAATAAAATAGGTACACAGAAATTCTTCTCTTTTACCCTTCCTTACAATTCAAGGACAGTGGATAAAACCCAAGTGCCTAAAAGATGAACATAAAGGTCTTCTTCCTTGTAAATAATTGTCAAGAAGTAGTTTCAATGTTCCTGTCTGTTCCATACCTAATTGGGAAAATAAATGAACATCTCTATGCCTACATTTTCCAATATTTGTATGACAGAATGTTAGATAATAAAAGGACTAAAGAAATCCTAAGTTAGACTAGACTAAAGGAAATTGAGGCCCAGACAGTTTGTTACTCATATGTATCCACAAACCTAATTAGCTGGGGAGCTGTTTCCCGGGTTCTTATATCAGGGGTCTTCAAGCACTCCATGGACCTCCAGAGTAGTCACTGTGTACACTGTAGACGTCTCACAGCTCATTTACTTGTATACATCAATACACAAAAATACACTATGTGCACTGTACGTTGTATATAAAGTGTACATTGTATATTTGATGCACCAGAAATTTATTTTAACACTTTTTACTATTTATCTCTTTATTTCAAGGTACTTAAGTGAATGTACTATACACTTGTCATCAATCCACATGCAAAATGATCTATATCAATTCACATATGAATTATAAGTAACCTGAATATTTCTAATGTAGAGTACTGGTAGAAAATATGTTAATATCACAAAACCAAATATTATTTTTTCTCTGGAATGAGTTGAACAATTAATTGACGCCATGTAGAACTTAAAAATTTTCATATCTGTTATTTTTGACATTTTTCCCTCATATTCTTAGTCCAATATTAAATTTAAATTGTTGCCATCATTAAGCATACATCAGCATCTTGATTTTCCTAAGTCAGTGGTTGGCATAAAAAAACTTTCTATTACTTTGAAATAACAAAGGAGGAACATATTTACAGTAAAATCCAAATTGAAGAAATTAAAAACTGGCCTAAATTCAAATATTATACACAGTCGGTCTCAGAGACAATATTAAGATTCAGTACAAAATTCCTGTCAACAGATCCTCCAAAATGCTTCTTATAGTTTTTTTGCCTTTCCGACTTATCTACTCCCGGTCTACTCTAGGTACATGTCATGACTCCCCCAAGTGCAGATCAAGCTTTTGCTACATATGTGGGTCTAGGCACTTTCCACATGCTTCTAGAATAGCATACACTTAGCCCTTCATAGCAGTTATAACACTGTATCAAAACTTCTTGTTACCTACTTCCTGTATACCCGCTATGTGAAATTACATTATTTCAGTGATGTCTATTTAAGTCTGTGTAACTAAAACCAAATGAAATGGTTTACACTAAATAATTGTCCAATAAACATTTACTACAAACTAGAAAGTTGAGAAATGAATGATGAATTACTGCTGCTTTTCAAAACTATTCTATTATAGTACTTTCAGGCCAACTGAAACTTGGGTTATGACTCCATATCTTAAAGTCTGTATAGACTATACAGTAGGGTGGATTGTCTTACCGATTTCAACTATCCCTTCTCCTTTATAGAAGAGCATTACACATTCCTGCTCATTGCCTTACAGTACCTCATGTAAGGCATGCGCTTCTCCACCCACTCATGTTGGGCTTGATCATATGACTTATTTTGGCCAGTAGAATGTTCGCAGAAGTGACACTGTGCCAGTTCACTGCAGAAGCCATTAAGAGACATCACCTATTGCTATCAACTGTCCTGCTCTTTTCCCTCTACCATGGAAATAAATAACTCTTATAAATAAAAGTGTTGCTCCTTTCAAATAGATTATAAAATGAAGATGACAAAGCAGAGCTGAATCTCACTCCTGGGCATATACCTGGAGAAAACCATATTTCAAAAAGATACATGCACCCCAATGTTCTTTGCAGCTCTATTTACAATAGCCAAGACATGGAAGCAACCTAAATGTCCATCAATAGAGGAATGGATAAAGAAGATGTGGTACATATATAGCATGGAATATTATTACTCAGCCATAAAAAAGAACAAAATAATGCCATTTACAGCAACATGGATGGACCTAGAGATTGTCATACTGAGTGAGGTAAGTCAGACACAGAAAGACAAATATCATATAATGTCACTTATGTGTGGAATCTAAAAAAATGGGTACAAATGAACTTATTTGCAAAACGGAAGTAGAGTCACGGATGTAGAAAATAAACTTATGGTTACCAGGAGATAAGGGGGAGAGGGATGAATTGAGAGATTGGGACTGACATATACACACTAATATACATAAAATAGTTAACTAATAAGAATATGCTGTATAGCACTGGGAACTCTACTTAATACTCTGTAATGGCTTATATGGGAAAAGAATCTTAAAAAAAAAAAAGAGTGGCTATATGTATATGTATAACTGATTCACTTTGCTGTACACCTGAAACTAACACAACATTGTAAATCAACTACAACCCAATAAAAATTAAAAAAAAAAAGCAGAGCTGAGCAAAGCTTCAACAGCTAAAGCCAATAGCTGACAAAATATATTAAAATCAACAGACAAATTACAATCTACAGATAAGTAAATGTCTATTATTTTAAGTCACTGAATTTTCATTATTACATCAAATCTAACTTAAACACAGATTTTGGTGCCTAGACATTTGGGTGTTACTGCAACAAAACTGTCAAAAGATCAACCAATTATATTAAAAAACAAGCCTAAGATTATTACTTTTTCAGTCATTTTTAAAAGTATCTAGATAGAATCAGACTGAGAAAACTGGTCAGCCATCAAGGCAGATACATTCTCAGATTATTCTTCAAGTGGGTCCAAGGAGGAATTTGGAAAAAAAGACCTCCAAAGACTCAAAGAAAAATTCAGGGAGATGAGTGGGCTGGAAAGCAATACAAGAGAGGAGTTGAACTAGGACCCTACTCTCAGGATGAAAAGTGCCTGTTATGTTTGCACAGTAGGATTTCAGAATTGCTATAGGTCAATGACTGATGTGTACTTACATTTTTCCCATTTCCAAGTCAGGGGGTTTACTGAGGTTTATTGTCTCTGTGTCATCTTTATATGTTCTTTGTGGCTATGTGTCCTCTATGGCCATGATGGATACTCACTGTTTTAGCTCATAAGTCTCTGAATCAAGAGATACTAAATACAGTAGAATATATCATGAAATTCTGGTATTGAGTCGATGCTATAATGGATGAAAATGTTGAGAGCTCCTTGGAGAGAATGGCAGTCTATTTTGTGTATAAGAAGCAAAGTGAATATTCGTGACCAAGAGTACAAACTATGTTACTTTACATTATTATTTCTCATTATTTACTCTTGCTTCCTTAATATTAGATAACATGTGTGTATATGTTTATAAATATATATGTGTGTGTGTGTGTGTATGTATCCCTATCTATTGTCCTGTTACTTACTGCTCCTCCTGTGGGAGGAGTTACATCCTCAACTCATTACTCATTGGTCAAGTCATTTAAGGTAACAGAATGTGGGCCAAAGTGACCATATGCCACATATGAACTGAAACTTTAAAATGCATCTGTTTTTCTACCAGTAATCTTGCTCTGCCACAAGAGAAGCATGTTCCAAGTAGAAACTGCCCTTTAACCTAGGTTCTAGAATGGGAAAATGGGAAAACATGTGAAGTAGAGTGGTCACAGGCTGACAGAGCTCAGTGGAGCTGCAGCAGCCAAAGCTGACTGATAGCCACCCAAATACTACGTGAATGAAAAATAAATTCTGCTGTTGTAAGCTATTAATAAGATTTGTGTGCTCTATTGTTCTTGCAGCAAAATTAACTGATACGCAAGACAATCAGATTCTTGGTTCAACTGATATACTATCCTCTGTGAACTCAAAAAATATTTACTTAGTAGCCCCAGTGTTGTAAGCACAAGTATAACTTTGTGGATATAAAGATTTTTTTTAAGATATTCTTTTTTATTGCTCATAGTAAAATGAATATTGCTGTAGTAGAGAAACATTTACAATAGAATGTGCTAAATGCTATAATTATATTGTGGTTTACATCTGTGTGGAGTCAGAAGATCACCTAAATTCACCTGGGACAGAAATACAGAATTGGGGGAAGGATGTGCAAAGCAAGTAATAACTAACCTGAATCTTGAAAGTAATCAAGGGTTCACTGAAAGGACAAATTGAGGAAATATATTACAGACTTAAGGAAACATAAGAATGAGGAGAAAATGAGATATATACGGTGTTTGTAAATCTGTCATAGAAGCCTGGGTTGTTGGTAGGTACTGTACCGAAAAGTCAGTCAGTGCCAAATTAAAATAGACCTTTCTCATTGCACTAATGAGCTTGTGATTCACCTAGTAGAATGAATGACAGCAGGATGAAAAATGGCTTATAGATCCAGGGAGAAAGAGAAAAGCAGATTGTAAAAGTGCATGCAAGAAACTGAACTAAGACACTGTCATGGGCAATTAGAGAGAGAAGTTTCCCGTTTGCTTTGGAGGAAAAAGACCAGCAGGAATTTAGTTTCACTCTGATGCCCACATGTTAGAACTAGCCAAAGAGCAAAGCTGACACTGATGTCGCTGCATCCACCCTGTGAGGATAACCGGAGGCCCAGCCTACTTCTCTTGCTCATGCTAAGACACAAAATTTAGAAATCTGCACAGCTGAGCCAAGGTCAAGGTTCAGGGAAAAAGAGTAACACTGCAGCCTCTCGAAGCCACATTGTGCCTAAGGGTAACACTGCCCCTCTGTCTACATCCTGTGATCAGGATAAAGAGGAAGTGGCAGATAACTGTCAGGGACCAGGGTGGGTAGAAGGAGGTTAGGAGAAAAGGAATGTTTCTTACTCTGGATATTGACATCATTTTTATTTTTATATTATTTTATCCACATATCCAGTGACTTTTCTTCACAATCTTTTAAGTCTCCAAGGTTCATTCTAAACTTGTTTGACCCCAACAGACAACGTGAGGAAGATTCATTATGTCTTGTTTTGGAAGTATGGAATTAGCCAGAAGGCTTGTGCAATCTCAATCATAAGGAAATAAAACATTGTATCTTAAGTTCTGTGTAAACAAGTTTGAGGAAAGGAGATAGGACATCTATAAGAAATGGGGGTAAATATTTTGCCAAAAGTTGTAGTGGTGGGGTGGAAAGTTTATCACATAAGGAGATAGCCTTAAGCCCTTTTTAGCAGATAGATATATTCAAAAGTAAGGTGTGTATGTTTATATATATATATATCTTTTTTATTTTCTATGTCACAGAAAAGTCAAAAGGAAGATAGCATCATGAAACTGTAACAGTCAGAGAACAGTGAAGTAACTGTGTCATCTCAAGAAGGACTCAGAGCAACATTTAAAACAGTCTAGAAGACTTTCTGAGAACAGAAATTCTATGAGTTCAGCCTTTAAAATGTAACAAGATTTTCCCAGACACTAGGGCTGCTTACAAGAAGCAGCACAAGGGTGCGTCCTCATTTCTTTTTTCTGCCACCAACACAGAAGGAAATCTGTTACTGCCATTAATGATAAATATGGATCTGTCGACAGATCCACCTTTTTTTTCAGTCTAACATTTATTATTTACCTTTTTTTGCAACTATAAATTACAATCACTAGTACACCTGTAATTCTTTATCGTGTGTTCAACTAAAGAATAAGCAAACACAGCATAAGTCAGTGGATTTGTACACATATCCATGTTTATAATAATGGTAGTAATAACAATACTTACAATGTTAATTTTTTCACAATAGAACTTTTATTACTGCTTCAACTTTCAAGTAAAAATTAAAAAAATAAATATCACATTCTTTGTTTCCAAAGGACAAGTTAATCCTTGTTTCTGTCTGTGGAAATGAAAGAATTCTTTAACTTTTCTAACACTTAGTTCCTTACAGTGACTGGAAAGAGAACTTAAAGAGAAGGTCTTAAAATCAGGAAGACAGAAGAGATAGAAGAGGGAAGACTTGAGAATTCTCTAAGCATAAGGTTATCTTAGGAGGAAAACCAACAAAAGAATTAGAACATAATAAAAAGGACCAAGGAAGTAAGCAAAGCTTTGATGAAGAGACATCTAACTCCCTTTGTGAGCAGGAGGTCTGAGCTCCCCAAAGAGAGTAGTGATAAAGACAGGAACAGATCGATGAAAGATTTGAGACCTGGGGAATGGCTAGCACTTTGATTTGGGGGATGATTTTAACTCAGAAAGTTTGAGAGATAAATGTAGTATTATTTGCATAAAGCATAGTGTGTGGAAGAAAACAGAGCCCTGTGACAAAGACTCGTATTGAAAACCTGAAAATTTCTGAGGATAAAACTGCAGGATGTTCATAGCTGATCACCAGAACCTCAGAATAAGAACCAAAGGAACGGGGCTTCCCTGGTGGCGCAGTGGTTGAGAGTCCACCTGCCGATGCAGGGGACACGGGTTTGTGCCCCAGTCCGGGAAGATCCCACATGCCGCGGAGCGGCTGGGCCCGTGAGCCATGGCCGCTGAGCCTGCGCGTCCGGAGCCTGTTCTCCGCAACGGGAGAGGCCACAACAGTGAGAGGCCCGCGTACCGCGAAAAAAAAAAAAAAAAAAAGAACCAAAGGAAGTATTTAATTTGCACACATTTTATAGAGGAGCAGGGGGTAAACTCTGCATAGCTGACCCAGGTTTGCCTGTATAAACAGAATGTGGAATTCTTAAAAATCAGATTTCATTTTTAGAAATCAAATGAGATTAAGGAAATGACAGAAAATGGATGGAAGGATCTGATAAAAAGATAAACAAGTCTGTTGTAACTAGTTTTCTTTTTTGAGTATGTGTCTCATTTTCTGCTTCATATCCAGGGCTCTATGATAGTGAACACTTTCTGAACTGAGTCCTTTTTTTGGTTTTGTCTGTCAATTACTTTCTATAGCAGTTACATGTTCTCTTAGCTTCCACAGTAATATTTACGATTCATGTGTCTGGAGGTTAAGGAAGCAAGTGGTGGTCTGCATGCCATAAATTAATGCTGTCTGTATAAAATTCATTACTCTGCTTTCACATACTGGGAAGGAATAATAATAATAAAAATAATAAAATTGCTGTCATTATCTGTGTCCTTTGCCGGCTGAGGCTGACATGTAACAGCAGGTGCTTTAGAAAGAAATGCTGTTGGCGCTTGTAAAGGCTGGCAAGCCACAGCTCCATCCCTTTTGCTTAAGGAAACAACATTGTTTCCTTTGATGTTGGACTGTCGGGAGGGATTTTTGAAGAACAGCTCAGACAAACGAAGTGGCACAACATGAAAACGATTTCAGAACCAGGAGTGACTACAGAATGTGAGAACATCACTGGTCAACGATCACATGAGAAGGGTCTTTTTAATGATCTGTCCTTAAGTAAACTTGCTAATCATAAAAACCTCTGCCTTAGTCAGTTCCACTTGTTAGAGATATGACTGGATATATTTAAACAGCCGAAAGCTCTGCATATGTGTAAATCAAAGCACGTCTCTGGACATTACATTGAAATATCCAGGATTAAGTGCAGGGTTTTGTTTAACCAGATGGTCATTTAAAAATGTTACTGTCATTTACAAAGCCATTTCCAGAACATATAGTCATAACTGACATTTCTTTAGGTCCTTACAGATTTCAAAGTGCTTTTACTCAAGTTATTTTATTTGATCCTCAAACAGACATAAGGAACAATATCACAATTCCAGTGTTCCCTAGGAACAAAATGAGGCTCAGAGAGGCTGAGTTCTGCCCAAAGTCATATATTCAGTGAGGAGCAGCCCTGTCACAAGAATTCTGATCTCAGCCCAGCCCTAAGACAGTTTTCTATACTTCAATATGTTATGTCCAAGTGTTTTGAGATATTTCCAAGAGAATCTATGATTATTTGTAGGGGGTGGGGAGAGAAGCTGATATCTGTTGCATCAACAGAAGTACCTGTGTCTGCACCCATCCTTACCTCGTTCTTTATGTCTCAGAAGATCTTAAAGCAGCTGCATTCACTCACCATTTCATCCCTAGAACACGGAGAAATCTCCTGAACCCAGAAGTTGAACAAGCAGACTTCTGGTTTCCAGTTCTGCACATAAGAAGCTTGCATGTCACCACTCCGTCCTAACAGGTGAAAAGCTGAACAGACTGAAAAATCAACAACTCTTCTTGGATACTAAAAGAGGGGCAGATACAGAACGAACTGCTGCTCCCAAGACTAGAGAGGCCAACAGGCAAATGCAGGAAGTCATGGCTTCCTTGAGGAGAGACACCTGAGCAGATGTCATGGGTGGAAGCCAGTGCAGAAGTAGGAAAACCTGACCTGTAATTGAGGAAGTGCTGGAGGCACTGGGTGGGCAAGTCTGAGAGTTAAAAGCTTCAACGAGACTCAGTCATAGGGGCACCCAAAATGCCGTGAGATTTACCTCCAGGAGCTCGGCCAGGTTCCCAGTGTACATATCTGAGAAAAATTCCCTCATGGTTTCTAACAGGGGAAGGGTAAAGAAAACATTGTAAAATAAGTCAGAGTGCTATGTTCTTCTTAACAAGGCTGCCTTCAGGGGAAACTAGTTAACCAAAGCCTAACCTGCTGGGTAGTTATCTGAGCCTAAGCGACCTGGGGAGGGGAAACACCCAACTCCAGCCCATTCTAGCCATCCTATTCCAACTAAGGGGGGAGAAAAAACTGGGAAACACTTGTGAAGTTCACAGTCCAGAGGCATATGATTACTAAAAGACTGAATTAATCATTGGCTATATAGAAGGCTTCACCTCCCCAGAAACCTGACCATCAGATTACTAAAGGCCTATTCAAAACAGTTCCTTTTAACACAGTACATCATGTCTGGCTATCAAGAAAAAATTACAAAGCATGCTAAAAGGCAAAAATCACAATTTGAAGACAGAAAGCATCAGAACCAGACATGGCAGAGATGTGGGAATGATCAGACCAGGAATTTTAAACAACTATGATTAAACACGCTAAGGGCTGTACTTAAGTCAAATAGACAATATGCAAGAGCAGATGAAAACAGTGTAAGCAGACAGAAGGAAACCCTAAGAAAGAACCAAAACAAAATGTTAGAGATTAAAAAACAACAACAACAACACTGTAACAGAAATTTAAAATGTCTTTGATGGACTTATTAGTAGACTAGACATGGCTGAAAAAAAAAGCTCTGAGCTTTAGGGTATCTCAATACAAATCTCCCAAACTGAAAAGGAAAGGGAACAAAGACTGAAAAAGAAAAGAACAGAATATCCAAGGACTGAGGGACAACTACAAAAGGTGTAACATGCACATAATGGGAATAACAGAAAGAGAAGAGAGAGAGAAAGGGATAGAAGAAATATTTGAGATAATAATGGCTGAGAATTTCCCCCCAATTAAGGTCAGACACCAAAACCACAGATTCAGGAAGCTCAGAGAACAACAACAGGATGAACGTCAAAAAAACTACACCTAGGCATATCATTTTCAAACTAGATACAATCAAAGATAAAGAAAAATCCTGACAGAACCCCTAGGGGAAAAACATGTACAGATGAACAAAGATAAGGATTCCATGTGACTTCTCTTCAGAAACCATGCAAGCAGAAAGAGAGTGGGGTGAAATAGTTAACGTGTTGAGGGAAAAGAAGCCTTAAAGTTGTACAATATATGTTTGCTAAAATAATTTAACTGAACAGGTCTGTAAATAGGATTTATTTAAAACTAACACTTCTCCCAAAAGTGAAATTCTATATATCTCAGGGGATGACTGAATCATTGTTCATTCCCCAGGCTCCAGTCCCAACCCACCTTCTACTCCACCAACATCCACCAATGATAGTAAAAATTCAAAGAAAACATATTCAAAGTCAAGTCACCAATTTGGGACAGGACTTTGTGTAGTCTGAAAAATTACTGACTCAGTAATCCTTGCTTCCTAAATGCTAAAAACATGTTAGGAAAACATATGTAAAGGGAATACAGGGGCTATGGGAAGGAACAATATCTTAGCTTTCATTAGATTTGCAAATGAGGTCTCTGACTTCAAAAAATGCTTGAGTGTCTTCTCTGTTCATAAATAAAGCAACTATGAAAGGACCTTCAAGACGGTGGAAGAATAAGACGTGGACATCACCTTCCTCCCCACAAATACATCAGAAATACATCTACATGTGGAACAACTACTACAGAATACCGACTGAAGGCTGGCAGAAGACCTCAGACCTCCCAAAAGGCAAGAAACTCCCTACGTACCTGGGTAGGGAAAAAGAAAAAAGAAAAAACAGAGACAAAAGAATAGGGACGGGACCTGCACCAGTGGGAGGGAGCCGTGAAGGAGGAAAGTTTCCACACACTAGGAAGCCCCGTCGAGGGCAGAGACTGCGGGTGGCAGAGAGGGGGAGCTTCGGAGCCGCAGAGGAGAGCACAGTAACAGGGGTGTGGAGGACAAAGCAGGGAGATTCCCACACAAAGAATCGGTGCCAACCGGCACTCACCAGCCCGAGAGGCTTGTCTGCTCACCCACCAGGGCGGGCGGGGCTGGGAGCTGAGGATCGGGCTTCGGAGGTCAGATCCCAGGGAGAGGACTGGGGTTGGCTGCGTGAACACAGCCTGAAGGGGTTACTGCACCACGGCTAGCCGGGAGGGAGTCCGGGAAAAAGTCTGCACCTGCCGAAGAGGCAAGAGACTTTTTCTTTCCTCTGTTTCCTGGTGCGTGAGGAGAGGGGATTAAGAGCGCAGCTTAAAGGAGCTCCAGAGACGTGCGCGAGCCCCGGCTAACAGCGCGGACCCCAGAGACGGGCATGAGAGGCTAAGGGTGCTGCTGCCGCCACCAAGAAGCCTGTGTGCGAGCACAGGTCACTATCCACACCCCCCTTCAGGGGAGCCTGTGCAGCCCGCCACTGCCAGGGTCCCGGGATCCAGGAACAACTTCCCTGGGAGAACACATGGCATGCCTCAGGCTGGTGCAACGTCACAACAGCCTCTGCCACCACAGGCTCGCCCCGCATCCGTACCCCTCCTTCCACACGGCCTGAGGGAGCCAGAGCCCCCAGTCAGCTGCTCCTTTAACCCCATCCTGTCTGAGCGAAGAACAAATGCCCTCAGGAGACCTACACGCAGAGGCAGGGCCAAATCCAAAGCTGAACCCCAGGAGCTGTGCGAACAAAGAAGAGAAAGGGAAATCTCTCCCAACAGCCTCATGAGCAGCAGATTAAATCTCCACAATCAACCTGATATACCTGCATCTGTGGAATACCTGAATATACAACGAATCATCCCAAATTGAGGAGGTGGACTTTGAAAACAATGATATATATATATTTTTTTCCCTTTTTCTTTTTGTGAGTGTGCATGTGTATGCTTCTGTGTGTAATTTTGTCTGTATAGCTTTCCTTTTACCATTTGTCCTACGGTTCTGTCTGTCCATTTTGTTTTTTTTTTTAGTATAGTTTTAGTATGTGTTATCATTTGTGGATTTGGTTTTTGGTTTGCTTGCTCTTTACTTTCTTTCTTTTATATTTTTATTTATAAAATTTTCTTTAATAATTATTTTTACTTTAATAACTTTATTATATTTTACTTTACTTATTTTATCTTCTTCTTTCTTTCCTCCTTTTTTTTTCTCCCTTTTATTCTGAGCCATGTGGATGACAGGCTCTTGCTCCTCCAGCCAGACGTCAGGGCTGTGCCTCTGAGATGGGAGAGCCAAGTTCAGGACACTGGTCCCCAAGAGACCTCCCAGCTCCACATAATATCAACTGGTGAAAATCTCCCAGAGATCTCCATCTCAACACCAAGACCCAGCTCCACTCAACGACCAGCAAGCTACAGTGCTGCACACCCTATGCCAAACAATTAGCAAGACAGGAACACAACCCCACCCAGTAGCAGACAGGCTGCCTAAAATCATAATAAGTCCACAGACACCCAAAACACACCACCAGATGTGAACCTGCCCACCAGAAAGACAAGATCCAGCCTCATCCACCAGAACACAGGCACTAGTACCCTCCACCAGGAAGCCTACACAACCCACTGAATGAACCTTAGCCACTGAGGACAGACAGCAAAAACAACGAGAACTACAAACCTGCAGACTGTGAAAAGGAGACCCCAAACACAGTAAGTTAAGCAAAATGAGAAGACAGAGAAACACACAGCAGTTGAAGGAGCAAGATAAAAACCGACCAGACCTAACAAATGAAGAGGAAATAGGCAGTCTACCTGAAAAAGAATTCAGGATAATGATAGTAAAGATGATCCAAGATCTTGGAAATAGAATAGAGAAAATACAAGAAACATTTAACATGGACCTAGGAGAAATAAAGAGCAAACAAACAGTGACGAACAACACGATAAATGAAATTAAAAATTCTCTACAAGGGATCAATAGCAAAATAACGGAGGCAGAAGAACAGATAACTGACCTGGAAAATAAAATAGTGGAAATAACTACTGCAGAGCAGAATGAAGAAAAAAGAATGAAAAGAATCGAGGACAGTCTCAGAGACCTCTGGGACAGCATTAAACTCACAAAAGTTCGATTTATAGGGGTCCCAGAAGAAGAGAAAAAGAAAGGGACTGAGAAAATATTTGAAGAGATTACAGTTGAAAACTTCCCTAATATGGGAAAAGAAATACTTAAGTCCAGGAAGCACAGAGAGTCCCATACAGGATAAATCCAAGGAGAAACATGCCAAGATGCATATTAATCAAACTATCAAAAATTAAATACAAAGAAAATATATTAAAAGAAGCAAGGGAAAAACAAGAACTAACACACAAGGGAATCCCCATAAGGTTAACGGCTGATCTTTCAGCAGAAACTCTGCAAGCCAGAAGGGAGTGGCAGGACATATTTAAAGTGATGAAGGAGAAAAACCTACAGCCAAGATTACTCTACCCAGCAAGGATCTCATTCAGATTTCATGGAGAAATTAAAAGCTATACAGACAAGCAAAAGCTGAGAGAGTTCAGCACGACCAAACCAGCTTTACAACAAATGCTAAAGGAACTTCTCTAGGCAAGAAACAAAAGAGAAGGAAAACACCTACAATAACAAGCCCAAAACAATTAAGAAAATGGTAATAGGAACATACATATGGATAATTACCTTAAATGTAAATGGATTAAATGCTCCAACCAAAAGACACAGACTGGCTGAATGGATAAAAAAACAAGACCCTTATATATGCTGTCTACAAGAGACCCACTTCAGACCTAGGGACATATACAGACTGAAAGTGAGGGGATGGAAAAAGAGATTCCATGCAAATGGAAATCAAAAGAAAGCTGGAGTAGCAATTCTCATATGAGAAAAAGAGACTCGAAAAGAAAGACCACTGCAAGAGACAAAGAAGGACGCCACATAATGATCAAGAGATCAATCCAAGAAGAAGATATAACAATTGTAAATATTTATGAACCCAACATAGGAGCACCTCAATACATAAGGCAAATACTAACAGCCATAAAAGGGGAAGTCAATAGTAACACAATCATAGTAGGGGACTTTAACACCCCACTTTCACCAATGGACTGATGATCATCAAAAATGAAAATAAATAAGAAAACACAAGCTTTAAATGATACATTAAACAAGATGGACTTAATTGATATTTATAGGACATTCCATCCAGAAACCACAGAATACACTTTCTTCTCAAGTGCTCATGGAACATTCTCCAGGATAGATCATATCCTGGGTCACAAATCAAGCCTTGATAAATTTAAGAAAACTGAAATTGTATCAAGTATGTTTTCTGACCACAACACTATGAGACTAGATATCACTTACAGGAAAAGACCTGTAAAAAATACAAGCACATGGAGGCTAAACAATACACTACTTAATAACGAAGTGATCACTGAAGAAATCAAAGAGGAAATCAAAAAATACCCAGAAATAAATGACAATGGAGACATGACAAACCAAAACCTATGGGATGCAGCAAAGCAGTTCTAAGAGGGAAGTTTATAGCAATACAATCCTACATTAAGAAACAAGAAACATCTCAAATAAACACCCTGACCTTACACTTAAAGCAATTAGAGAAAAAAGAACAAAAAAACGCCAAGGTTACCAGAAGGAAAGAAACCATAAAGATCAGATCAGAAATAAATAAAAAAGAAATGAAGGTAATGATAACAAAGATCAATAAAACTAAAAGCTGGTTCTTTCAGAAGATAAACAAAATTGATAAACCATTAGCCAGACTCATCAAGACGAAAAGGGAAAAGACTCAAATCAACAGAATTAAAAATGAAAAAGAAGTAACAACTGACACTGCAGAGATACAAAGGATCATGAGAGACTACTACAAGCAACTATATGCCAATAAAATGGACAACCTGGAAGAAATGGACAAATTATTAGAAATGAATAACCTTCTGAGACTGAAACAGGAAGAAATACAAAATATGAACACACCAATCACAAGCACTGAAATTGAAACTGTGATTAAAAATCTTCCAACAAACAAAAGCCCAGGACCAGATGGCTTCACAGGCGAAATCTATGAAACATTTAGAGAAGCGCTAACACCTATCCTTCTCAAACTCTTCCAAAATATAGCAGAGGGAGGAACACTCCCAAACTCATTCTATGAGGCCACCATCACCCTGATACCAAAACCAGACAAAGATATCACAAAGAAAGAAAACTACAGGCCAATATCACTGATGAACATAGATGCAAAAATCCTCAACACAGTACTAGCAAACAGAATCTAACAGCACATTAAAAGGATCATGCACCATGATCAAGTGGGGTTTACCCCAGGAATGCAAGGATTCTTCAATATACACAAATCAACCAATATGATACACCATATAAACAAATTGAAGGATAAAAACCATATGAGAATCTCAATAGATGCAGAGAAAGCTTTCAACAAAATTCAACACCCATTTATGATAAAAACTCTCCAGAAAGGAGGTATAGAGGGAACTTTCTTCAACATACTAAAGGCCATATATGACAAACCCACAGTCAACATCATCTTCAATGGTGAAAAACTGAAAGCATTTCCACTAGGATCAGGAACAAGCCAAGGTTGCCCACTCCCACCACTATTATTCAATATAGTTTTGGAAGTTTTAGCCACAGCAATCAGAGAAGAAAAAGAAATAAAAGTAATCCACATCGGAAAAGAAGAAGTAAAGCTGTCACTGTTTGCAGATGACATGATACTATACATAGAGAATCCTAAAGATGCTACCAGAAAACTACTAGAGCTAATCAATGAATTTGGTAAAGTGGCAGGATACAAAATTAATGCACAGAAATCTCTAGCATTCCTATACACTAATGATGAAAAACCTGAGAGTGAAATCAAGAAAACACTCCCATTTACCATAGCAACAAAAAGAATAAAATATCTAGGAATAAACCTACCTACGGAGACAGAATACCTGTATGCAGAAAATTACACGACACTGATGAAATAAATTAAGGATGATACAAATATATGCCGAGATATACCATGTTCTTGGATTGGAAGAATCAATATTGTGAAAATGACTATACTACCCAAAGCAATCTACAGACTCAATGCAATCCCTATCAAACTACCACTGGCATTTTTCACAGAACTAGAATAAAAAAGGTCACAATTTGTATGGAAACACAAAATACCATACTACAAAGCTACAGTAATCAAAAAAGTATGGTACTGGCACAAAAACAGAACTATAGATCAATGGAAGAGGATAGAAAGCCCAGAGATAAACCCACTCACATATGGTCATCTTATCTTTGATAAAGGAGGCAAGAATATACAGTGGAGAAAAGATAGCCTCTTCAATAAGTGGTGCTGGGATAACTGGGCAACTACATGTAGAAGAATGAAATTAGAATGCTCTCTAACACCATACACAAAAATAAACTCAAAATGGATTAAAGACCTAAATGTAAGGCCAGACACTATTAAAGTCTTCGAGGAAAACACAGGCAGGACACTATATAACATAAATCTCAGCAAGATTCTTTTTGACCCACCCCCTAGAGAAATGCAAATGAAACCAAAAATAAACAAATGGGACCTAATGAAACTTAAAAGCTTTTGCACAGCAAAGGAAACCATAAACAAGAGGAAAAGACAACCCTCAGAATGGGAGAAAACATTTGCAAATGATGCAACTGACAAAGGATTAATCTCCAAAATTTACAAGCAGCTCATGCAGCTCAATATCAAAAAAACAAACAACCCAATCCAAAAATGGGCAGAAGACCTAAAGAGACATTTCTCCAAAGAAGATATACAGATTGCCAACAAACACATGAAAGAATGTTCAACATCATTATTAGAGAAATGAAAATCAAAACTAAAATGAGGTATCACCTCACACCAGTCAGAATGGCCGTCATCAAAGAATCTACAAAGAATAAATGCTGGAGAGGGTGTGGAGAAAAGGGAACCCTCTTGCACTGTTGGTGGGAATGTAAATTTATACAGCCACTATGGAGAACAGTATGGAGGTTCCTTAAAAAGCTAAATATAGGGCTTCCCTGGTGGCGCAGTGGTTGAGAGTCCGCCTGCCGATGCAGGGGACGCGGGTTTGTGCCCCGGACTGGGAAGATCCCACATGCCGCAGAGCGGCTGGGCCCGTGAGGCATGGCCGCTGAGCCTGTGCTTCCGGAGCCTGGGCTCCGCAACGGGAGAGGCCACAACAGTGAGAGGCCCGTGTACCACAAAAAAAAAAAAAGAAAAAGAAAACTAAAAATTGAACTACCAGACGACCCAGCAATCCCAGTACTAGGCATATACCCTGAGAAAACCATAATTCAAAAAGAGTCATGTATCACAATGTTCATTGCAGCTATATTTACAATAGCTAGGACATGTAAGCAACCTAAGTGTCCATAAACCTATGAATGGATAAAGAATGTGGCACATATATACAATGGAATATTACTCAGCCATAAAAAGAAACAAAATTGAGTGTTTTGTAGTGAGGTGGATGGACCTAGGATTTGTCATATAAAGTAAAGTCTAAGAGAAAAACTAATACCGTATGCTAACACATATATATGGAATCTTAAAAAAAAAAAATGGTCATGAGGAACCTAGGGGCAAGATGGGAAGAAAGACACAGACCTACTAGAGAATGGACTTGAGGATACAGGGAGGGGGAAGGGTAAGCTGGGATAAAATGAGAGAGTGGTATGGACATATATACACTCCCAAATGTAAAATAGCTAGTGGGAAGCAGCTGCAGAGCCCAGGGAGATCAGCTCAGTGCTTTGTGACCACCTAGCAGGGTGGGGTAGGGAGGGTGGGAGAGAGGGAGATGCAAGAGGGAAGAGATATGGGAACATATGTATATGTATAACTGATTCACTTTGTTATAAAGAAGAAAGTAATACACCATTGTAAAGCAATTATACTTCAATAAAGATGTTAAAAATAAATAAAGCAACTATGTTTTCTAATATCATGTGGAAATAAAGTTTTAAATCTGGGTGAAACCTGTGTGTCCTCACTTGTATTCCAATTTTGTTTCTGTTACAAAAGTTGGGTAGTGATAAATAACTTTAGTGTTAAGTTTAATAACTTTTTTCCCTTTAAAAAATCACAAAGAAGTGACAATTTCCATGTCATTATTAGGACTAGGCACCTAATAATATAGGAATCCTAATAACATCAGGTTGGAACGGATTTTTATTTACTTGGCTGTGTTAGGTCTTAGTTGTGGCACGCGGGATCTTTGTTTTGGCATGTGGGATTTTTTTTTTGTAGTGTGCAGGCTCTTTGTTGCAGCGTGTAGGCTTCTCTCTAGTTGTGGCCCACGTGCTCTAGAGCGCGAGGGCTCAGTAGTTGTGGCATGCGGGCTTAGTTTCCCCGAGGCATGTGGGATCTTAGTTCCCCAACCAGGGATCGAACCTGCATCCCCTGCACTGGAAGGCAGATTCTTGACCACTGGACCACCAGGTAAGTCCCAAGAATGGATTATTTAAAATGTTTATATTTATGGTCTCAAGCCCCCAAATCCTATGTTTCACACTTTAGCCTAGATTAGGTCCCTCTATATTCCCTTGGTGTTTATGAAGTATGTGCATGTGAGCATGTGCGTACGTGTGTGTGTGTGTGTGTGTGTGTGTGTGTGTGTGTGTGTGTAGGGATAAAGGACCATGCATAATGAATTTGTTAAAATTAGTATTCTCTTAATTATCATTAATGATTTGTCTTAAAATTTCTATTTCACATTACAAAAGATGAGTAGTTTAATACAGTGTGTTAAGCCATCAAATATATCTTATGCAGTCCATGGTAATTATTTTTCCTGAAAGCCTAAGTTTTCATTAAATCTTATAATCACATAGGGAGTGCAGTTAAATAGAATATTTGTAAGTTTATAGCACATTAATTCAACATCCCATCACTGCGGAAATATATAAATGTGAAAATGTGACCAAAATGTCAATACATTCCCAATATAGCAAATAAATCTGAAAATATCTTATGATTTATAAATAATCAAATGGGAGCATAAATGAAATGAATAAACTTCTTTTTTCATCTTTGAACTTGTTTTGGTAGTTCCCTCTTACTGAAATAATCTTTGGCATTCTCTTTCAAAAATTTCCAATCAAATTCTAAGACCCATTTTAAATGTCATTTCCCCCAGAAAGCATTTCTCAATTGTGTTACACAAAATTAATCCTCCCCTTAGTTCTTGTGAACACCAGGTAATAGTATGTCAAAACACACAGCATGGGGCTTCCCTGGTGGCGCAGTGGTTGTAGTGAGGTGGATGGACCTAGGATTTGTCATATAAAGTAAAGTCAGAAAGAGAAAAACTAATACCGTATGCTAACACATATATATGGAATCTAAATCTAAGTCTGCCTGCCGATTTAGGGGACACGGGTTCGTGCCCCGGTCTGGGAAGATCCCACATGCCATGGAGCGGCTGGGCCCGTGAGCCATGGCCGCTGAACCTGCGTATCCGGAGCCTGTGCTCTGCAACGGGAGAGGCCACAGCGGTAAGAGGCCCGCGTTCCGCAAAAAAAAAAACCCACAATAAAACCCACACAGCAGCCAATAGAGTGATGTGTGTAAGAGGAAAATCTGCATCCTACTTATCTTTCCATATCTTTCACCTAACATATCTCCAGATACTTAGTCAATGCTAAATGAACATTTGTTGAATAAATATAAGGAAGAAAGTGAAAGAATTCTCCCTTTTTTAAGCATGAATTATGTATCATGCACCATGCTAGGCATCAAGGATATACAGATGTTGCCCTCATAGCTGGCAGGCTGTTAGCAGGATTCTTATTATGCAGGAGCCCCTGGTTATAACTTTCTATGCCTTAAAAATCTCTGTCTTAAAAGTTTGGAGAAGAGTTGAAAAATATTGTTTATTGAGTTCCTTTTTTTAGGCCAAACACCATATATGTTACTTCCGTAATCCTGTAAGTAACTGTGATTACTACATACGCTGACTTCTCTTTTTTGTACCCTACTCTCTCCCTAATCATAAGAAATATGGCCCAATTGCACTATAATATTCTCCATCTTCATCTTCCCTTCCTACCCTTTCATTCAACAGCTACCATCATCAATAACCTTTCTAATCATGGGAGCTCTAATTGCCAAGTATAAACAATGTTTTTTCACTCTATCTTCTTCAACATCTCTATTGCTCATTACCCCTGCTTACCTCTACTATGTTCATTTTATAAGTCACAACATAACTATTTTTTGTATTTATTTAGCTGACCTTTTCTGACCACTTCTTACAACCTGGACACTTTGCTACAGTTTACATACATTGTACTAATTTAATCTAACAAAATTTTATTAAGGACATTTGCTTTTATTCTAAAAATTGTCTCTGTATTGTATTGAGAGGAAACTGAGGCTCAGAAAAGTTAAAGGAATTTCCCCAAATTCAAACAACTGGTGACCAGAGTAACTGAGATTCCAACTTAAATCTACTATCTGATCCCAACCCCTCTATGTATATATCCTTAACGACTGGATTACATACCCACAGACCACTCCTTCTCTTGTCTCTGATTAGAGTCATCCTCTTTTGTGAATTTGCTTGGTGTATCCTCAAGTTTGTTATAATAATAATGCTTTATATACTTTCCCCACATTCTTGTCACACTGCCTCTCACACTTATGCTAAAATTTGGGGACACCTCTCCATCTCAGCCTACTCTCCCTGATAACTCTCCATCACCTGAGGTTTCAGCTGAAGGGATGGACACGGCCTCCATTTAAATACAAATGGTTCTGCCTTTTTACCAACAGATGGTTTGATAAAGGATGAACAGCTGACCTAGTCCTTGTAAATGAGTTATCATCCAATAATTTGTTTCTATAACATAGGTGAGTAGGACATAACAGTGAGATACAGCCAAGAGCCATGCTGTGTCAAACAGACAGAGAGTAACCTCAATTCCTGAATTATCAGATCGTAAATCAGGTCATCTAATAGGGTTGAGTGATACATATTCCTTGGCTGCTAAGAGGTAAACCTATGAATTTCTTTTTAGGTTTCATCTGGTTTTTGTCCTCTGCAGGTAACAATCACTATGAGAGAAAGAATTTAGTTGTAAGCATTAAACACTTGGAAGTGAGACTACATAGAGCAGAGTGAGGTTTTCCCAGTCCTGGGGCATAAATATATCACCACTAAGTAATAAGCACCAATCAACTAATTAACCTGTCCCCTGAGATTTTTAGGATCGCAGACCTTGTGTCACATGAAGTTGATGCTTTAGGGGAATCAAATACAACTGTAGCTTAATTCATAAGAAAAAGAGAAAAAATTTAGTCTAAGATTGGGCAGCTTAAAACAGAAATGAGAATGAGAAATGAATTCATACCCTAATGGAAAAAAAAAAATACTGTGGGGCTCAAATTGATGCCTTGCCAGAAAGCAATCATTTCCCATTCTAACTTACTGGGTGTCTTATTGTTTAACCTATATTTATAAGGTCTACTGATTCCCCAGTAGGATCATCCTAGCAAATTAAACATGGACATATGAGAGGACTTTAGGACCTGTAGAAACACATCCACCTGGATTCTTCTAACGTGCATCCTGTGTGAAAGCTTCCTGTAGGTATATCCCTTGGAAAAGCCTAATTAGTGTTGCTCTGTGACAGGGGACATGCAGCGATAAGCTAAAGCATATTATGGAAGAAAAGTCCCTGCAGCCCCACTCCCACAGAACACTGTTAAGTCACCAGTGCCCTCAGACTAGAAGAGGCATGGGGAAGGCCACGTGTTCACTAAGCAATGAAGCTTTTCATTTTGGTCATTCTAGAACAGTTACTTGCAAGGTAGCCAAGTTGGAGAGTGATTCATGGGCAGATCTGATCAGGAAAACAAAACAAAACAAAACTGGAATTGATATAGAGTTCATGGAATGTTCAACAGGGAAATTTTAGGTAAAACAAAACCATGTAAACACACACACACACACACACAGACCTAAGTTTAGCAGACACAAGCATGTGCTTCATGTTATCCAAATGAAGCGAAGTATCTCATCTCTTTAGGTAACAAAAAAGTCTGAAAACAATGATAATTCAGTGAGACTTCATAATTACACAGCCCCTCTCCAGCATTTCCTTCAGAGGAGTTTGGAAGCACAGAGACCAGGTCAGCCTTCCTTATATAAACAACCCACTAGGCAGTCAGATTTGCTAAACAAGAACATTCTCCCTTGCAGGTTTCAGTTCTCTGATCTGATGCTCTGGCAAGTTGCTGCCCCAGAGAGCTCTTCCTGGCCCTACCAAATTTTACTTCTGTGACTGAGAAAGTCACCTTGTCCTTGTGTCATTCATATTCCATAAGGATACGAGCATCATCTCCCACAGAGATATTTGTAAAGATTAAATGAGTTAACAGATATACAGTGTTTTGAAGAGTCCTGGGTATATTATAAGCACATGGAAACAAGTTAACTCCTATGGACTCTCTCTTATAAATGAGGAAACAAAGCACAGAGTTGTGAAATAACAGACACACAGTTATACCACTAGTAAATGCTAAGGTTAGAAATTAAATGCAGGCATATCTGATTCCAAAAATTATTTTCTTAATAACTTTTCATAACCATATTGTGTTTCTTTGTCCAAAATTGTGTATCTGTAGCTTTGGGGGTGATTATTTTTTTCTCATTTAGCTCAAATTTTACAGGATAATGAGAAGAAGCACCTGGTCTGTTCTTGAGGGCCAGAGAAGGAGTAACAGCTGAGATAACATCACTTTGCAAATGGGATGCAGTATGTGGTGTGGCCGTACATAATCTTCCATTGTGGACAGAATGAGTATAGTTGTAGTTGAAATAGTAACAGCTAGATCATATCAGGTGAAGGCCAATTTAAATTTTAGTCATGGGAAAAATACTTTCTAGACAAATAGTAGAATATAGTAAAAAATTTGGAAGTGTCTTCATCTTTTTCTTCCATTGCATTTCTCTAGTTAAAAATAAGGGAGGATGTATAATCCAGTTATATCCATTTCTCACCATACAAATGAGAGAAACATGACACACAAAGGCATAAGAATAAAAGTATTCAAACAAAGAAATGAAGATAAGGGTCATTGTTTTGTTGTCCCAAAGAGTAAAATAATCATACTCAAAATGTCTGAAGCTAACTCTATTCCTTGTTCTTGGAATCTATTGTATTCACTTTATCTTGTCCAATAAATTCTGTGTTTTATTTAATCTAACTCTGCCCACCATCCACTCCCCTGATGACGATCTTACAAAAATCCCAAGCTCACCCTGAAGTATCAAATGTATTAGCCTCCTTCTCACCTCCTCAGTCTGCTCCTGTATCACGCAGGCAACTTCATCTCAGCATGATCAAAGCTGGATCTGCTGCAGTTTAGCTAACAGTTCAAAGAGTAGGTCCTGGAGTCAGACTGCCTAGGATGCTGCATACTGGCTGTACTATGGTGTGACTTTCAAACTGTGTGACTTTGGTGTTTCTTAGACTCTCTGTGCCTCAGTCTCATAGCTCTAAAACACACTCCAGCAGTACCTATTTCAGCTCGTTTGTGTAGGGTTTAAATGAGATAATAGAACATAGAACAGTGGCTGGTACATGGTAGGAGCAAAATAAATGTCAGCTATTAGTTATTATCTATCTCCCTCCTGCATCCTCTATTTATATTGTAGATCTAGTAACTCAAAGTAGAAACCTAAAAATTATCTATTTGTATTTCCTCATTTTGATTCACTAATCTCTTCATGAATATCTGTTTTAATTGTACAACTTTATGGTACATTTCATGTATGGAAGAATAAGCTCTCTCATCGTTCTTCCTTTTCAAAATTTTATTAGCTACCATTAAAGGTTTTCTAAATATCTTATATTAATATTTTTCCTTGGAAATTTTTGTTGAAAGTACATATAATTTATAGCTCAATTTAGGAAGAAATGACATGTTGAAACTATTAAAGATTCTATCAGGAACATGGCATCCGTCTCTCGTTCTTAGTAATTAGATAGTTAGTAATTAGATAATATAAATAAGTAAATAGTCAAATATGTATAGCCTTCATTATATGGGTTGTGTACATTTTATATAAATTTAATTTAAAATAAACTCATTAAAATTGTACATTTCTATGACTGACTTGTGCCCCTCCCCAAATTCATATGTTGAAATTCTAACCCCCCAACGTGACTGCCTTTGGAGATAGAGCCTGTAAGGAGGAAATTAAATTTAAATGAATTAGTAAGGGAGGGGTCCTGATCCAAAGTACCATTGCCCTTGTAAGAAGAGACACCTGAGCGCTCAAGTGGTCTCCCCACCTCATTTTCTCTCATTCTCTCACTCCCCACTCGCCCCACACACAAAGAAGAATCATGTGAGCGCTGAGTCAGAAGGCAGCTAGCTGCAAGCCAAGAGAAGAGGACTCAGAATGAAACCAACTTTGCCTACCACTGATCTAGGACTTGCTAACCTCCAGAATTGTGAGAAATAAATTTTTACTGTTTAAGCTGCCTAGTCTATGGTATTTTGTATGGCAGCCCTAGTGTCATACATATATTCACTATCCTGCTCGTACATCATTCAGCAGCCCTTCATTTGTTCCCTGCCCCATTCTTTTTACTTCAGCAATCTGAATTTCTCAGTTCTCTGTCCTCACTTCCTTTCAGTGGTGTCTTTTAGGTCTAGAATGTACTTCTCCTTTGTTGGCATTTCATCCCAAAAGTCTCCTAGAGTTTCTTTATTATCTTACAAAATATATTTTATTCTTCCACATTATTTTACCATGGTATACTATAATGATATCTTTGTTTCCCTTTCAAATTGTGTTGCATGAGTTTCTTGAAAGGATGGTCTGCGCTTTATTCGTCTTCACATTATTTTTGTATAAAACAATTGCTTAATTAATACATTAAGGAATACATTTCCTCCACCAAAGGTAACATTGCTTTAAATATTCTAAAACTTATCAGCTATGTCTGAATGATTTTGAAGAACAGTCCTATATATCAGCCTGCTCCTTAATAGTTATCTATTTTCTCTTTACTGGAGTTTAAGCAAACAATTTTATTATATTTTTAGTTTCAATAATGTTTTATTTAATGCAACATGTCCAACATATCATTTTGACATTGTAATCAATATGAAAAACAATTTATTTCTTTTACTTAACAGAAATTTCTTTTCACACAGTTCTGAAGGCTGGAAAGTCCAAGATCAAGGTTCTGGCAGGACTGGGTTTTTGGTAAGAGTTCTCTTCCTGGTTTGCAAATATCTGCCTTCTCAATATGTCCTCATATGGCAGAGAGAGGGAGAGAGAGAGAGAGAGGCAGGGTGGGGAAGAGCGATCTGGTGTCTTTTCCTCTTTTATAAGGATACCAGTTCTACTGGATCAGAGCTCCACCTCTATGACCTCATTTAATCTTTATCACCTCCTTAAATATTGTCACACAGCTGGGTTAGGGTTTTATCACATAAATTTTGGAGGACATAATTTGGTCAGAATGGCCATCATCAAAAAGTCTACAAACAATAAATGCTGGAGAGGGTGTGGTAAAAAGTGAATCCTCCTACACTGTTGGTGGGAATGTAAACTGGTACAACCACTATGGAGAACAGTATGGAGGTTCCTTAAAAAACTAAAAATAGAACTACCATATGATCCAGCAATCCCACTCCTGGGCATATATCCAGAGAAAACAGTAATTCAAGAAGATACATGAACCTCGATATTCATTGCAGCACTATTTACAATAACCAAGACACGGAAGCAACCTAAATGTCCATTGACAGATGAATGGATAAAGAAGATGTGGTGGGCTTCCCTGGTGGTGCAGTGGTTGAGAGTCCGCCTGCCGATGCAGGGGACACAGGTTCGTGCCCCGGTCCAGGAGGATCCCACATGCCGCAGAGCGGCTGGGCCCGTGAGGCATGGCCGCTGAGCCTGCGCATCCGGAGCCTGTGCTCCGCAACAGGAGAGGCCACAACAGTGAGAGGCCCGCGTACCACAAAAAAAAAAGAAAAAGAAAAAGAAGATGTGGTATATATACACAATGGAATATTACTTAGCCATAAAAAGGAATGAAATAATGCCATTTGCAGCAACATGGATAGACCTAGAGATTATCATACTAAGTGAAGTATGTCAGACTGAGAAAGACAAACATCATATGATATCACTTAAATGTGGAATCTAAAAAGATGATACAAATGTACTTAATTACAAAACAGAAACTGACTCACTGACTTCAAAAACAAACATATGGTTACCAAAGGGGAAAGGTGAGGAGGAGGGATAAATTAGGAGTTTGAGATTAACATACACACACTACTATATAAAAAATAGATAATCAACAAGGATCTACTGCATAGCACATGGAACTCTACTCAATATTCTATAATAACCTATATGGGAAAAGAATCTGAAAAAGAATGGATATATGTATAATATAACTGAATCACTTTCCTGCACACCTGAAACAAACATAACATTATAAATCAACTATACCTCAATATAAAATAAATTTTAAAAAATAGTAATCATTAGAAACCTGGAGGAAAACAGCCAAAAAACGTATGAAAAGATGTTCAACATCACCAGTCATTAGAGAAATGCAAAAAGAATCAAATAAGTGGAGAGTATTTCATGTTCATGTATAGTAAGATTCAATATTGTCAAGATATGAGTTCTTTCCAAATTGACCTATAGATTCAGTGCAATCCCAATAGAAATTCTAGCAAGTTAAATTATGGATATCAACAACCTGATTCTAAAGTTTATTTAAGAAATAAATAATAACACTTCTATATTATCTAATTCTTTGAGAAAATAGTATCTATTTAATAATAGCATTTCCCTGATTCAAAAATCAGACAAATATATTACCAGAAAAGAAAATTCAACAGATCAATAGCCTTCATTGCTAAGGAAACAATTTAGAAACACTTCTGGATATCCAGTGACATCAGTTATGTGAGAGAAGAGTTAGTGTTAAGGTATTAATCCAGATGATCAGGAAACGATGCTATGATGATTTCTCTAGTGCTGACATTAAAAACGACAAAACAACTGTTTATAAGACGAATATACATGTAAAAAGGTACATTCACCATAAGGTTTAGTTTCATGAAATATCATAACGTGTGTTCCCCCATGTAATTAATATATAAAGCAAGAAATAGAAGCTCACTTGTTCTGCCTCCAATCCTGCTCTCTCCTTTTTCCGAAAGTTACCTACTATTCTGACCACTAACAACTTAGTGTGGTTCTGCTTTCTTTCAAACTTACTGTAAATGGAATAGTATATACTATGTGTTTTCTTTGCCTGGCTTCTCTTCCGTTGCCCAGTATTGGTTTGGTAAGTCACTTAAGATTCTTTTGTCAATCTATTGGTGATATACTGTCATCTAATAATACATCAAATGTATTATTCCATTTTATGAACCTGCTATTATTAATTTATTCACCTGCTTGATAAAAGGCATTTGGGTTGTTTCCAGTTTGAGACCATAATGATTAGTGCTATTATCAACATTATTGTATGTGTACCTGAATGTATATGTGAATGAGTGTGCAACCTACATGCATTTATGTTGAGTATATACCTGGAAGGGTATGTTTCCAAGTATACCTCAAGAAATACATACAATCTGCTTTAAAAAATAATGCCAAACAGTTTTAGAAAGTAATTTTTCCAATTTATACTCCCACCTGCTATATCTGGCATTTC
The DNA here is from genome assembly GCF_963924675.1 of Phocoena phocoena. Taxonomy (NCBI): domain Eukaryota; kingdom Metazoa; phylum Chordata; class Mammalia; order Artiodactyla; family Phocoenidae; genus Phocoena; species Phocoena phocoena. The sequence continues at coordinate 24,699,310 of NC_089221.1, forward strand.
CAGTTGTCCCACATCCTCATCAATATTTGGTACTGTCTGTCTCTTTAATTTTGCTGCTCCTTTTAGCACTACTTTACTGCTGCTGCTTTCTAGGTATCAATCTGCACCAATCAAAAGAATTTAAGTTGCCTTATATGAATAAGACCACAACGGAAAAAGAGAACTAATTCTTTTTCCTTGTTATGCTTGAACATCTGTCTGTCTCTCTGCTTGTTTTATATATCAAAGCAAATAATCTTTCAAAATCTTCAAAAATTACACTGTAAAGGAAATAAAGGAAACATTATATATTTGACACCACTTAGTACAGCTGTTGCTGTATTTTGAATACAAGAACTGATTTTGACAGAACAAATTTTTACTCTTAGTTCTGAGAGGAGTTATTTTTTCATGTGATGAATTATAGATTTAGAGTTTCTGACTTACTGCTCTTGAAATATTTTTGGCATTATATTTATATTCCCAGCTTTCCTCATTCTCTCTTGTGGAATAGCTGTAGTGCTTATTAAAAAAGCATGCACTCACACCAACACTTTAATTGGTTTACTTGAATATTAGAGGTCTGTTTCTATGGACAACTGAATTATTTTGAATTAGTAAACATTTACTGCATTTACAAGAACTCTTCCGCTTACAAAAACAAAACCAACTAATAAATAAAAATTAAAAATCTAAGCTGTTTCTCTTTCATATGTATGTGTATTTTATATATATAGATATAGATATAGATATAGATATGTCTGATGAAAATTTGATGACCTGAACAACAAAAATACAATAACACACATTAAATCTCTGTCATTGTTTTATATATATATATATATATATATATATATATATATATATATAAATAATGTGTGTGCATTTTAAGCTAACTGCAATGTTAAGTATAATATAATTTTAGCGTGTATTTTGCAACATCACCAAGGAATTCTCCAATTCTCAGTGGACACTGACTCACCATGTCCTACAAATTTAACTCAATTCTGACACTATGTAACTGGAGACACCATCTGATCCCACCGGTTAAGTGAACTGGCTATAAATTGGAGACTCTCACAAGCCCTTGCTCAGGTTCTATTAATTTGCTACAGCAGTTCATAGAACTCAGAGAAACATTTCATTATGGTTTACCAGTTTATTATAAAGTATATTATAAAGGCTACATGTGAAGAGCCAGATGAGAAGGTTTAGAGCAAGGTTAGAGCAAGGTATAGAGCAAGGTTTGGAGGGTCCCAAGTGCATAAGCCTCTGTACCCCAGGAACTGGGGTGTACCACCTTCCCAGCATATGTGTGTGTTCATCAACCTGAAATCTCACCAACTCTTGTTATTCAAGAGTTTTTATAGAGCTTAATCTGTAGCCCCACCCCCCTTTCCCAGAAATCCATGCATTGGGCTAATATTTCCAACCCTTTAATCACTTGATCTTTCCGGTGACCAGCCCCAATTCTGAGCTATCTAGGGGCCCCATTTTAAGTCACCTTATAAGCATAAACTCAGAGGTGCTCAAAAATGGGGTCCTTAGGAGTAAAAAAATATCACTCAGGAAATTCTGAGGATTTTAGGGGCTTTGTGCTAGGCCCTGGGACAAAGGCCATATATATATTTTTTATACCACATAAAATATTTTTATTATTTTATTATATTGCACTCAGCACTCAATTTCAACAGCCAGCCACTTGTATTAATTTAAAAAAACTGAAAGAATTCTGAAGGAACTTCATATTTTCCTAGCAAAATAAGTTTTCTTTCCTAATTTATGTGTTAAATTCACTTTTGGACCCCAATGCTCACTACCTTTCTGGATTTGTCCAATGATTCTTTAATTTTCTTTGATATTCTGCAAATAGTATTCAACTTTCTATTCTTCTCCAATAGGAATCTTTCCCATATAGTTACCTTATATGTGACATATCCAGTCCTCAATCATCTTTCTTAAAGTCAGCCTCTTCAAGCAATGTCAGTGCCCTGGTCTGTCTAATTGGGGCACTTATCATTTTTTAACTGCAAAAAAGTTACAGCATATATGAAAAAAGTGTTTGAAAGTGTATTTGTTAATTTTAAACAGCAGTATAAAATTATAAATGCATGTACTTAGCAACCAGGTGACAAACAATTTATGCCATATCTTAGAAACACACTGTGTTTTTCTTATGAGCACCACCTTTCCTCTCACCCATAGAAATAATCACGCTCCTATTTTTATTAATTATTCTGTTTTTCTTTATAACTTTTGTCACTTATGTATATTTACCACACATCGTGTGTGTGTGTGTGTGTGTGTGTATGTGTGTGTGTTTGTATAGAAGCATACGAATGGGCAATGGAAGAATTGTTGGAAGCTGGAAAGATAAAAATCCATGTAACACAGTGGTAAAATATTTGATGAAAATAATTTAAAAGACAGAAGATATACACATGAATATCTAGCATTGGCAAGAGAGTCTGGAAAGCAGAATTTTAGTGGTATGGTATGCATTGCTTTCACTTGGCTACATCTGACAACATTTTACCAGAAAGGGATGAGCACAGAAAAGACCTGGCTGGTGTGAATGATGAAATGAAAGAGAATAAAGAAGGCCCAGTGATTCAAGGATGCGTATGTTGGGAATAAGTAACTACGAAAAGACACAAATCAGAAAGCCTTTGAGCTATAAATGCCATTAGAACTAAGCTTTGAAATAAGGATCAAATCTAGTGTACATTTTTTACAACCTAGTTCAAAACTCTGTGTGGAATCACATGGTGTCTAATAAATCCTTTCATCTGAAAGAAGAAAATCCTCAAGGAAAAATGAACTTAGAGTGAGCACCCACCCTTGTAAATATATCTTGGTATATATCTTGGGGTGTGTGTGTGTATATATTTTTGTAAATATATGGTAATTTCTGATTATTTTTCCGATCTCATGAATATAAAGATAAATGTCATTTAAGTTTTTATTTGTATTCCCATGATGAACGGTGATCATCCTTTCATATATTTATAAGGCATTTATTCTATATTTTTTTGAAATTTTGATTAATTTTTTGTACATTTTTGTGTGTTCTATTTCTGAATGCTTTTGCGTAATTCTGTTTATATTTAGATTAATGTCTTTTGTCAGGTCATGTGAGTTACAAACATCTATCATGTGTTGTTTATCATGTGCCAATAATTATGATGTCTAATTATTAATTCAGAACAAAAACTCTAAAGTTTTATTTTGTTTCCCCCCTAAGGAATTATCAATTGTCCCAACACAGTTAATTGAAAAGACCATTACTTCCCCAGTGATGCACGACAGCCAGTATGATATTGAAGTAGACAGTGTTTGCAAATTGGCTGTAGTAGTACCTCCCATTCCACATGGTTTTCTGTCATGTGACTTTGCCACTCCCGCATCAAGAGGAGAGTCTGTTTTCTCTCCCCTTGAATCTTAGCTGATCCTGTGAGCTATTCTAACAACAAAAGGAGGTGGGATGTCACACTGTTTAATTCTAAAACTGTACCTTAAGTGATCTGCAGATTCCATCTTCATTTGGGAATAGCCCTCCTTGGAACCCAGCCCCCCAGCTTACTGCAATGAAACCCAAGTGTCTATGCTGACAGGCTCATATGAAGGCAAACCAGGCTCTCTACTGACTGCCTCAGCTGAGATATTAGCCAACAAGTTGGTAAAGTACCAACTCCAGTCCATTTGAGTGAGAATATTTTGGACTTTCCAGATATCCCTGTACCCCCATCCATACCATGTGAACCAGAAGAATGAGATCAGCCTACAGAATGATGAGCAAATAAAGTCAATATTTGTTTAAAATGCTAAATATTGGAGTAGATTTTAATGCAGTAATAAATAACCAGAACAGACTCTAATCAAATTTAATATTTGTCTCAGTTTCTCTCTGGCCTCTTGATTCTGTGCCATTGTTCAAATTTTCAATCCCTGTTTCAATACCATATTTTAACTTCTTTCCCTTCACTAATCTTGATACATTTTTAGACATACTTATGCTTCTTCTTCAGGAATGAATATTTTTGATGTTTGCTCCTTGATATAAATCTAGTGAGATTATTAAGTCGCTTAAAACAAATGAAATTTTTATAGGGACTGCATGTTAATGCTATATCCATAGATAAATCTGAAGACTGACCTTTCTCCATTTAAGACTTTGTTCATATTTTAAAATAGAATTTTATAATTATTTCCATAAATGCCTTATCAATTTTTTTTATTTAGATTTACTCCTAGACACTATATTATCAATGCTATTTCAAGTGTGTTTTTATTTTCTAACTGTTGTTGAAGAAGATACATGCAATTGATTGTTTTTTGGGTTTCTTTTTTTTTTTTGTATATGTATTCTGAATTTATACTTACTCTCTAAATAACCTAATATTTTATTTCTAGATTTTGGGGATTTTATACTAAAATTATGCCATTAGAATCATTTATTTTCTTTGTCTTAATGAAATGAATAGGACCATCCCTACAGTGGTGAGAAGTGGGAACAACAGGAACCCTCCTCTTGTTCTCCATCACAAGAGGAATGCTTTCATAGTTTCACCATAAACTACGATGATGTTTGCTGCAGGCGTTTTTGCAGATACTTTTGATACCTTATACTTGACTTTATTAACAAGTCCCATAATTTCCCTCTATAAATATTTCTGCCATGGTTTTGGATTTGAGATAAAACCACACACCATTTCAACTATATTAATAAATACTTAATAAAAATAAATGTGTTTTATAATCAATAAAACAAAATTAAATAAGAATGTCTTCCTTTCAAGATTGTGGATCCAAATATACGCATTTCTGAATTGAATCTAATTATTGAGATTACAATAAAAATTTAGAAACGTAAATACACACATTGATAAGAGTAATGACAAAATAATATAGGGTGGAGTATCAACTCCAATCCAGAAAGTTTGGTGAGTATGTTTTTTATACTAAAAAATATAAATTGGCTAGTGTTATATAATAAAGAGATAAGCCCAAGAATAGGGAGCCACATCCATAAATATGCAAATGAAATGCATATTCATAGTTTCTCTGAGTTACAGAAAAGAAAGGTAGACTATAGGATATTAATTACAGTAATTAATTGAAGCACTATTTTAATCAATTATTACATTAATTATAGAGTTACTGTATTATTATTGAGGTAAACTAAGCCAGTCTGCCCTTACCTTATCCCTCTACAAATGGAAAGGTCTTGAAGGAGAAGTATCTGTCCCTAAGTATTTTTTCCCAGCACAAAAATAGAAAACTTAGCTTCATAAAATTTAAATACCTTGATATGGGCTCAGGATCACTGTATATGAGAAAACTGCAAAAACTGTTATAACTTTAATCCTCCACAATAAAATGGTGGAAAAGGGGCATGTGCACGCACACATGCACAAACACACCCCTGAAATCCAATAAAGGCAACACTTTTCCAAAGGGAAATATAGTAAATTGTTCACATGGGGAAAAGTCATAATTACTTGATATAGATTTCCGAAGTCTTCCAAGCCAGGTAACTTGTACTTTATTCACAAATCCATAGTGATTCCCAAGCTAGCTATGCACTAGAATCATTGGGATAACCATAAAATATGCCAATACCTGAATCTACCACTAGGGATTATGAATCAAATGGTCCCAGAGAGTCCTGGGAATCAATCTTTTGAAATAGTTTTGCAGATGATTTCAAGGTACAGCCAAGATTGAGAAGCACTGCATAGTAACTATTCAGAAGACTTTTCTTTTTTCTGAGAACTTTGTTTCATATTTGCTGGTACAGTTGTGCTGCCTAAAGACAAACCACAGATCATTTTATTCAGTTCACTGACCATGCTTCTGAAACTCAAGAAATAAATCTGAGGCTACTTAGATTTGGCAAATGCCTTCCTCTGTTTATTACCACACTGCAGTGGCCTTTCTCAGTGGTAATGAACAACACCATGCAGCTCTCAGCAAACTGAGCTCATAACACTGTGTGAAATACAGTATTACCGCTGAGTTTAAGGGCCCTGAGATTTACCTAAAGGGCTGACTCAGAAGAGGTCCTGGAGGGGAGCCTGTTTTGAGCACCATGGAAAATTATAAAATTTAGGCATCATTGACTCCTCTCTCTTCATCCATCAACCTCCAAATGTTCATCATGAAGCTACATCACATCTTGCCCTAAATCTTATCAGTGGGGGATGGTGGATTTGAATGGATCAGAGACTTGTAAGCAGCTGGGGTCTGATTTTAAACCTGCAGTCAAGGTAAATTCTGGCTCATATGCTCAACTCTTAATCAGAGCCTGAAATTTTATAAACTCCATTCATTTGTGTCTCTTTGCAGCCAGCCTTCTACTTCAGAGAATAATTTGTATGAGCCAAGTAACTTCAAAATGCACATCTTAAAGCTCATGTGCTACTATCTAAACTGATTCAACTAATTATTTATTCATTAGTATAAAGGACAATGTCAAAAACACTCACCAATAAGAACAGCCAAAAAAGATAAATCCCAAAGAAAACTAAAAATTTAAAGAAAAAAAGAACATTTAAAAAATTACAATTATAGTAAAAATTCCACATTTTTCTTACTGTCCTAGAGAAATATCTGCAGAGAGACACAGAGTCAGATAAAAGCTTTCATTTAACTTTGCTTATAAATGTAAATACATGAAAACAACCTAAATGACCATCAAATTTGAAGGGATTAGATAAATTATAATATAGCAAATTACAAAATACTGTGCAGCAATTACAAAGAATGAGAAATATATATATGTAGTGGCATGAAAAATATTAAAAATAGTTTAAACATGGGAAAAAAAATCCTAAGCAAAGCATACAAAAGAAGCCTACTTATGCAAAACAAAACAAAATATACAGCCATCTCCACAAAGCTGAACTACATCTTTTTGTATGTTTTGATGCTATTTAGTAAAATAGTCAAGATATGCTTAACTGAATTACTATAAATAGGTTTCTGAAAATTAAATAGTATATTTACTATATAGGTTTAATCATTATAAATTAAATATCAAATTACAAATTTGAAATACTCGCTCTAGAAGCCATTGAATAGGTACTGGGCTACTGTTTTTTTTTTTTTTTTAAATGTCAATTTAACATCTCCCTGTATGTATATTAACAGTTTTAACCATGATTGTTTTCATCTTTCTCACATACACCCATAACGCTTGGCTCATGTTCAACCTCATCAGGTTGTTCCATTAAATTTCTGCATGTTTGCATCTGTCCCCTCACTTGTGTCACGAATACATTGAGAGTATGTCTATATTCCTTTTGGGGACTGACCCGGTGAAGTGCACACTGTATAATAAATACTTATTGAAGGATTGTATGAAAGTGTTCAGTAAACAAATTTGTGTGTGTGTATGTGTGTGTGAGAGAGAGAGAGACCTGCACTGCTTAAATTCTGTACAAAACATTCCGTAATCTTAAATTTAGAAGTTAATTATGGGCATCCTTATCAGTAACATACATAGAAAAACTAATGTTATTTACATCTCTACCTCAATCTATTGATATATATTTCCAAGCACATTAACACACTAAAATTAATTAAAACTACTATGAGCCCATAGTTGATATATTATTTTATAGAAATAAATATATATGAATAGATTTTTTTAAATGTCATCTTAGTAGGGTCTCTAGTTGTTATTATTTTCAAGTCAAATAAGCTTCATCTGCCTTTACAATGTCTTTATTTGTTTTAAACAGTAAAATGGATCAACTTGGGCCTTAAAGAATCTCTTGGGGTTTTTACTATTTAATTTTATTTATATTTTTAATTCAGCTTTATTGAGATACAACTGACAAAACTGTAAGATATATAAGTGAATTTTCTTGTCTTCTTTTTAATTTTTCCCCAACAATATCATGCAGAGCTTTGTTATCTTTTTTTTGAGTTTTCATCATATTTAGTATGTCACATTTGAATTTGTGGCGTAAATCTTAACATTAAGGTGCAATATTATGCACTGTTTTCTCATCTTGAGAAACCAGGAGAAGCTGGAATGGCCTAACCACAATCCCTCTCCCTGCTCCATTCCCACAGAGAAGGTCCCTTAGCCAAACAAGCCTTCTTGTTGAGGAAACCAGGCCAGTCCTGCTTATACCCAAGTAGCATGTTTCCGGACCCTGTCAGCCAGTGGAATTATTCAAAAAAGTCAATCAACCCTTCCAGGGATACCAGGGGCCACCTCTTCCTCTCGTTACTACTACGACTGCCTCCCAGAGCCCCTGGTTGTTCACTCTGTCTCCAGGTGCAGCTCCCCTGGGTCCCACCATGTGCTGTGTCCTCCTCTCCCAGTCTGTGAGTGATGTTACTGAAAGGCTGCTGTCAATCTCGTCTATCCGGTAGCAAGTGTCATGTACCAGCCACCTCTATAACCATATAACTCCAGGGTAAGAAGCCCTCTCTCACCAGTGGGGTGAATGGGAGGTCATTAAAACAGAATTTCCTTTTTAAAGGCAGGTATTAGCTAAATAAATCTTGTCATTATCTATTCTCAGCATCAGACAAGTAAACTAGTTGTGGTGAGTACATTAAAATAATCTAATTAGTACCTGCAAATCAAGGATGTTACTTCTATAAAAGAAAAAAATTCTCAATGTAAAGAAGCAGACTCCTAGAAATTAGCAACATGAAAATATCCAACAAAATACTGAGTAGTTGAAGAGCAACTGCTGAGGATCTGAAAGACATCTAGAAAATGTCTGAGGACAGAGAACAAAAAGCAAAATGGCAAAAAAAGAGAGGAACTAGAGAGGGTCAAATCAAGCAGAATCAATATTCCCCATAAGTTTTCAAAAAACTAAAATCGAGAAAATAAAGAAGTGAAAATATGAAGTGAATAAAAGATCTTTTCTTTACGAAGACAACAAAGTAGAAGTCCATTAGTAGAGAAATGTCTGAAAAACAAATGTGCTACATCTATTCTTTGAAACAGTACACATAAGTTAGAACTATAGCCAAGTATTTGAAGATTTGAAATTATTTCCTTCATGGTTATTAAGAGAGGATAAGATTCAAAATACTGTAAATAAAATGATCCTAGCTTTGTAAAACTGTGAGAAAAATCTCTATGAATGCATATTAATATTGTATGCATTTCTATATGGTAATACGAGCGTGGAGAAAAATATGGTGATATACACACCAGGACACTAGGTTTGGTTAACAGAAGGGTGAAGAGGGAGGGTTGCAAACTCAATTGACTACCTATACCAGGCAGGAATAAAGGAGGAAACCAAATTGGTTGGAAGAAGATAAAAATAAAATATACGGGTATGTCACATTTTCTTTATCCATTCATCCATAGGTGGACATTTAGGTTGCTTCCACATCTTGGGTATTGTGAATAAGGCTGCAATGAATATGAGAGTTCAAGTATCTCTTCAAGATCTGATTTTAATTCTCTTGGATAAATACCCAGAAGTGAGATTGCTGGATCATATGGTAATTTTATTTTTAATTTTTTAAGGAAGCTCTATACTGCTGTCCATAGCAGCTGTACTGTTTTAAATTATGCTAAATGAAATAAGCTACAAACATGCTAAGTGAAATAAGGACAAATACTGCATGATTCCACTTATATGACGTATTCAGAGTAGTCAACTCATAGAAAGTAGAATCACAGTTGCCAGGGGCTGGCGAAGAGGGTCAGTGGGTAACAAGTTTCAATTATGCATGATGAAAAAGTTCTAGAGATTTGCTGTATAACACTGTGCTTATAGTGAAAAACATTTTCCTGTCCACTTAAATTCTGTTAAGAGACTAGATCTCACGTTATGTGTTTTACAGCAATAAAATAAACAAATAAAATGTGTTGACTCTTCACAGGTGAGAACTTAACCTTGCCTAAAGCTATTCACACACATGTTTTAAAATTCTGGGATGATAACACAAAACCTCCCAGGAAGGCAATTCAACCAGCATGGCCAGTTTGAGATCCCTTATGGATAAGTTTTTGAAAAGATTTCCCATCATCAGAAATTTTGCTTTTAATAGCTACTGTTATTAGGAAACATAAGGAAATCTGATAACCTTTGATCTGCAAATTGCCTGCCACCTGTTCTCAAAATGTGGCTTCAGTTCCATGTTATGTTCTAAGCCCCTTTAGTATAGACCTCCCCATTTATCCAAGTTTTTAAGTTCTCACACTGATCTAAACAACTTTTTTTGTGTGTTCTGAAAATCAAAGTCCCTATCTAAGCATGGTTGTGGATAAGGAAGGCATATAGTTTTCCTTTCTTGTCTTGTCCTCATTTAATTTGGATATCAAAATTTGTTAGATTTATAAAATGAATTGGAAACCATCCCCTCTCTTTCTATTTTCTGGAAGATTTTAATTATCTGTCCTTGAATAATTTATTGACATATAGATACTTATGATATTCTTATAATCCTTTTTAATACTTGTAGTTATGACTTTTGTTGAGGCTCAGGGCAGGCTGCCCCAAAATATGCCTCAATGGCATACTGATTATTTCGAATGAACATTTCTCACAAAATGACCAATGCAAGAAACACTTTGACCCACTTCTCTGTCTCCCTGAAAGCAGGAAATAAATGTCTCCTGTGAAAGGTGCACTCCCTGCATCTGAAGGTAGAAAGACACCCTTATCACCAGAGATAAGAAATTCAGACAAGAAGCCTGTATAAACAAACTTTGTTACTTCCTTAATTTACCATCCCAAGCCCAAATTCTGTTTAGATTCTTTACTAATTAAGCATCTAAGCCTAAGATTTTTATGTCCTGTCAATTCCTCACAAGTGTATTGTTTCTTTGTCCAAAAAGTATAAAAGCTGCCTTCTTTGGCCACTTCTCAGGCCCTATTTCTATGAGACCTCCTTGCACACAAATTAAAATTTTCCTTTTTTTCCTGTTAGTTTGTTCTGTGTCAATTTTATTGTTAGTCCAGCCACAAGAACTCATGAGCACAAGAGGAGGAAATTTCACCCTCCCCTACAGCTGGTGAACCAGCCAGGAGACTGGCTGGACCCCACTTTCTGCCCCAAGGCTGCCCAGCTGAGAGATCCTGGGACATCTGACAAACATCAGTAGAAGGTAAGATTTCTTACCATATCAGCCTTCTGGATCTCTGCCTGCAAGGTCTGGTGGAAAGGAAAGTGGTTAAGAGTCCCTTTTCTCTCTCTCTCTCAATTTAAATTAGCAGGAAAAATATTTGTGGAGCTAGTTTCTTGCCACATAACAACTCTGGTATTTGTTAGATGAGCACTCTTGGTTTTTATTCAGGCTTTCGTCTCAAAGACAGTCACTGTTTTTCTTTGTCTCTGTCAGTTGTGCTATTTGTCATAAGGAGAAAGAACCATAGGGCAGAAGAACAGGCAAAGGTCCTTCGTAAGCCCACTGTCAATCTGGCCTCACAGACTGGTGAGTTATCAGTTCTCATAGACCTGTGTCTATTTTGACAAACACTTCTGTGGGTCTGCTATGTAAAAACCGGATGAGGTTTTTCCTTCCACCTCGTTCAGTGTCCTAAGAGACTGGTTTTGTGTCCAGTGAGAATATTCGCTCCACTCAGCACCATCTAGAAGGTGCATTTACTAGGGTGCATCTGGTGGCCAGTTGAATAACATGGGGTTGAAGTCAAAAACAGCATACTCTTTGTCTGGCCATGCCAGCTCTTGGAGGAATTTGTCATGAGGGATCCCAATCCATAAGACGCCTTTGTCATCTCAGTGATCACTGCCTTGTTAGTTCTGGAAAAGTCCAATTTCAATAGCACCTGCCCAGTGTCACAGATTAGCATATTTATAACGGGAGGCACCTCATACTTCCGTGAGACTAGAAACAACATTTTCACTATACCATCCTTACCACCTGTGCAACGAAGGCCTTTGCTTTCTTACACTCTCCTTGGGAGTGAATTTTTTGATCACGGGGGCTGCATCATCTGTGTCCTCTCCAGGGACACTGCTTGGGTCCATGGTAAGGATTTATTCTGGGCCTAGAATGTTACCTCACGGTCTTTCCGTTAAAAGGCTTATTGGCTTGAGTTGCTATTTGAAATTAATGTTAAGATACTACTCATCAATGGCCAGAGGGTGGGTCCTTTAAATTGGCTGTATTTAAAAGGAATATACTTGAGGGCTCTCATATATATATATTTATATATTTTATATATATATATATATGTTCTCATATATACTTGAACAGCTGTCATATTGGTACTTATGAGAGTATCAAATTAAAAGGGGAAAAAAAAAGTGTAACAGCTAGCCTTAGGGAATCCCTTATTAAGATTCCCTAAGATTAAGATACTGAAAGAACAGTAATTAGACTTAAAACAAAAATCCAACATAAATTCCCCTTCTTAAAAACTGCCCCATATCCTCAGCAACTCCCCAGGCCTTCCTGCAAAAAATCAGAAAATAAATCAGTTGGAAGCCAATATTCAAGGGCTAATAGAAAACTGTTGTCTTTGTCTTACAAATCTCTGCAAAACCGGAAGTACAACTCTAGAAGCAAGTCAAAACCCAACTAACTTTACTAGTCCCAAGGCTTCACCTACTACTCTCAAAATGCTTGTAGATATCATAAAAGATCAGACTACTGGAGCAAAATTGTCCTGTACTTAAGGAAAAAAAAATAATAATTATCCTAAGACTTATGATAATAGACAAATGTATTCCAAAACTCCCTGGAGAAAATTTACATTTTCTTTCTCTGTCCCTTAAAGTTATAAATCTTATCACATCTTTGAAATGTAAACATAGCCCACATTGCCTGAGACTAAGCCCAGATTAGCTCAATCAGTAGAACCTGAAATTAAAAGAGAAGAAGGGAAATCGGCCTTTTTAAACACACACTGCTAAAAGGACTCTTGCCCAATCACCCTCCTTAAAATTGCTTATCAAGACCGATTACAGATCTTAAAAGTCTTCTACACAAATAATAAAAGACTTTAGCCATCTGGGCTAGTGAACTTAATTTATTACAGCTGTTATTTATAAACTAGTGAGTTTTGTACTGTACCTGTTTCATAACTAAAGTTTTAAAATGAAAACTATGAGAGCTCTGTGTCTGTATGTATGTATAGATGTGATTTTTTTTCTACCTCTAAATGATATTGCCAAAATTAATTTGTAAAGGAGCACCTTTTAACTGACTTAAACAAGCAAGCATCTTTTAACTGTCTTAAACAAACAAGCACTATATAAACCTTATCAAAAATATAATAAAAACTAGGCCAAATATTTTTCAAGTTCAGGTGATCGAGGAAAACTTCGGTAAATAAAGGCTAGTTTTAAGTTTGTTGGTTTAATTGATATACACATGTCTTTAGCGTTATCAGAATTAAGTATAATACTTTTAACTAGGTTTACTAAAAGTCAAATAAGCTCATATTATCTCTATTACACAACTTGTCAGCCAAAGAAAAAAAAATTAAGATAATGATTAATTGCTTTACTGTCTCATCTAAACATTATCAGTAGTCTAAGTATGATTGCTAAAAACAAATGAATGTAAAAACAAATGATTGTTAAAAACAAATGAATGCATGTAAATGAGATAAGAGTTTTTAGGTGAACTTTTTAACAATAATTATTTTATGACATCTCTACTTGAAGAGTTTCCTGAATCTCTTTGTTAATTTACACCCTTGAGTTTCGCTAGGTTAAATTAAATGATGGGAATTCATCGAATGTCTAGATCATTACCAAGTAAGATAAAACAATGAAACATTAATTGCTGAACAACTTTAAGTTTACAGACTTTTGACCTCTTATTACACAGACTAAACTTGTTTGGGTCTCTTAGTAAATATAGATTGTGCTTTACTGAAAGACTGTACTATGAAGCAGCATATGTTCCTAGAAATTATAAAACGTATTTATAAGTTCACCAAGCTACAAAATGTTAATAAAGCTCACAATTGCTTACATCTTATTTTCACTAAAAAGTAATATTTCAAAGGGTTAAGAATTCCAATTAATATATGTAGTTAAAGCTACCAGCTATAATAATAGAAGTAGAATGTGTTTCAGTGTAAGAAAATGTATAAGGTATGGAGATGGTTTTGTTAAGGAAAAAGCAAGTGTTTTTGTTCTAAAGCTGGTTATTTCTAAATGGAAAAGAAAACAAAGGAGAAACTAAAATGGACACAGAGTTCTTAAGGTTTGTGAGAAAAGGAATCTTTAGAAAGGAATTTTATGTGTGGTCACGATTGGATAAGATTGGAATGAACTGAATTAAGTAAATAAGTTTTAATATTAAAAGTAAACTGGTACAAAATTGGAATTTGGTTTTCTCTCTGTTAAAATGACAGTGCTTTTTTTCCCCCCCTCATTGGTCTGATCTTGATAATAAGAGATTATGAGGGTTTTGCACAACAGGAGGTGAGTGGCGGGCAGCGAGCAAAGCTTCATCTGTATTTACAGCCGCTCCCCATCGTTTGCTACCACCTGAGCTCCGCCTCCTGTCGGATTAGCAGCAGCATTAGATTCTCATAGGAGCGCGAGCCCTACTGTGAACTGCGCATGCGAGGGATCTAGGTTGCACGCTCCTTATGAGACTCTAATGCCTGATGATCTGAGGTGTAGCTGAGGCAGTGACGCTAGTGCTGGGGAGTGGCTGCAAATACAGATTATCATTAGCAGAGAAGTTTGACTGCAGAGAGACCATAATAAATCAATTGCTTGCAGACTCATATCAAAACCCTATCAGTGAGTGGCAAGTGAAAACAAGCTCAGGGATCCCACTGATTCTGCATTATGGTGAGTTGTATAATTATTTCATTATATACTATAATGTAATAATAATAGAAATAAAGTGCATATAAACATAATGCACTTGAATCATCCTGAAACCATCACCCCCACCGTCCCACCCCCACCCCCCCACGGAAAAACTGTCTCCCACAAAACCAGTCCCTGGTACCAAAAAGGCTGGAGACCTCTGGTTAAAATGATCATACTACTCAAAGCAGTCTACAGATTTAATGTGATCCCTATCAAACGACCATGAGATTTTTCACAGAACTAGAACAAATAATCCTAAAATTTATATGGAACCATGAAAGACCTAGAATTGCCAAAGCAATCCTGAAGAAAAAGAACACACCTGGAGGCATAACCCTCTCAGACTTCTCTCTCTTTTTTTCTGTATGCTCTTATTTGGGGTTGTTTTGTTTTGTTTTGTTTTTATTCCCTCGTTCCATTTTTTCACTCTACCGTTTGGAAATTATTCTATGCTAATTCTTTTAAAAATACCCTATCTTCATTATAATGGATAGTTACTTAACAAAGTCCAAAGTTAATTAAGGTATTAATTCTTCATCAGAACATTAACTGCCTTAGAATATTTTTCCTTATTAAACCACTTATAAGGCATCAAATAAATTCTGTGTTTTCAACCTAATTTTCTGTTTCAAATTAACATTACAATTAATATTATATTAAATGTTTATTAATACTTATCTATAAATACTTCCAGTATTTTTGATTCTCATTTTATCTTGCATTTCAGATTTTCTGTCTTGGATTTTTGTTTATATGCTTGTTTATTCTTCTGAGTAAAATACATTCTTTGTAATTTTATTTGGTGTAGGACCTTTGTGGTAACATCTCTGTGCTTATATATACAGAAATGTTTTATGTCAGCTTGTTTCTTTAAAGAGAGCAGGTTGAAAGTTTCCCTCAATACATTAATAATGCCTTTCTACTATATGCTTGCAGCTGATAGGCTAGCAAGCAGTCTAATTTTCATTGGTTAGTAGGTGATCTATCTTTCCCTTTGGCTTTTCTAAAGATCATGTCTTTTACTTTGGTGTTCTATTGAATTACTAGTATGAGTGTAAGGTTTTTTTCTTTTATTTTTCTTGCTAATCATTCATAGGACTTCCTGAATTTGAGGTTGCTGCTTTTCAAATATTCCAGACAATTATCACCTACTCTTTGGATTTTCCTATGCCACATTTTCTTGATGATTTAATGCTTCCTAATAAGTGTCTACTCTCTATCTCCATCCTTTCTCTTATCCTCTCACTTAAGAAAACTACCTATCTGCATTAAATTTTAACCAAAAACAATCACTTTTTTCTGTTATGTTTAACATATCCTTTTCTTAGCTAGGTTTTGATACATGTAGCATTAACATGCATTAAGTATCATCCTTGTGGATCTGTGCATATTATTTTTCATGTTTGTGTTTTGTGTAATTTAGTCTGAATTTGATTGACCAGCTGCACTCAAGCCTTGGTTAGGTTCAGGCCTCCTCCACCTGTTTTTATTCTGGAGTCCGGAAAGAAGTGACAATTATTTAGGATATGCTTTTCTTATGTGAAACTGGATTCTGCACATATCTTTAAAACTTCTTTTGCATCACATCTGCTAACATTCATTAACCAAGACAAGTCACATAGACAAGGTGACATTAACGGGGCAAGGAAGGCAGGACACAGGATTAATAAATGGAAAAAATAATCCAATTCATAACACTCGTTAGTCCTTCAACTGAATTTTTATTTTAATGTTTATATTTTTCACTGCTAGATACTGTATTTGGTTCTTTTTCATATCAACTTGATCATTCTTCATCGTTTCTTATTTCCTGCTAATATTTTCAAGCTTCTTTTTAATTTCTTCAAAGCTATTAAACAAATTTACTTTTATTTTGTATGTCATAATTTCCATACCTGAACTCTGTGTGAATATTTTTCTGTTTTCTCTTGTTTCTGAAAATTCTCAGTAATAATTCTTTTTCTTTGTGCTGCTTTTTTCAAGAATGTTTTTTCTGTGAATGACTTCTTCTCCTTGGGATATTTAGCTCCATTTAAGGCTGGGATTCAATTTAATTTCCTCTAGAGAAAATATACATTTGACACTGACTCTTGTCAGGAGGATTTTCACAGAATTAGTGTGAATTTGGACTGTAAACCCACAGGAGGGCTCATTTATGATTCCAGTTCTCTGGGGAGAATTTTTCTCTCCATCCTGTCTTTGATCACCTCAAGGCAGACAAATCTTACCATCCCCTTTTGCATGGCAGGGATAATTTCTTGTTCACCTCTTCACAGGGGATGTAGTCCTTTGTGGCCCCAGCTTTATGCAAAGATAGCCTATTAAATCTTTCATCTCCTTCAGTCCTGAGTTTCATCTCCTGTCCTACAACCCTGTGCTGTCATCAAATGGTAGTTCCTGGTCCAGGAACTGCTTTCAGTTTAGCTTTGTTCCCTCTAATTCTCTACATTTATGATTTATGCCAAGCTAAGTGAAGTATTGTGTATGTGTTTGTATATTTAAATATGTATACTTTTACATATATATGTAAAAATCTGGCAATTTAGTGGTTTCAGTTGAGAGTACTTTATATTATCCACAATAGAGGTACAGTCTCTCTTTCACAATCTAGCCTTGGCACCAATTTCTCAAATGTTAAACTTGCTTCTTCTCACAAAGATATACTAACTTTCTACCATTAGGAAGTGTGCACATGGGACTGGCTTCACTTAGGAAAGCTATGCCATTGCTTTTAACTTGAGAGTTCTGTATTTGCCTATTTTGTCTGGGAATCGATTCAGTTTTATAATTATCATGTTACGATATAATGATCCTAGCATTCTCACCCACTCTCTAGGCTTCAATAAGAGTTCAGACTATTTTCTGCCTTTCTGTTGGCATATGAGTGCAGCCACCTCTCTGCATGGAGCACAGAAAAGCGGGAAGCCTGGACTCCATTCAATTCATATCTGTGCTGCCTACCAGTCAAGCAGTATGCTATCACACATAGTGCTAAATACTGTGTTTTTATTAGCATATAATTTATAAGTGTTGACCTTTGTCTAGTTTCCTGCCCCTCTCTCTCCCTCTTCCTCTCCTTCTCTCTCTCTCTCCTTCTCATTCAGGCAAACTGTGATGAAACTATAATTTTAAAAAACTTTCTCCAACCCCTTTAAATAAGTTATAAACCAGACTGTGATGCATATCACAGGCAATCTGCTAAGATATTGCAAAGGCAAAAATAAAGTATAGCCTTTTATACAGCCAAGTAGGTACAACCCATTACATACATCTTCTCAAGGTAAATCGTGATTAGTTCTCAAGTAAGAGGACTTGAAAACACCACATTTCATCCATACCGCACACACAGTACATCTTAGATTCACCAGGTAATTGAAACCTAGGACAGTATGACTCAATGACTATATAGATTTATACTTAGATTCCATGATGAACCACCTCCATCTGGTATATAAAAACTAAAATGTTTGGATGCAAGGAGGACCAGATTTCACTGTCTGTAACTATGTTTTTAACTAAATATAGCACACCAGTTCCTTTTAACCTGGAATCACTGCTGTTCCCAAAAGAATTCCTCTAAATTTTCATAGATCTTCCAGATTTTTTTTTATTTTAGTGAAATAATATTTTATTGTTTTTATTTAGATTATTCGCTTAATTACGAAAAATAAAATTTACCATAGAAAACTTAGAAATTGCCCATTTATACATAGAAATAAATGAAATTACACTATATAAGATGGTTTAAGTTATTTTTTTCCATCAGCACAGCCCTGTGTTAATTAGATAAAAATGTACATCAGTTTTTAATTACCCACATAATATTGCTCGAAAGTAACAAGATTAATCCATACAATTTCCCATGGCATGCACATATACGTATGTATATATATAAACATGTATGCACATGTATGTATATATGTATATGAATATAAATTTTTGCCACTTTAAACAGTACCTGTGTGGCTGTGCATTTTTGAGCTCTTTCAATTTTTTTGTTATAATCTAAACTCTAGCTCCTTCTCTACTTTCCCTTTCCCATCTCCTTTCTGTAAACAGTGTGAACAGTTCAATATGTCTCCTTCCAAATCCACCTTTATAGTTATAAAATTATATAAGTTTGGGGCCTATATAATTTTATTATTATATGATTTTTATTACTATATAATTTATAATTATATAATTTTATTATTATTCATTTGTGATTTACCTTGATATAATACTGTATATACATTTCACTGCAACTTACTCTTGTTATTTAAATCATCATGGAAGCCTCTCCCAGTCAGTAAATTCAGAAGAAACTCATTATTTTTAAAAAGGTATATTATTCCATGATACAATACAGCTCATTTTTTTCAGTCATCTCTCTATTGATGCACATTCACTTTGAATGGAGTTTTCTGATTCTCTAGATCATATTGCACTGCACAACTTGTACATATAAAGTTGTAAAGTTGTGCCAGTACTTCCAAAGGATTGAATCCTATAGACCTAGGATGTTTTTTCAACACAGTTGGGCAGGAAGGTGAAGTGAAGATGAGTTCACATATTTTTAATTTTAAAAGATACTAACAAACTGCTAAATCAAATGTAAAAACGGATACGGCCACCGTCCTAGTTAGATTGATCTGCTATAACAAATTACCATAGACCGGGTGGCTTAAACAGAAAACATATACCTCTCAGTTCTGGAGGCTGGGAAGCCCAAGATCAAGGTGCTGGCAGACCTGGTGCCTGGGGAGAGCCTGCTTCCTGGTTTGCAGGAGGCTGCCTTCTTGTTGTAACCTCACAAGGTAGAGAGCAAACTGAGAAGTAACTTCTCTTCTCATAAGGACACTAATCCCATCGTGAGGGCTCCACTCTTATGACCTAATTAAGTTTCTAACAGCCCACCTCATAATACCAACAAACTGAGGATTAGGGTTTTCAACACATAAATTTTGGGTGACACAAACATTCAGTCTGTAGCAGCCATCAGTGTTTATGAGAGAATAAACATTGTTCAAGTTAAGATTTTTAACTGTGTGTTGCCAAGCATTTTTTTTCCCAGCCCTTTTACAAAATACTCTTGTGTCCAGAGGACAACAGATGGGCCTTATCTGAAACCTTGAGAGATAGACTGCAGAGCCTGTTGTACAGAGTGGAATTTCAGGGATATTAAAGCCTTCAGGGACAACCCCCAACCAACACATATACTTTTCAGAGGGAGGGAGAGACTCAAATGTCTTCTGCCTTAACACAGACCTCAATGGTACAGTCTATATACTTAAGGGCAGGTGGTAGAGGGAAGGAGCCACAGAGAGAAATAGAGAGAGAAAGTCTAAAAGTGTATACATTTCCATTTGCAATTCCACTCAGTGGACAGATACCTGTGGGATCTCTTGAGATAGAAAAAATGGTTCCTTTCCTTCATGACTCCTTTCACTCTCATTTCACCAATCTAAACAGTCATATTGTGTAAAGATATCTTATTTTTTTTATAAAACTAGACTCCAAAATTCAAATACTTTATTTGATATTCAGCAGAGAAAATAATGATCTGTTCCTGCACTCAAGAAACAATAGGCTGGGGTTAGCAGATGCAAACTGCTACATATAGAATGGATAAACAGCAAGGTCCTACTGTATAGCACAGGGAACTGCATTCAATATCCCATGATAAACCATAATGGAAAATAATTTGAAAATAATGTATATATTGATAAATATACATAACTGAATCACTTTGCTGTACAGCAGAGGTTAACACACAACATTGTAAATCAACTGAACTTCAATTTAAAAAAGAAAAAAAAGTATTAACTTAAAAAAAGAAATAATAGGCTGGGCTGGACTTATTATGATGGTATAAGTATTTCTTAAATATAGTATCAAATTAAGGGGTTTTTTAAAGCTAATTTGGACTCAAACTGATTATTGACTTTTGGAAAGACTTTAGATAGCTTAGGTGTTTTCACCTTGGGAAATATCTTGATTAAAAAGTTGGCCTTTCATCTAAATACAACCTCTAGAGAAAGTAAAGAAGGGTGTGTGTTATCTGCTGAACATCATAGAAGATTATAACAGAAAGCTTTACAAAACTTAAAATTAAAAAAATTAGGTACATAAATTCTGAAATACAACTCACATTTCTACTTGGTAAGGGTAAAACAGCAATAGGGTGATGTATTTTTTTAAATGTGGAAACTAAATTATGTACATTGGCATAAAGCAATAGAAGTAATAGGTCACTTATACTCTCTCTAACTTGGTGTATTCTTTCTACATGCTAACAGAAGGAAATTATTCTTGTTGATATTTATTTTTCTTCAGCTCTCCAAAATTGTTCTGGGGTCCATATGGTTCACATAAGGTCTTTTCCGTTAACTTTGATTCTTTCAAAAGTGTATCAAAATATAAATCTGCAGTCATTTTTAATACAAAATTTCGAATGTGCCACTTAATGAGTCTAGGATTTCACTGATTCCTTCATTTATTCCTAAATTGATTCATTCATTTAACTTATACATATTCATCCCTTACTATATGTTGGGGCCTCTTCTAGGAGCATGGGACATGTCAGTAAACACAATAGATTATTCCTGCCTTCTGGAGTACAATATAGATAGGTACTAAGTAAATAACTTACATGTTATGATAACTGAAGGTAATGCTATGGTAAAAATAAATTCATATTTCCAAGTAAGGTGACTTGGGAGGGTCAGGCTTGGCGGAAGATGGAAAAGGTACAGGGACCAATTTTAAGTAGGGCTAATATAGACGTTTTTGGTGAGACTGATATTTGAGCAAAGACTTGAATGAAGTAAAAGATTTTGCTTGACAGATAATATGAGGAAAACATTTCAGGGAGAAAAGCAACCGGTGCAAAGATGCCAAATTTGGAGTGCATGTTTGAGAAACAAGGATAATATTGGTTAGAGTAATGTGGAAGAACTAATTGTATTAATAATAGTAAGTTATCCAGCTATATATGGCATCAGTACAGTGGCAAAGAGAGCTAAAATTTCAATTCAAAAACATGCATGCTGTTTGAATTTTGGGGAAATATAATGAAAAAATTTAAAATAGTTAATTTCATGACTAATATCAAAGGATGTGACAGTCTTCAAATATTTGATGATTAGAATATAATATGGTATAGTTTTGAAAATAGGAGTTCAGTTTGAAAATGAATCACTCAAAAGATGTCTATTTTTAAAAGAAAATTCTTTGCAAAGAAAGACCCAAATATCAAGATATCATAACAGGGATCAGTAATTACTCAGATTATCCAACGTCTTGGTCAATACAGAATGCTGTAACACATTTACCATAGACTGGGTGGATTAAACAACCAACACTTATTTCGAACAGTTCTGGAGGCAGGAAATCCAAGACCAGGGTGCCGGCATGGTTGGGTTACCACTGTGGTGAGAACCCTCAACCAGGTTGCAGACAGCCCACTTCTTACATCCTCACATGGTGGAAAGACTGAGAGAGCTCCCAGGGGTCTCTTTTATAAAGACACTAATCCCACTCATGAGAGTTTCACCTTCATGACTAATCTGCTCCCAAAGGCCCCGCTTCCTAATACCATTACCTTTGAGGATCAGGATTTCAAGATAGGAGTTTTGGTGGGGTGCAAAGATTGATTTCAGAACATCATAACTGTGTCGATAAATTGAAGTAATGTCTCTCACTGTGATACGATACCCAGAAAGTGCATCTTAAACGTTTCTTGGTTTCCAACTGATACTGAAGATGATGTGTATAATTTAAAAAGATAAAAAAAAAAAACCCAGGGGCCTTCCTTGGTGGTGCAGTGGTTGAGAGTCCGCCTGCCAATGCAGGGGACACGGGTTCGTGCCCCGGTCCGGGAAGATCTCACATGCCGTGGAGCTGCTGGGCCCGTGAGCCATGGCCGCTGAGCCTGCGCGCCTGGAGCCCGTGCTCCACAACGGGAGAGGCCACAACAGTGAGAGGCCCACGTACCGCAAAAAACAAAACAAAACAAACAAAAAACAACCTTCAGTATAGTCGCCATTATTTGAAGAAAATGTGTTGTCAGGCCTACGATAGCATTGCTATCATGTGTGAAAGCTTTAATGGAACTGCAGAAATATTTAATGAGAAAGTGACAAGAACTTTACACATATTTAAAATATATTTGGCTTAAGAGGATTTGAAATGTGAAATATTAAATGATTTCCAGACACCTTTGATTCTGCCAATTATTGGTATGATGCTACTCATGCATATGCAATGATAATAGATTGACAAATTTTCAAAAGTTCTTAATAGGAAAAAAGTTTAATAAGGTGGAATTTATGTATTCTGTCAAGAGACACTTTTCTAGCTAGAAGCAAAGAATTTCTTGAGAGAAGTGAAAAATTGAAGTTCCACTGATTAAGTTTACTTATGCCAGTAGTTAGCTAATATCTATTTTGAATCTAAAGTGATATTTTGAATAATTTTACTTGCATCAATTATGTATAAAATGTAGTTAATTTATTACTTTTATTCATGTTAGAAATTTTAAAAATCTTGATTAATATCTAAAACAAACACAATTTGTTTTTACATTCTAGAATATCATAAATGTTTGAAAGTTGAAAAATATTTTATAAAAGGAAGAAAAGTGGGAGCCAGGAAGAGGCTACAAAAGGAGTTCTTAACAATCCAATAATTCCCATAGTGCATATTCCTAACATTTTTCAAAATAACAGCAAAATGTTAATAATGATTTCTAAAAATTGAAAACACTAAATCATATTTAAATTTATGCTTTTATAAACATGTTGCAGCAAAAAATTCACAACCTTTATTTAGAGTAACTAATTAAATTAAGCAAGAATCATCTATTCACCAGAAAGACACAGATTTGAAATCAATATATTTTCAGAGCTCCCAATTTTACATGAACAAGTCAAAGCTCTATATCTATGTCGATTATGACACTAAAAATGTTCTTTGGAATTTTTTTCTAACACGTTCTTCCCTGTATTGCTCCTTGTATCTCAGAGGTACTAAATGCAGCTTTGTCTTGACCAAAGACCACATATAGCAAAAAAAAAAAAAAATCTCCTTTTATTTTTGTTTTTTTGCAATGAATTTTCACAGCAACATGTGGTAAGGGAGTTATTGGCCTGGCCTTGGGGTCTATGCAATTGTTGTCCATACGTCTAACACCTTTGAAGATTAAAAATATGGCACAGATAGAAGATAAAAATGCTTTATTAATTACATCTGCACTATAACATTTTATTCTTTGGCTGAAAGTAATTACATTTTACATTTTAAAATGTTTTGCCCTGACCACCAACATATATGCTATTGACATCATTTGTATTAACTATAATTATTTTTCATTAGACCATTATTTATAATGGTTTAATGGAAACTGGGTTCCTAATTTTGAAATATCCCTGCCTTTCATAAATAACCCATTTGAATCTATTATACTGGGAAAATATTTTTAAAATCTTAATTATAGATAGTGTTGATAAGTGTATGGGGGAAAACTGCATTAGATGTACATTCTCATAAAGTATTGGTGATACAATACATTTGGTGACACCTTAATTTTTTAAAAAGGAAAAAGCAATTTTGTCACCAAAAAAGGGGGTGGGGAAGAAAGCCATTAAGCTTACATTCTCCCTTACGGCTTAACTTTTCATTTGTTTGTGGAGAAAGATAATTTATTACAGTGATGTGTAAAACTAAACTAAACTTGCAGTCCATCATTTATTCATTCCTTCAGTGACGACTTATGGATAAACTACGGCATTACAAAACCCTCACCAGGAAAGTGTTAGGAAGGATAAGTTGCTCAGAGAATTGAATGTCATTGTTACTGGCCTGAAATTTGACTTAAAAATTGTATTTTTATTGTTTCTGTAGTTCAGTGGAAGGATTCTAGATTGTCCCCCACAATCTCCTCTCCAAGTTTTCATTTCTTCTTGTATCCTCTCCCTTGAGTGTAGGCAGAACCTGTGACTTTCTTCTTATTTTTTTTATTTTTTGTTTTGCCATACGCGGGCCTCTCACTGTTGTGGCCTCTCCCATTGCGGAGCACAGGCTCCGGACGCGCAGGCTCAGCGGCCATGGCTCACGGGCCCAGCAGCTCCACGGCATGTGGGATCTTCCCGGACCGGGGCACGAACCCGTGTCCCCTGCATCGGCAGGCGGACTCTCAACCACTGCGCCACCAGGGAAGCCAACTTTCTTCTTATTAACAGAACACAGCAGCGATAAGATGTTAGTCCCATGATTGTGTTTACACTATATAAAATGGTATCTTGCTAGTAGGCTTACTCTAAAACTTCCCCTTGCTGGACTGATAAAGCCAAGGGCCATGATGGGGAAGTTCAGATGACAAAAAAATGCTAGTAGCCTCTAAAAATGGAAGGCTGCCATTAGGAGCTAAGAGTAGCTTTTAGGCAACAGCCAATGAGAAGCCAGGGCCTCAGTCCTATAGAAGCAAGGAACTGAATTCTGCCAAGAACTTGAGTAAGAAGGAAGCAGATTTGTCACTGTTTAAGTCTCCCCACCAGAGCCCTGACATGGCAAAACCTTGATAGCAATCTTACATAGGACCAAGGTAAGCTATACCAAGACTCTTAGATTACAGAAACTGCGAGATAATTACTGTGTTATTTTCTGCCGCTGAGTTTGTGGTAATTTGTTACACAGCATGAGATAACTAATACATGTAGTTTCTTAGGTTTTTTTTTTTCTATGCATGTATTATTGAGCTAACTGATGTTAAATTTTAAAAAAGAATCTGTAAAATATTTTACATAATATTTTGAGGACAGAACAATCTCTCCTCTATATGATATTCTATTCTTTCTGATACATTTTTTAGAGCTATGTGTTGACTTTAAAAAGATTATTGAAAATGTTAGTAGAAAATATATTTTCTTGAAATCTAAGACAGCTGGTTGCATTGACAATTGGAATGAAGTTGATTTAAGTAAGATTAGAGAGATTCTCAAAAGCCTCTAAAATTATATTGATTAATAATTAAAATTTTCTTCAGTTTTATAATTAAGCTTGACATTTAGAAAGGTTTATCATAAGTGCTACCCTTGAGTACATATGAATTTAAATATATGTAACATTTAATTTACATTATGTATGTTCTAGCTTCTTTTGCCTTCTTCTCACCCCCAAAATTTCCAGAATAAGAAATCTGGATTCCTAAATTATAGTAAATGTCTTATCTTTATTTAATAATGCTTCATATCTCATTATCATCTAATTTTTAAAGCCAAAATGTTTTATGAATCTAATGCTTTGCTATTTTCATTAGTATAGACTTCAATTTAGCAATATTTTATGAATGGATACTAGTATTTATCTGATATACACATGGCCAAATTTCTGAATTGATTAATCAATTTTCAGTAAATGTATCAAACTATTAAATATATAAATATTTAATAATCATATAAATGAGCATACAAACATATAGTAAGATATATTTCTATAACATTTCTATAGATTTCATAAAATACTTTTAAATCAGCAAAATATTAAGGCCTTTGTGAGATAAATTTATTTATCATAATTTTACTTCAACTATGTGGAGACAGGTGAAGTAGGAGAAGAAAAGAAAAAAAATGTAGTAAGCATCTGTTAGCAGCTAGGTACAGTGCTGTACACTATACACCCTGAATAAACAGAAAAGTGGAGAGAGTTGTCCAAGTCACATTAATAGTAAGAGGTTAATTAATTCTAAGCATCTTAAATGTGTGTTTTTGCCATCCCTTCCTTGAACAGTTCTGACCATCCTGCCTCATGCTATTCACCCCTCTGTGATCTACTGACCCATAGAACCCATCAATACTGTAATTAGCTGACATGTATAAATTATCTATTACATGTACTAGGGAATGCTGAAAAAGTAGAAAGCCATGAGGCATACTCATGTTCTTCTAGAAACATATGAGTAATCTGGAGAGAAGAAGACATTAAATTAATTAATTAATTAATTAATTAATTAATTAATGAGCCTTTCAGCTTTTCTCCAAGTCTAGATTTACATTACAGCCTTCTGCCACACCATGGTACAAATCGTTTCTTTCACACTGTACAAAATCTGTTCCATCTTTCTGAACAATTCTGGACAGTATTATGGCTAAGGAGTAAAACTTTAAATATCATTCTAGAACAGCTTTCTCAAGAAGATTAAACCAGAAAGGCATTCAGAACATTTACTTAAAAAATAAATCTGTAATCACCAACAAATTCCATTTAATTAATTTTTTTATATTAATAGATGTGGATTACAGGAGTGTGCATGAGGAAGTACTGAATTCTAGAATGCATAATTAAGGTTAGTAGCATGAGTTTCAGTCAAGAATACAAAGGAAAGAGAGAGAAATCTGAATTTATTGGGGGGCTAGAAATGCAAAAATAAATTCAGTTAAAAATGTACTGAGTATTTAAATATATTATTGTTTAGATAATATAAGAGGTATTATGGAACAGGCTAAGTAGCCATCCTAGAGATCTGGGAAAAGTTTAAGAAGTACTTGAGTATTCAGGCTTTAAATATACATAAGATTTATTCAGGCAAATTAGGTGGGAACAGGTGTCTGATAAGAGTGTCAATAAGGAAAGGGCACAGAGAAGGGAAAGCACTTCTTGTATATGGGGAACTCTGAGAAATTTCATTATCAGAGTACACATTTCTAGGGGGAATAAAAAAGTTATGATGTTGAAGAGACAGAGGGCTTAACCATGGAAAACATATATTTGGTTTGCTTAATTCTATAAAAATATACAGAATCATTGAGAGTATTTAAGTAAAGGATTGACTTAGTCAAATTTGGCTTTCATAATTATTATTCTAAGTGTTGAATGTGAAGCATATTAAACACAGGCAAAACTAGATAATAAGAATATTAGCTACTATTCACATACATTATTTTACTTAATTATCATAAAAATCTTTCCTTTTTCTGTTATTATTAACTCCATTTTACAAATCAAACAATGTAGGCCATCAACTTTTCCATAGTCATTAGCACAGGCAGGATTCATATCCAGGTATATTCTTTAAACCCTCTGCTAGCCTCTCTCCATCAAGTCAGGAAACATGTGGGAAATTATTGTAATACCCTGGAGAAATGATAACAACCTGAATGTGGGCAAAAATACTATGGATGGAAACAGAGGGACACAACTGAGAAATACTGAGGAGTTAAAAGGCTAATAGGAATGAGAAGATTCTGGGATGATTCTAGTTAATGGGGGAAATCTCTGGGAGATGCTAAGTAATGACATTAATGGAAATGAGAAACAAGGGGAGAGGAGGAGATGGAGTGGGAGTGATGAGTCATGCTGTGGTCGTTCTGAAGCTTATCCTAACACCAAGGAGATGTATACAGTAGGCTGTAGAACATGAAAAGCATGCTCCATTATAAAAAACAAATAACAGGGCTTCCCTGGTGGCGCAGTGGTTGAGAGTCCGCCTGCCGATGCAGGGGACACGGGTTCGTGCCCCGGTCCGGGAAGATCCCACATGCCGCGGAGCGGCTGGGCCCGTGAGCCATGGCCGCTGAGCCTGCGCGTCCGGAGCCTGTGCTCCGCAACGGGAGAGGCCACGACAGTGGGAGGCCTGTGTACCGCAAAAAAAAAAAAAAAAAAAAAAAAAACCCAAAACATAAACCGTTCAGTGTACCTTTATCTTGCAATTTAATATTCCCTGAACTTCCTGGCATCAAGCTGGGTCTGTGGAATCTAAAGGTAAAATTATCTTTACTCCTTACTGTCACTTTAAGAACATTTTTCTGCTATTCCCTTGGGGCACCCAGAGTCCTGTTATCCCACCACAATCCATTCATAGAGACTTTAATATATGGCTCATGACTTTCCCATTACCCAACCTTCTCAGGTCTCCTTCATCCTAGATGATTTCACTTTCCATTCAACTTTAATTATTTAAAAATTGAATAACTTTAAAATTTATTTAAATGTTAATTACTGATAAGCTAAAATCGGTCAGGAACTGTTTTTTTTTTTTTTTTTTTGCAGTACGGGCGCAGCTGCTCTGCGGCATGTGGGATCTTCCCAGACCGGGGCACGAACCCGTGTTCCCCGCATCGGCAGGCGGACTCTCAACCACTGCGCCACCAGGGAAGCCCAGGTACTGTTTTTCTAGAAGTTTGGAATAAAGCAGTCATGAAGATAGAAAGTTAGACTTTGCCCTAAGGGTAACTGGTGGCAATTTAAGGCCTTTGAAGAGAAGTTACTTGAACACTTGATCAGACCTGTGTTTAAATAGTCACTCCTCCTGAGTTGTAGAGTGTGGATGAGAGGAAGCTGTAGGAGGAGAGTTCTAGGAAAGGCTGAATGGATTGGTGATCTCTGGATATGGGGAAAATCACCCTGCTAGGAGGAATCATTGAGGAAAGGGGCCCTAGACTATTGTCTTCTTTTTGTTTTTGGTATTAATAGAAAACCTACTCATTTTCTCAATTTAGAAAAATTCTCTATTTACTCCTTATCACACAAGATGGTACCAATAGATTGTACCATCTCCTACTTAACAGAGATACATCAAAAATAAACATGATGTAAGTTCTGTAGATGAGCAGCACAAAGAAACACTACTAGTAGCTGTCTAGTCAAGTAAGTTATCCTTGCTTGATAACCTGCACCACCCAAACTCATGCCCTCAGATTAACACTCAATGACTTTAATAAAACAAAGTGGAATTTCGGCAGGGGGAAGGGGAGGGGATTTTTGTCTACCCTTCTAAGTTCTTCTGGCTGGTCTAAGAATTAAATTGATGTGAGACAGATTAACAGGAAAAAAATCAAACAAAAGTTTAATAACGTGTACATGGGAGAGATCCATGTATACATGGCTGAAACACTCATCTTAAATACCATCTTCAACAAAAGAGGATATCGGGGTAGTGGTGTGGAACTTCAAAGGGGAGAAAGGCAATTCACAGAGATATGGAAAAGCAAATGTTTGCTGGGCCTTGCAGAGACAATGGGACAGAGACAATGGGACACATAGTGGACTCTGAACTCTAGGCCCTGCCAATTTCCCCCACCACACCTAGCCCATATTCTTTACAGATATCTCTGGTGATAGTTCTAGTCCTGCAACAGGCCCTTTATCTGAATTCTTTTAGGTAGTTAAGAGGAAAGTAACAAGAAAAACTTCCTGAGTCTTCTATTTCTTAAAAATAATCAGACCAAATTAATCCTTATGCCAAAGAGACACATTTCGGGGTGGCAAATTTTGTTCCCCTAAAGAATCATGGAGAATTCCAGTGCAAGAGAGAAGATAAGAACAAAGACCCGTAGTATGCAACGTGTAAGAAAACAGTAATAATATTTTTCTTTTTACAAAGCCAAGTAGTTCTAAGAGTTATAAACAGTGCCACATAGCAGTTGCAGCTTGCAAATTAAAGAACAGCTTCTAAAATATGTATGTACTTTACAAATGCCTACTGGTTATAAATCAGTGTCTTCAGAAACACCCATGTTCCTGGTGAGAGATCACAGTCAGAAGGATCCTGCTGTATCTGTGCTTATTTATCATCACACACATCCACACACACAGAGCATTCTATGCGGTACAGAGAAATTGGGATTTTAAATCCTATGACTTGAATTCAAGAATTCCTTCTTCCATTTCCGAAGTTTGAGAATTCAGACAAGTTATTTAACTAACTTAATTACTTGGAGAGGGCTAACTTTAACAACAAATAGAAACAAAAAAATGTGTAACTCAAGCACAGTAGAGCTTTAATTATTACTTATGAGGAGTGAGTGAACATTTACAGGATTAAGCGTCCTCCATGAAGTCATTCAGATAGCCAGGCAGAGCAAAGAGCTGCTGTCATTTTCTAAATATGGATTCCTTGATTTCCTAATCTCTATTCCATCCAGAAGGAAAAAAAAAAAATCACAGAAAAAGCCTTGTGGGATACTTATGTGAACCAGGACTGCAAATGGCACACATCACCTCTACAGCTGTATGTAAATTCCATTGATCCAACTTAGTCATGTGGACACAATGAACTTTATAGGAAACTAAGAAAATTAGAAAACCAAACAAAACAATCAAACAAAACTTGAATTTTAGTTAACGGCTACTAGTCTCTGCCACACTACCCAGATTCATTTTTCTCACATGCAAATTTGGGAAATGAAATCCCCATGGGAATGTTGTAAGCATTAAACTCAGTTAATCTACCTAAGAGTTTGGTATTTTGTAGGTGCCAAATTGTAGTTATTTTGTTGCTGGTGTGTTCTCAAATATATAAATGAAGACGCACCATATTTTGAGGGCTGTCCCCAATTTTCTTTCCACTTCTATATCATAGAAGCTGCAAAAACAGGTTTGCAATTGCTACAAACATATCTTCTGACAAAAATGACACAAATGCCTACAAAATTGTGGTTGTAATTATGCACAATCCTCAGGTTGTTTTCTAAGCATATTCTTACTTTTCTTACAATAGAAGTGCTTTGGGGAAAGATACATAAATTGGGGCTTGGTTTATGTAGTCTCTACACTAGAACATCTTACTTAGGATAATAAGGGAAGAGGAGTTTGTGGATAGAATAAACTCATTCTTCCAAATTTCAGGAGAAATAGGGGTTATGTTTCACATTAGTTTTATCTTTATGAGGATCTTAAGTTTTCAGACTCATTCCTTTTGGTCCCAAAGAATCTCATCATCTTGTTGGCTACTGGGATATTTTACACATACAAAGAAGCATCTCCACATGGATAACTGATAACTAGTCATATGTGATACAGCCCAAGCCAATGAAAATTAGGCTTACTATTCCATGAGTTTGGTAGACTTGACCAAAGTATATCCTCTAAATCATAACAGGGTTATTGCCTAGTAATTATTCTAAAGTATAGTAGCACCAATGCAATCATTTACTTATTTATGAAAAATGATCATAAATAAAGATTTATAATAAAATATGGCAAAAACTTCTCTAAAGATTAAGAAGTATATGATTCAGCAGCTAAAACAAAATTTCTCTGCAGAATTCATAGAACGTCTAAAAATAAACCTTAATTTTTGAACAAACAGAATTCTGCAATCATTAGGTAACAATACATTTTAGGAAGGAAAACACTAAGGCTATTTTGCTTCCCTTTATTTTATCATCAGATTTATGTTTTATGAGAAAGTAGTATTAAGATCTGAAGAGGACATAAAATTTGGTAGGCCAATTTTGACAGGATAATCCAAGTTTTTCTACAGTGAGATGTATTCAACAGACACGTGAAATTGCTTTGGCTCGTAATTTGTTCAGACAGTTGTATCACTGAACACTTTCAGGTATCTAATATCCAAAATTAAATCACAGACCATTGAGCAAATAGATTTAAGTCAGAATTTGATGAAAATCAAGTGATACATCGTTTCATAAAAAAATCATAAGTTAGACAAAAATGTATTTTTATAATTTCCTTGGAAATGACATTTCATTTCAAACTGTTGAATGCACTCCCACACCTCAATTCAAACCTTACATACAAATAATAATCATTGTATTAGTCAGTTTTGGTCAGGAAAATAGAAAGGAATCTAGATATTCCAGCCAAGCAACTTTTAATACATAGAGTTAGATGCGAATAAAACTGCTGGAAGGGTTGGAAGAATGAGAACAAGGAATGGCTTCTGCTAGATACCTAGGAGTCAGGGTGTAGCATTAAACCCAAGATACTTGCTGGTGATGAGCACAGCTCCCTCTAAACTGAAGGAGAGTTTTAGGTAAAACACCCTGGAGCCCCAGAAGATTGTCCTGTCTGCTGAATCCCAACACTACCAAAGTGCAATATTATGGTTACTGCTTTCCTTGCACCTTTCAAAACACAATTACTTTTGCATAATATGACTCAGAAATCCTGTAGTATTAAATAAGTATACAACCACACTTTTATTTTTGTGGTACGCGGGCCTCTCAGTGTTGTGGCCTCTCCCATTGCGGAGCACAGGCTCCAGACGCGCAGGCTCAGCGGCCATGGCTCACAGGCCCAGCAGCTCCATGGCATGTGGGATCTTCCCGGACCGGGTCATGAACCCGTGTCCCCTGCATCAGCAGGCGGACTCTCAACCACTGTGCCACCAGGGAAGCCCCACACTTTTATTCTTTAAAAAATGTTTACTCCACCTGAGAATTTGCCCATAAATGCTAGGCTACACTGATGTTTCCTCTTCTGAACAACAGCAAATTTTCCACACATAATATATTTAATAATCAGTTCCCTCCCAAATATTTATAATGCATTCTTTTTGAGATATAAAGTTGTTTTTTAAATTTTGTAATTGGATATATTTCTGATCTGTTTTTTTCAAATCCATTATTAAATCTCTTTAAGAGGTGTTTCATCTCCATTTCTCCTGTTTTATATTTCATGGAGAGACATTTTTAAACATTCATTTGAACTATAATAAATGTGTGCTAATTTTAATAGCTTCTCAGTTGCTTCTCTTTATTTACATAGAGAAAATTGTGTATATTCTTTTACAATGGTCATATCTCAGTTTAACATCTTATTGTATTTTCTAGAACTTTACATAATTGCTATATTGAATATAAAAGTAAAAATACTCAAGGAGCATAATTTACATTAGAAGTACAAATGTTTGGTTTAAAAACACTTAAAATGTTTCATTTTACTTCTGTCTATACTAAGGAAAAATAAACTATGTACTACAATTCAGTAGAAATTGTGTTTATTTTCTTTAATATTTTATAATTTATGGTTAAAAATACATTTTAATTTAAATTATCAAAAAAGTCTCAGATAAATTTTTTTGAGAGACTCAACTCAATAACAAAAAATAAACAACCCGATCGAAAAATGGGCAGAAGACCTCAATAGACCTTTCTCCAAAGAAGATACACAGATGGCCAACAGGCACATGAAAAGCTGCTCATGTTGGCTAATTATTAGAGAAATGCAAATCAAAACTACAATGAAGTACCACCTCACAGCAGTCAGAATGGCCATGATTAAAAAGTCTACAAATAATAGATGCTGGACAGGGTGTGGAGAAAACAGTGAACCCTCCTACACTGTTGGTGGGAATGTAAATTGGTGCAGCCACTATGGAGAACAATATGGAGGTTCCTTAAAAAACTGAAAATAGAGTTGCCATATCACCCAGCAATCCCACTCCTGGGCATATACCCAGACAAAACTATAATTTAAGAAGACACATGATCCCAATGTCATAGCAGCACTATTTACAATAGCCAAGACACGGAGGCAACCTAAGTGTCCATCCACAGATGAATGGATAGAGAAGATGTGGTATATATACACAACAGAATATTTATTACTCAGCCATAAAAAGAATGAAATAATGCCATTTGCAGCAACATGGATGGACCTAGAGATTATCACATTAAGGGAAGTAAGTCAGAAAAAGAAGGACAAATGCCATATGATATCACTTACATGTGGAATCGAAAATATGACACAAATGAACATATGCATGAAACAGAAACAGACTCATGGAGAACAGAATTGTGGTTGTCTGGGGTGGGGGGGTAGGGGAGGGAAGGATTGGGAGTTTGAGATTAGAAGATGCAAACTAGTATATACAGGATGATAGGATGGATAAACAACAAGGTCCTACTGTATAGCACAGGGAACTACATTCAATATCTTGTGATAAACCATAATGGAAAAGAATAAGAAAAAGAATATAAATATGCATAACTAAGTCACTTTGCTGTACGGTGGAAATTAACACAACATTGTAAATCAAATATACTTTAATAAAACTTTTTAAAAAGTCTCTCAGCACAGAAAGTGATGTAATATCAAGAAGTCCATTTTAAAATGCAATATTAATTATTTATCAAGAGTTAAACAGGAGAGAAGGGGAAGATGGCAGAAGAATAAGAAGCGGAGATCAACTTCCTCCCCACAGATACACCAGAAATACATCTACACGTGGAACAACTCCTACAGAACACCTACTGAACGCTGGCAGAAGACCTCAGACCTCCCAAAAGGCAAGAAACTCCCCACGTACCTGGGTAGGGAAAAAGAATAAACAGAGACAAAAGCATAAGGACGGGACCTGCACCAGTGGGAGGGAGATGTGAAGGAGGAAAGGTTTCCACACACTAGGAAGTCCCTTCGCGGTCGAAGACTGCAGGTGGCGGAGGGGTAAGCTTCGGGGCCACGGAGGAGAGCACAGCAACAGGGGTGCGGAGGACAAAGCCGAGAGATTCCCGCACAGAGGATTGGTGCTGACCAGCACTCACCAGCCCGAGAGGCTTGTCTGCTCACCCGCCGGGGTAGGCGGGGCTGCGAGCTGAGGCTCAGGCTTCAGTCGGAGTGCAGGGAGAGGACTGGGGTTGGCAGCGTGAACACAGCCTGAAGGGGGTTAGTGCACCACGGCTAGCCGGGAGGGAGTCCGGGGAAAAGTCTGGACCTGCCGAAGAGGCAAGAGACTTTTCCTTACCTCTTTGTTTCCTGCTGTGCGAGGAGGGGATTAAGAGCGCTGCTAAAAGGAGCTCCAGAGATGGGCGTGAGCCATGGCTAACAGCACAGACCCCAGAGACGGGCAGGAGATGCTAAGGCTGCTGCTCCCGCCACCAAGAAGCCTGTGTGCGAGCACAGGTCACTATCCACACCTCCCTTCCGGGGAGCCTGTGCTGCCCGCCACTGCCAGGGTCCCGGGATCCAGGGACAGCTTCCCCGGGAGAACGCACGGCGCGCCTCAGGCTGGTGCAACGTCACACAGGCCTCTGCCACCGCAGGCCCGCCCCGCACGACGTGCCCCTCCCTTCCCCTGGCCTGAGTGATCCAGAGCCCCCGAGTCAGCGGCTCTTTTAACCCCGTCCTGTCTGAGCGAAGAACAGATGCCCTCCGGCGACCTACACGCAGAGGCAGGGCCAAATCCAAAGCTGAGCCTCGGGAGCTGTGAGAACAAAGAAGAGAAACGGAAATCTTTCCCAGAAGTCTCAGAAGCAGCGGATTAAAGCTCCACAATCAACTTGATGTACCCTGCATCTATGGAACACATGAATAGACAACGACTCATCCCAAATTGAGGAGGTGGACTTTGAGAGCAAGATTTATAATGTTTTCCCCTTTTCCTCTTTTTGTGAGTGTGTATGTGTATGCCTCTGTGTAGGATTTTGTCTGTATAGCTTTGCTTTCACCATTTGTCCTGGGGTTCTATTCGTCCGTTTTGTTTTTGTTTTCTTTAAAAAAATTTTTTTTTCTTAATAATTACTTTTTATTTTAATAACTTTATTTTATTTTATCTTTATTTTATTTTATCTTCTTTCTTTCTTTCCCTTTCGTGCTTTCTTCCTTTCTTCTCTGTTTCTTTCTCTTTCTTTGTTTCTTTTCTACTTTTTCTCCATTTTATTCTGAGCTGTGTGGATGAAAGGCTCTTGGTGCTGTAGCCAGGGGTCAGTGCTGTCACCCTGAGGTGGGAGAGCCAACTTCAGAACACTGTTCCACAAGAGACCTCCCAGCTCCACATAATATCAAATGGTGAAAATCTCCCAGAGATCTCCATTTCAACACCAGCACCCAGCTCCACTCAACGACCAGCAAGCTATAGTACTGGACATCCTATGCCAAACAACTAGCAAGCAGGAACACAGCCCCACCCATTAGCAGAGAGGCTGCCTAAAATCATAATAAGTCCACAGACACCCCAAAAACACACCACCAGACGTGGACCTGCCCACCACAAAGACAAGATCCAGCCTCATCCACCAGACCACAGGCACTAGGCCCCTCCACCAGGAAGCCTACACAACCCACTGAATGAACCTTAGCCACTGGGGACAGACACCAAAAACAATGGGAACTATGACCTGCAGCCTATAAAAAGGAGACCACAAACACAGTAAGATAAGCAAAATGAGAAGACAGAAAAACACACAGCAGATGAAGGAGCAAGATAAAAACCCACCAGACCTAACAAATGAAGTGGAAATAGGCAGTCTACCTGAAAAAGAATTCAGAATAATGATAGTAAAGACGATCCAAAATCTTGGAAATAGAATAGACAAAATGCAAGAAACATTTAAGAAGGACCTAGAAGAACTAAAGATGAAACAAGCAATGATGAACAACACAATAAATGAAATTAAAAATACTCTACATGGGATCAATAGCAGAATAACTGAGGCAGAAAAACGGATAAGTGACCTGGAAGATAAAATAGTGGAAATAACTACTGAAGAGCAGAATAAAGAAAAAAGAATGAAAAGAACTGAGGACAGTCTCAGAGACCTCTAGGACAACATTAAATGCACCAACATTCAAATTATAGGGGTCCCAGAAGAAGAAGAGAAAAAGAAAGGGACTGAGAAAATATTTGAAGAGATTATAGTTGAAAACTTCCCTAAAATGGGAAAGGAAATAGTTAATCAAGTCCAGGAAGCACAGAGAGTCCCATACAGGAAAAATCCAATGAGAAACACACCAAGACACATATTAATCAAACTGTCAAAAATTAAATACAAAGAAAACATATTAAAAGCAGCAAGGGAAAAAC
Organism: Phocoena phocoena; assembly: GCF_963924675.1. Classification (NCBI taxonomy): domain Eukaryota; kingdom Metazoa; phylum Chordata; class Mammalia; order Artiodactyla; family Phocoenidae; genus Phocoena; species Phocoena phocoena. The sequence goes on from NC_089221.1 coordinate 24,736,607, forward strand.
AACAAATAACACACAAGGAAATCCCAATAAGTTTAACAGCTGATCTTTCAGCAGAAACTCTGCAAGCCAGAAAGGACTGGCAGGACATATTTAAACTGATGAAAGAGAGAACCTACAACCAAGATTACTCTATCCAGCAAGGATCTCATTCAGATTTGATGGAGAAATTAAAACCTTTACATACACGCAAAAGCTGAGAGAGTTGAGCACCACCAAACCAGCTTTACAACAAATGCTAAAGGAACTTCTCTAGGCAAGAAACACAAGAGAAGGAAAAGACCTACAATAACAAACCCAAAACAATTAAGAAAATGGGAATAGGAACATACATATTGGTAATTACCTTAAATGTAAATGGATTAAATGCTCCCACCAAAAGACACAGACTGGCTGAATGGATACAAAAACAAGACCCTTATATATGCTGTCTACAAGAGACCCACCTCAGACCTAGAGACACATACTGAAAGTAAGGGGATGGAAAAAGATATTCCATGCAAATGGAAACCAAAAGAAAGCTGGAGAAGCAATTCTCATATCAGACAAAATAGACTTTAAAATAAAGACTATTAGAAGAGACAAAGAAGGACACTACATAATGATCAAGGGATCGATCCTAGAAGAAGATATAACAGTTGTAAATATTTATGCACCCAACATAGGAGAACCTCAATACATCAGGCAAATACTAACAGCCATAAAAGGGGAAATCGACAGTAACACATTCATAGAAGGGGATGTCAACACCCCACTTTCACCAATGGACAGATCATCCAAAATGAAAATAAATAAGAAAACACAAGCTTTAAATGATACATTAAACAAGATGAACTTGATTGATATTTGTAGGATATTCCATCCAAAAACAACAGAATACACATTTTTCTCAAGTGCTCATGGAACATTCTCCAGGATAGATATCTTGGGTAACACATCAAGCCTCGGTAAATTTAGGAAAATTGAAATCGTATCAAGTATCTTTTCTGACCACAATGCTATGAGACTAGATATCAATTAAAGGAAAAGATTTGTAAACAATACAAACACATGGAGGCCAAACAATACACTACTTAATAACGAAGTGATCACTGAAGACATCAAAGAGGAAATAAAAAAATGCCTAGAAACAAATGACAATGGAGACACAATCACCCAAAACCTATGGGATGCAGCAAAAGCAGTTTTAAAGGGAAGTTTATAACAATACAATCCTACCTTTAGAAACAGGAAACATCTCAAATAAACAACCTAACCTTGCACCTAAAGCAATTAGAGAAAGAAGAACAAAAAAACCCAAAGTTAGCAGAAGGAAAGAAATCATAATAATCAGATCAGAAATAAATGAAAAAGAAATGAAGGAAACAATAGCAAAGATCAATAAAACTAAAAGCTGGTTCTTTGAGAAGATAAACAAAATTGATAAACCATTAGCCAGACTCATCAAGAAAAAAAGGGAGAAGACTCAAATCAATAGAATTAGAAATGAAAAAGGAAAAGTAACAACTGACACTGCACAAATACAAAAGATCATGAGAAATTACTGCAAGCAACTCTGTTAATAAAATGGACAGCCTGGAAGAAATGGACAAATTCTTAGAAATGCACAACCTGCCAAGACTGAATCAGGATGAAATAGAAAATATGAACAGACCAATCACAAGAACTGAAATTGAAAATGTGATAAAGAATCTTCCAACAGCGGCTTCCCTGGTGGTGCAGTGGTTGAGCGTCCGCCTGCCGATGCAGGTGACACAGGTTCGTGCCCCGGTCCGGGAAGATCCCACAAGCCGCGGAGTGACTGGGCCCGTGAACCATGGCCGCTGAGCCTGTGTGTCCAGAGCCTTGCATTCAGAGCCTGTGCTCCGCAACGGGAGAGGCCACAACAGTGAGAGGCCCGCATACCTCAAAAAAAAAAAAAAAAAAATCTTCCAACAAACAAAAGCCCAGGAAAAGATGGATTCACAGGCAAATTCTATCAAACATTTAGAGAAGAGCTAACACCTATCCTTCTCAATCTTTTCCAAAATATAGCAGAGGGAGGAACTCTCCCAAAGTCATTCTATGAGACCACCATAACCCTGATACCAAAACCAGACAAGGATGTCACAAAGAAAGAAAACTACAGGCCAATATCACTGATGAACATAGATGCAAAAATCCTCCACAAAATACTAGCAAACAGAATCCAACAGCACATTAAAAGGATCATACACCATGATCAAGTGGGGTTTATTCCAAGAATGCAAGGATTCTTCAATATATGCAAATCAATCAATGTAATATACCATATTAACAAATTGAAGGAGAAAAACCATATGATCATCTCAATAGATGCAGAGAAAGCTTTTGACAATATTCAACACCACTTTATGATAAAAACCCTACAGAAAGTAGGCATAGAGGGAACTTTCCTCAACATAATAAAGGCCATATATGACAAACCCACAGCCAACATTGTCCACAATGGTGAAAAACTGAAAGCATTTCCACTAAGATCAGGAACAAGACAAGGTTGCCCATTCTCACCACTCTTATTCAACATAGTTTTGGAAGTTTTAGCCACAGCAATCAGAGAAGAAAAGGAAATAAAAGGAATCCAAATCAGAAAAGAAGAAGTAAAGCTGTCTGTGTTTGCAGATTACATGATACTATACATAGAGAATCCCAAAGATGCTGCCAGAAAACTACTAGAACTAATCAATGAATTTGGTAAAGTAGCAGGATACAAAATTAATGCACAGAAATCTCTGGCATTCCTATACACTAATGATGAAAAATCTGAAAGTGAAATCAAGAAAACACTCCCATTTATCACTGCAGCAAAAAGAATAAAATATCTAGGAATAAACCTACCTATGGAGACAAAAGAGTTGCATGCAGAAAATTATAAGACACTGATGAATGAAATTAAAGATGATACAAATAGATGGAGAGATATACCATTTTCTTGGATCGGAAGAATGAATATTGTGAAAATGACTCTACTACCCAAAGCAATCTACAGATTCAATGCAATCCCTATCAAACTACCATTGGCATTTTTCACAGAACTAGAACAAAAAATTTCACAATTTGTATGGACACACAAAAGACCCCGAATAGCCAAAGCAACTTTGAGAAACAGAAACGGAGCTGGAGGAATCAGGCTCTCTGACTTCAGACTATACTACAAAGCTACAGTAATGAACACAGTATGGTACTGGCACAAAAACAGAAATATAGATCAATGGAACAGGATAGAAAGCCCAGAGATAAACCCACGCACATATGGTCACCTTGTCTTTGATAAAGGAGGCAGGAATGTACAGTGGAGAAAGGACAGCCTCTTCAATAAGTGATGCCGGGAAAACTGGACAGGTACATGTAAAGGTATGAGATTAGATCACTCCCTAACACCATAAACAAAAATAAGCTCAAATTGGATTAAAGACCTAAATGTAAGGCCAGACACTCTCAAACTCTTAGAGGAAAACATAGGCAGAACACTCTATGACATAAATCACAGCAAGATCCTTTCTGACCCACCTCCTAGAGAAATGGAAATAAAAACAAAAATAAACAAATGGGACCTAATGAAACTTCAAAGCTTTTGCACAGCAAAGGAATCCATAAACAATACTAAAAGACAACACTCAGAATGGGAGAAAATATTTGCAAATTAAGCAACTGACAAAGGATTAATCTCCAAAATTTACAAGCAGCTCATGCAGCTCAATAACAAAAAAACAAACAACCCAATCTAAAAATGGGCAGAAGACCTAAATAGACATTTCTCCAAAGAAGATATACAGAATGCCAACAAACATATGAAAGAATGCTCAACATCATTAATCATTAGAGAAATGCAAATCAAAACTACAATGAGATATCATCTCACACCAGTCAGAATGGTCATCATCAAAAACTCTAGAAACAATAAATGCTGGAGAGGGTGTGGAGAAAAGGGAACCCTCTTGCACTGTTGGTGGGAATGTGAATTGGTTCAGTCACTATGGAGAACAGTATGGAGGTTCCTTAAAAAACTACAAATAGAATTACCATACGACCCAGCAATCCCACTACTGGGCATATACCCTGAGAAAACCAAAATTCAAAAAGAGTCATGTACCAAAGTCATGTACCAAAATGTTCATTGCAGCTCTTTTTACAATAGCCCTAAGAGCCCATCATCAGATGAATGGATAAAGAAGATGTGGCACATATATACAATGGAATATTACTCAGCCATAAAAAGAAACGAAATTGAGCTATTTGTAATGAGGTGGATAGACCCAGAGTCTGTCATACAGAGTGAAATAAGTCAGAAAGAAAAAGACAAATACCGTATGCTAACACATATATATGGAATTTAAGAAAAAAAATGTCATGAAGAACCTAGGGGTAAGACAGGAATAAAGACACAGACCTACTGGAGAATGGACCTGAGGATATGGGGAGGGGGAAGGGTGAGCTGTGACAGGGAGAGAGAGGGGCATGGACATATATACACTAACAAACGTAAGGTAGATAGCTAGTGGGAAGCAGCCGCATGGCACAGGGATATTGGCTGTGTGCTTTGTGACCACCTGGAGGGGTGGATATGGAGGGTGGGAGGGAGGGAGACGCAAGAGGGAAAAGATATGGGAACATATGTATATGTATAACTGATTCACTTTGTTATAAAGCAGAAACTAACACACCATTGTAAAGCAATTATACCCCAATAAAGTTGTTAAAAAAAAAAGTGCTTAAAGACAAAAAATAAAAAAAAAAGTCATGTACCAAAATGTTCATTGCAGCTCTATTTACAATAGCCAGGAGATGGAAACAACCTAAGTGTCCATCATTGGATTAATGGATAAAGAAGATGTGGCACATATATACAATGGAATATTACTCAGCCATAAAAAGAAACGAAATTGAGTTATTTGTAGTGAGGCTGATGGACCTAGAGTCTGTCATACAAAGTGAAGTAAGTCAGAAAGAGAAAGACAAATACCATATGCTAACAGATATATATGGAATATAAGAAAAAAAATATCATGAAGAACCTAGGAGTAAGACGGGAATAAAGACACCAACCTATTAGAGAATGGACTTGAGGATATGGGGAGGGGGAAGGGTAAGCTGTGACAAAGTGAGAGAGTGGCATGGATATATATACACTACCAAATGTAAAACAGATAGCTAGTGGGAAGCAGCCGCATAGCACAGGAACATCAGCTCGGTGCTTTGTGACCACCTGGATGGGTGGGATAGGGAGGGTGAAAGGGAGACCCAAGAGGGAGGAGATATGGGAACATATGTATATGTATAACTGATTCACTTTGTTATAAAGCAGAAACTAACACAGCATTGTAAAGCAATTATACTTCACTAAAGATGTAAAAAAAAAAAGAGTTAAACAACTATTTTTGTCTTTATATGTTGGGATAATTTTGAAGAATACTATAGACATGGTCATTTAAAACACAAACAAAAACATGGAGAAAAAATATACTGTTGTAGTCCCATCTCCATATTTCTATGTTTTAAATAATTAAATTTACTGTTCTGTAACATGATGTCTGGCTACTAAATGAATTCTTGAATATTGATGGGGGGTTTGGTTTTGATGCTATAATAACAGAAAAAGATACAGTAACATTAAAATTATACAACCTTGAAGAATAATACCTTTAATTCATTTGCATAAGACTTTGACAGTTAATGTAATTTATAATTTAAAGACAGACTTTCATCATTTCATTAAAGTAATATAAAAGTGACATAAATAAGTTAATGCTATTAAATTCAGTGCTCTCATTTATAATATATCAACCTCAAAGTGTATGTAATTTAATTAAGTTATATATTTGTCATTTACTTAAATTATTATTTTATTGTTAGTTTAATTTTCCTTGAACTTTTGGAAAGTATGGGCTCCATATAGTCCTAGAAAGAATGGAAAACATGGTATTAAAAATGTCTACTCTGACTGCAATCCATTTAATAATTAACTTGTTTATTTAACTTTTAAATTTTCTATCTTGAAATACTTAAAGACTCATTGGAATTGGAAACATAGTCCAGAGCAATACTGCGTACTCTTCACCCAACTTCCCACAACCATAACACATTACTGTAGGTACAATGTCAAAACCAGTAACTTGACATTGGCTAACTGAAATAATCTAGAGGCCTTATTTGGAGTTCACCAATTTTTACATGCACTCATGTGTGTGTGTGTGTGTATAGTTTTATGCAATTTTGCCACATTTATAATTTACAGATTAATGCAACCACCTCCTCAATCAAGATAGAAAACTATTCCATCATTACAAAGGAATTCCCTGGTGCTATCCTTTTAATACCTACTCTGACCATGACTTAAGTCCCTGGCAACCATTAATCTGTTCTTGATCTCTACAGTTTACTCATTTTGCGAATGTTACATAAATGGAATCCAGCAATATGTAAACTTTTGAGGTTTTAAAAAATTAACATTTATTTTTCATTTAGTATAATGCCCTAAGGTGATTCATCCAAGCAAGTTTCTGAGTATAACAATAGTTTGTTCCTTCTATGGAGGACCTAGGATCTAATTAAAAAAAAAAAAAAAAAAAAAAAGCTAAAACCATGCTGTCATTCAAATACCACCAGGTAGCTTTTGAATGGAAAAATATTTTATTTTAAAATTTTATTTTAAAATTTTATTAGCTAGTTTATAAATTACGAAGTATATACCTTTTTATTTAAATACAATGAATAACACTATCTTCAGTGCTTTAAAACCAAAATATTTGGTTCCTATCCAGACCTGTACACATGGCAGGGTTTATGTCAGTTTTCTCTTAAAGTGCTTACTTTGTTGGAAAACAAAATTGTTCTCATAAAAATGGCAGCAGCTTTTAAAAAGATATGCCTCATGAAGTCTAAAGCAAACCCCTGGGGAACATCTAAATGCATATGACCAGGAGGAAAATAAGCCTGTATTTAATATTTATACTGAATGCCAGTTCATATTATCATTGACTCATATAAAAACTGATGCAGAAATTCTATTTCTAAAACATCTTGGCTTTGTTGATAGGTGCCATATATTTTATTCTTAAATTAAACAATGTTCTGAAAATAAACTTATCATTAAAAAAAAAAATCTGTCCATTAAATTCAATAACCCATAAAATGAGTCATTGTAGTTCACTGGCTATCTGCAGTGCTAGACTCTTCTGCCACAAGAGAAATTGCAGTTAGTGTCAGAAGGCTTCCTGCTTCGAAGTAGTCACCTGTTTACCAAGAAAACCTCTGGGTTTGCTGCATAAGATTTAAGAGGAGCTTAGTTTTACTCAGTGTGATAGGCAGCCTACAAGACGTCCCCCAATGATCCCCCTGGTCCTAATGTTCACATCTTCCACATCCTACCATGATTGTTGGTTTCTTGTCCAGATAGCATAAAACAGAAGTGGTAGTATGTCACATGTCACTTTGAAGATTAGATAATAAAAGCCTGAAAGTTTTTGCTTGGTCTCCCTCTCTCTTTCTCTCTCTCTGTCATCGGTCACTCTTGGGGAAGCCAGCTGACATATCATGAGTACATTCAGGGAGTCTATGGAGAAGCTTATATGGCGAAAAAGCTGAAGTCTCCAGCCAAGAGCTAGTGAGAACGGAAGCCTGCCAACAACCACATGAGGGAGCTTGAAGAAGCTTTTCTAAGGCCTGGCTGACCACCTGAATGCAACTTCATGAGGGGCCCTGAGTCAGAACCATCCAGCTAGCTGCCCCCAGGTTCATGATCCACAGGGATTATGATGTAATAAACGTTTATAGTTTTTTGTGTTTTTTTTGCAGTACCCAGGCCTCTCACTGTTGTGGCCTCTCCTGTTGCGGAGCACAGGCTCCGGATGCACACGTTCAGCGGCCATGGCTCACGGGCCCAGCCACTCCGCGGCATGTGGGATCTTCCCAGACCGGGGCACGAACCCGTGCCCCCTGCATCTGCAGGTGGACTCTCAACTACTGCGCCACCAGGGAAGCCCCACATTTATAGTTTTAAGTTGCAAAACTGGTGAATCATTTGTTATGGGGCAACAGATAGCTTGTACATTGTTAATATGCAGTTAATACAGTTTTTTTGGTATCACAAGTGGAATGCCCCAGAGCAAAACCATAATATGGGGGGATGGCTTTGGAAACGGCAGTGGAGAGGCTGAAAAGGCTGTAAGGATTCTGAGGAAAGATGTAGTGAAAACTTTAGCTGTGAACACACCACTCATGGAATTTGGGCTTTGATGAGGTTCTGGTGAAGGCTTAACAGAAAGTGAGAAAAATCTTGCCAGAAACTATTGGAAAGAAGAGCCATGTTAGCAAGTGGCCTAACATTCAGCAACCTTATTTCCATAGTAACATGGAAGGTAGAAAATGCATAGAAAATGCACCGAAAGGACCAGGCAATCTAGCTAAGATTTCCAAGCAAAGGACTGAAAGTCTACCTTTGTTTCTTCTTGCTGCTTATAGTAAAATATAAGAGGGGAGTGATAAGCTAAATGAATGAATGTTAAACTAAAAGGAGCTGTGACTTACGGGAATTGAAGATTCTCAGGCTCTCCAAATGGCAAATCAGGCTAAAATTTAGAAATGTTTTCCAATCTAATATCATGTTCAGGACACTCACAGAAAAGCAAGATTTAAAGATGAAGCTGAGAATTTGACTATAAAATCTTTTAAGACCTCAGAGATAGCAAAAGTGTTGCCTCCAAGCACTGTTAAGTCAGATGGAAGGCTCTCTACAGGAGTTAAGGGTGTCCTGAAAGATCTTCTCAACAATTGAAAGTGAAACTGGTATAACATTACTTTAAATTGTCAATGAGAGAGCAGCAGGAAAACCTTTTGACTGGTCTCAATCTCTCCAGGTAACCTAAAATATCCATCCTTTTGTATAATTTCAGTAAAAAACATAAGAAAGCCCTACACACAGCTATGAATGCGAAATCTAGACTCCAACTAGTTCTTAGTGCATTTTCAATGAACACACTGGACTCTTGCCAGGTTTATTTTAATAGCCACCAGGCTGGCTCCCTCCTCCTTTCCTCTCCTATCTCTCTGACCCCAATTCTATGCATAGCAGTTTTGCCCTTATGTTCTTTTAAAAAATTATTTAGGTCATGTCCTCCTCACTCAAAATCCTGTAATCCTCTCCATTTCACTCAGATTAAAAGCCAAATTTCCAAGAAGGGCCTAAAATCTCGGCATAATCTGGCCATGCTACCTTCTGACATCATCTCCTATTATTATTTTCTACTCAAAGGAGAGTATGTCCAACTGGAGATTTAGTAGAAACATTAAAGAAAGATAAGAAAAATAGCCAGGATAATGAAACAAAATAATGAGAGAAGTAAAAGGATCAGGGAGAATATATTTGAAAAGGAGGACAGGTAAAGGAGATTCAAAAACACTTAGTATATGTACCTCCTATTGAGTAGTCCCACTTCTCATAAGCCTCAATCCATTCATAAACACATATATTGAACTTTCTTTATGATTCTAGTGGCTATTTCTTAGATATAAATGAACAACCAAGGATATCCAGATACTTGAGAAAAGACTCCATCAGGAAGGACAGATAACAAAAAAATAAAAATAACAAAAGGAGCACAGGACAAACAGAGCTCAGAAGAAAACTGAAGAAAAAAATTATATTTTAAGATCATTAAGAAGATATCATGCTTAAAAATCAAGTACAACAGCCTATGTAAAATGAAAAATAAATATGCAATAAAAAGCTCTTACATATTCAAATAGGTTGTTTCAAATTAAAAGAAAATTAATTGAAGCATTAAATGATTTTAAAAATCCATTCAAATGACAGAGATGGAAAATGAGAAAAAAAGATAGAAAATTAGAAATTATGACCAGGAGATGCAACATTTGAGGAGAACTGTGAGAAAGATAACTTAATACAAGTAAAAATGGATGATGAGGAATTACAAAAATAAATTGTGGAAGAAAATTTCCACAAATATGAAATAAGTCTCTAAATTCAAAGGGTCAACCTAGTATATAGCATAACTTTAACAAATGACCACCATCAAAGAATATCCTAATGAAAGATGAGAACATAAGTGATAGCTTAAAAAACCTTGAAAGTGTCAGAGAACACAAATTATATGCCAAGAAATAGAAATCTGAAGAGCACCGATTTGCCTAATAGGAACTCTAAATATATTTAAGGATGTGAAGCAATGCCTTGAGAATTCTGAAGGAAAAGTAAGTGCAACACTGAAAGAATCAAAATGTCAACTTACCTGAATCATTCTTAGGATACTATTAGATAATTAGCTTAAATAACACATGTAAACAAGAATAATCTAAGAACTCATAAGACATGGGAGTCAGGAAATGAAATCTAAACTAGCATAGAAAGAAAGAGAATCCTAGGACAACAGCTGTGGAGCAGACTATAAGAACATTCCAGAATGAAGAAGGAGGCAGAAGTAATTCTCAGAAAAAATATAAACTTGTAATTTATTTAATTTGTTTGGAATTTTGGAAAACATATTGACAAGTATCTGAAACATTTAAGAAAGCATACTTACAAATATACATATCTACATCTATATATATACAAACACATAATCCTAATTTTTGCAAACAAGGTAAATGATAAATCATGTATCTTTTAATTATAGGGATTGAAGGGATACTGGGAGAGAGTCAGAAGACAGCTGAGGTTTGTGAGCAAAATTTTTAAACACAAGATAAGAAGTCAAAAGATGATGACTTTTAAAATTCCAAGTAACATCAGGGTATAAATAAATATCTATCTATCTATCTGTCTATCAAGACAAATATCAGAGTACAACTAAAAACACTGAAAATAGTGTCCTCTAGAAATAATTCAAAAATTAAAACTGGTAAAAGAGAATTTTCAATTTATAGGCTTTTTCGTATTTTTTGATAGTTTAGATGCTAACATGTTTTAACCTAGTAAAAAATTTAATTTGAAAAAAATAATAAACAATGTAGCAACACAGTCTCTTCAACAAATGGTGCTGCAACAACTGGATATCCACATGCAAAAAAATGAATCTAGACAGAGACCTTACACCCTTCACAAAAATTAACTCAAAATGGCTCACAGGCTGAAATGTAAAATGATAAATTATAAAACTCTTAGAAGATAACACAGAAGAAAACCTAGACTGAAAGAGAGGGTATGGAAAAAGCTATTCCATGAAAATGGAAACCAAAAGAAAGCTGGAGTAGCAATACTCATATCAGACAAAATAGACTTTAAAATAAAGACTATTACAAGAGACAAGGAAGGACACTACAAAATGATCAAGGGATCAATCCAAGAAGAAGATATAACAATTGTAAATATTTATGCACTCAGCATAGGAGCACCTCAATACATAAGGCAAATACTAACAGCCATAAAAGGGGAAATCGACAGTAACACATTCATAGTAGGGGACTTTAATACCCCACTTTCACCAATGGGCAGATCATCCAAAATGAAAATAAATAAGAAAACACAAGCTTTAAATGATACATTAAACAAGATGGACTTAATTGATATTTATAGGACATTCCATCCAAAAACAACAGAATACACATTCTTCTCAAGTGCTCATGGAACATTCTCCAGGATAGACCATATCTTGGGTCGCAAATCAAGCCTTGGTAAATCTAATAAAATTGAAAACATATCAAGTATCTTTTCTGACCACAACGCTATGAGACTAGATATCAATTACAGAAAAAAAAAAAAAGTAAAAAATACAAACACATGGAGGCTAAACAATATGCTACTAAATAACCAAGAGATCACTGAAGAAATCAAAAAATACCTAGAAATCAAAAAATACCTAGAGAGGAAATCAAAAAATACCTAGAGACAAACGATAATGAAAACACAATGACCCAAAACCTATGGGATTCAGCAAAAGCAGTTCTAAGAGGAAAGTTTATAGCAATACAATCCTAGCTCAAGAAACAAGAGAAATCTCAAATAAACAACCTAACCTTACACCTAAAGCAATTAGAGAAAGAAGAACAAAAAATACCCAAAGTTAGTAAAAGGAAAGAAATCATAAAGATCAGAGCAGACGTAAATGAAACAGAAATGAAGAAAATAGCAAAGATCAATACAACTAAAAGCTGGTTCTTGGAGAAGATAAACAAAATTGATAAATGATTAGCCAGACTCATCAAGAAGAAAAGGGAGAAGACTCAGATCATCAGAATCAGAAATGAAAAAGGAGAAGTAACAACTGACACTGCAGAAATACAAAGGATCATGAGAGATTACTACAAGCAACTATATATGCCAATAAAATGGACGACCTGGAAGAAATGGAAAAATTCTTAGAAAAGCACCACCTTCCAATACTGAACCAGGAAGAAATAGAAAATATAAACAGACCAATCACAAGCACTGAAATGGAAGCTGTGATTAAAAATCTTCCAACAAAAAAAAGCCCAGGACCAGATGGATTCACCGGCAAATTCTATCAACATTTAGAGAAGAGCTAACACCTATCCTTCTCAAACTCTTCCAAAATAATAGCAGAGGGAGGAACACTCCCAAACTCATTCTACAAGGCCACCATCAGTGGTGGAAGTTCCTTAAAAAACTAAAAATAGAATTACCATACGACCCAGCAATTCCAGCACTGGGCATGTACCCTGAGAAAACCATAATTCAAAAAGAGTAATGTACCACAGTGTTCATTGCAGCTCTATTTACAATAGCCAGGACATGGAAGCAACCTAAATGTCCATCATCGGATGAATGGATAAAGAAGATGTGGCACATATATACAATGGAATATTACTCAGCCATAAAAGGAAATGAAATTTAGTTATTTGTAGTGAGGTGGCTGGACCTAGAGTCTGTCATACAGAGTGAAGTAAGTCAGAAAGAGAAAATGAAATACCGTATGCTAACACATATATATGGAATCTAAAAAAAAAAAAAAAAAAAAGGTTCTAATGAACCAGGAGCAGGACAGGAATAAAGACACAGATGTAGAAAATAGACTTAAGGACACAGGGAAGGGGAAGGGGAAGGGGAAGGAGAAGGGGAAGCTGGGACCAAGTGAGAGAGTAGCAATGACATATATACACTACCAAATGTAAAATAGATAGCTGGTGGGAAGCAGCTGCATAGCACAAAGAGATCAGCTCCGTGCTTTGCGAACACCTAGAGAGGTGGGATTAGGAGGGTGGGAGGGAAACTCAAGAGGGAGGGGATATGGGGATATAAGTATGTATATAGCTGATTCACTTTGTTATACAGCAGAAACTAACACAACACTGTAAAGCAATTATACTCCAATAAAGATGTTTAAAAAAAAAAAGACAATGTCAAGAGAATTAGAAGACAAGCCGCAGATTGGAAAAACATATTTGTAGAAGACACATCTGATAAAGGACTATTATCCAAAATACACAAAGAACACTTAAAAATCAATAAGAAAAAAACCTTATTAAAAAGCGTCCAATGACTTTAACAAACACCTCACCAAAGAAGCCATTCACATAGGAAATAAGGATATAAAAAAGATGGTCCACATCATATGTCATCAGAGAAATGCAAATTAAAACAACAAGATATCATTACACACCCGTAACTACACTATACAGTGAGATATGTCAACAGCAAATGCTGGCAAGGATGTGGAGCAGCAGACACTCTCATTCATTGCTGGTGGGTATGTAAAATGGTAGACTGGCAGTTTCTTACAAAACCAAACGTACTCTTAATACAACCCATCAATCTTGCTCCTTGGTATTTACCCAAAGGAACTGATAACTCCACACACAAACATGCACATGAATATTTACAGCAACTTTGTTCATAATTGCCCAAACTTGGAAGCAACCAAGATATCCCTTGATAAGTGAGTGGAGAAATAAACTGTGGTACATCCAGACCATGGAATATTATTCAGCACTAAGAAGAAATGAGGGATCGAGCCATGAGAAGACATGGAGGAACCTAAAATGTATATTACTAAATGCAAGAAGCCAATCTGAAAAACTACAGACTGTATGATTCCAACTATATGGTATCTGGGAAAGGCAAAACAATAGAGACAATAAAAAGTTCAGTGGTTCTCAGTGGCTGGCAGGGAAGAATGAATAGGCAGAGCACAGATAATTATTAGGGCAGCAAAAATACTCTGTACGACACTATAATGATAGCTACATGTCATACATTTGCCCAAACCCACTGAAAGTACAACACCAAGTGAACCATAAGGTAAACTATTCAGTTCGGGTGGTTATGATTTGTTTATATAGTTCATCAGTTATAATAAATGCGCCACTTTGGTGTGGGATATTGATAATGGGGTAAGCTATGCACGTGTGGGGGCAGGAAGCATACGGGAAATCTCTGTACTTTCCTCATTTTTCTATAAACGTAAAACTGCTCTAAAAAAATGAAGTTTTTTAAAAATAATAATATTTTTAAAATAATACATGTTTTGAAAATAAAGCAGGATGAATCCCAATACACTGAATATTATACCCTTGCATATAAAAAATTATTGATACTTCTGTGAAGACAATAACAGAAGTTTCAACAAATTCATTTACTGCAGCATGTACTAGATAAAGTATATATCTTCTTTCTTCTGCTATTTTATTGAACGTTCAATGGATATGCAGTTCTATAACTTTTTGAATAATTTATGAGCTAACTTGTATTTGGTATCTCATAGTGTTAGAATAATCTTAAAAAGTATTAAGCTACTATAATTTCATTATCTTAGGGTGATAATATATAATCACCTTAGTTCATCTACATTAGGAACACCTTTTAATTTTAACAACAAGATGAGGTATAAATGACTCGGTGAGTACACAGGACCAATAAAATATACAGAAAGGAAATTAGTTGTGCTATACACAGATCCTAACTTATGTTTCTTGAAAATAGTTAATACTTTTAGATGTTTCATATAAAATCCGTGACAAATTGTGCATTTGCTTAGTGTCTTAAGAAGCTTTAAGGAGAGGAAAATGGAAACAATTCTCAAATCATCCATAGCGTTTTAAGGTTTTTAAATAGAAAAAAAAAGTGAACACTAAAATCTATTTTTACATATCTCTGTGAATCATTAAAAGACATTTACTGTGATTTAAAATATAGAAAAAACTATGATAAGAACCAGATTAGGCCACATACATTTTGGCTTCTTTATATTTAATAGGTATGCTACATTTAGCATACCTAAATGTAGGTATGCTAATCTTATTCACTGTAAGATGAAAGTACATGTAATTTCCTGGAAGGATAGACTTTAGTCCTGATAAGCACCTGAGGAAGAGAAGATACCACTGTGGTGTCAACCACCTACTACTAAGTACACAGGAATTTTCTGAGATTGTTACCAGTTACTTGTGCCCACTGGGCAGATAGGCGCATATCTACCATTTTCAGAAGTGCTGGAAGAGGCCAAAAGTTGCCTGAAAACTTTGTGAGAAAAGCTAAGCCAGTTTATTAAAGTGACTAATGAAATCACCACTCCAGGCGGATGGAATTACTGGAAGCTGGTGGACTGAAGGCATGGGTGTCCAATCCAGAATCCTCTGATGGGGAGAACTATGTTGTATTGATATTGCCAGCTTGTCCATCTACCTGTGTATAGAACTGTATTCGTTGTCTGCTTTGGTTTTGTCCTTATGTAAATCACATCATTCTCCACACACCATGAAGCTCAGTGGCTAAAATAGGATTGATGTGTTCTCAATACCTAGAAGTAAAAGTAAGTGGATGTAGATGTAGGAACAGAGGGTTGCCAGGATTGCAGACATTATTACACTTGTTCCAAGATGCACGCTATCTAATTCTGCTAAGGCTGCCATAACAAAAATAACATAAACTGGGTGGCTTAACAACAGAAATTCATTTCTCACAGTTCCGGAGGCTGGGGGTCCGGGATCAAGGTGCCAGCCTATTTGTTTCTTGGTGAGAGCTCTCTTCCCAGCTTGGAGATGGCTGCCTTCCCACCGTGTGCTCATATAGCCTTTCCCCCATGCATGTGCACAGAGACAGGGATCTCTGCCTCCTCTTCTTATAAATCCACCAATACTATCAGATTAAGACCTAACTCTTAAGGCCTCATTTAACCTTAATCACCTTCTAAAAGCTTTATCTTCAAATATAGTCACATTGGGGGTCAGGGCTTCAACCTTTAAATTGGGAGAGGGTACATAATTCCATCCACAGCACAAGCCTTTGACCTTGGTAATGGTAAGAGGGCACAATCTGAACTGACAACTATATACTCCCATAGATGGGATGAACTAGATTACCAACCAATGAAAGACAAAGCCATTAGAACCATGGACCGAACTATCTGCAGAAGACACACATCGGGTGGTAACGTTGGGAATGGTGGAAGGTCTCTACGACCACTTTGAGTTCCCAGTAGATTGGCAGTCAGCAACCTTCCAGGAGAAGAAAAGATATTAAGGTTTTAAATGTGGTATGGCCTGGGAGTGTAGCTAAAATCTGTTTTAAATCTTACTGCGCTGATTCCTCCTATAGAAGTGTTCAGAAATTCAGGAACTATAAATTATGGAAAATATAAAGACTTTAGTTGTGAGAGTGATAATGATCACAATAAAGTTAAGGGGAAAAAGCCACATTTTTTTCCCTTCCTTAAAATAATGCAGTAAGTAGGAATCTGCTTAAAATAAATAGTTGAAAATTTGTGTTCTTAATAACCCCCCCTTTGGGCATTATCAATTCTACACTCTCTGATTGTACAATCTAATAATATTTTTAATGATGTACATGGCTTAAAGTTCAGATGTACAAGAGACTGTTGAATAAAACAATAAAAATTATTTAATTGAGAAATAAAACATAATTAGAAAATGTATAAAAGGCTATTTTTTTGAAAGACAAATGAGGGTCATATAGTGGAGTAGATAGTTCTAAGTGCAAACGTTTTAGCTAAATGTGCCTTCAAAATTTGGAAAAATTAAGTTTTCTTTTTTCATTTTCAGAAGACCTAAATATTTAAAGTTAACCTGTATGTTTTAGTAATTACTTACCATAGCTAAAATTCTTTTCGAAAGAAGATAACCTTTTTCTGAGATATAAAGCAAAAAGGGCTTATGTTGTACACAAAGAGAGAAAATAATTATAAAAATATGTAAGAAAAGTTGCACAAAAGAAACTACATAAGGAGAATTAGTCAGACACATAAAAAAAATAAACAACTATATACCTGTGGGAGGTAGTGTCTAGGATTACAACTAGTGATGCTCACATCCTGGTATTCACAGCCTTGTATGATTCTCTCTCCTTAAGTAGCTTTCTTCTGACCAACAGAATATCTCAATGTTTAGGGGAATGTCTCTTCCATAATTAGTTTACAAGAGTCTGACTGCTGACTTGAAGCATATACCTTCCCTTGCTGACTTTCATGAAACATATTGCCATGTTAGAGAAGTCCACATGACAAATGATGCCTTCAGTGCAAGAACTTAAAAGGAACTGAAACCTGCCGAAAACTATGTAAATGAGCTTGGTAGTTCCTTATTCTGCTGAGCTTTCAGATGAGACCCCAGCCATTGAGGACACCTTGAATGCAGCCTTATGATAGACACTGAAACAAAGGACCCAGTTAAGCTGTAGCTAGATTCCTGAGCTACAGAAACTGTGATATAATGAATCTGTGTTATTTTAAGCCAGGAAGTTTGTGGTAATCTGTTACATAGAAATAGTTAACTAGTAAAATATTTTTTTCAAACTAAAAATAGATCAAGGCAAAAATAATACAGAAAACACAAACAATGCAATGAAAAAGGTGTATTTCACAGACAGTATTTTTTTTTCATGTGTCAGCTTAACTAGGCTGCAGTCCCCAGTTATTCAATCAAATGCTAGTATAGGTATTGCTATGAAAGTATTTTGTTGATGTGATCAAAGTCCATAACCAGTTGACTTAAAATAAAGGAGATTATCCTATATCTGCATGCCCTAATTCAATCCTTTGACATGACAAGAGCAGAGTTGAGGCTTTCTTGAAGTAGAAATTCTGCCTGTGGATAGCAGCCTCAACCTGTGCCCGAGTTCCAGCCCACACTTCCTGACAGCTTGTCCTACAGTTTTGGATTTGCCGAGCCAGCCCACATAACCCTGTAATCTATTCCTTGCAATGAATCTCTTAATATATTTCTCCTACTGGTTATGCTTCTCTGGTCAAAACCTGACTGATTCAGATTTTGATAATGGAAAGGATTCTCAAAGAACAGAACCTTAAGGATGAGATTTTTGAATTAGTTCTGGGTTTTCTGGAATTGGTTCTCTAATCTAATTAGGCTTGTAGGCACTAATGATTCTATTTCTGGTGGTAAAGGCAGCACTGGTGGGCCATGGGATGGTGTGACAATAGAGAGATGCAAAATGTCACTATCGGTTTTTCCTAAACAAACCCATAGAAGGCAAGGTTCTGGGTGACCACGTATTTGATACCTCAAAACATTTTAGTCTAACTAAAGAGTATAAAGGGATTGGCTGGTTGCTTTTTTTTTTTTTTTTTTTGGTTCACTGATTATTTATTTAGGAGGTAGGGGGAGGAGACACAGAGTTGGAGGCCAGCAGAGGAAAATTACCTACAGGAGAGGGTTGGGAAGGGTTTGCAGGGATTGAGCTAGAAAGCAGTAACACTGATTCTATAGTTGGAAAGGAGTAGTGCACAACTCTAAGTACCTGGTGTGAGTTTTGTAATAAATCCTATCTTACGAATAAGTACAGTGGAATACTACTTAGTACATACATACATGTTTCTATCATCTTGAGATTTTTTATATATACAGTACATGATCTGTTTTTATAAATGTACAGCTTGAAAAAAAGAGATCCTTCTTGTAATAGGTACAGCATTAAACACAAAAACCAACATGGGCCAGCCACATTCCAACTGAAGACCCAGAGAAAGCCTGGCCGACAGCCCAGCCTCAGCCCCTGCAGCCCAGCAAAGTGTAAACCAGCACCCACTGCACCTGTGGGCTCAGCGGGCCCTTGACATTTGCACGGGAAGAAAGAACAGGATGACCTTAGGGCTTCAAACTCCCAGCTCAAGCTCTGCATTAAAGACTGGAAAGCTCCTATACCTGACACTAAAGGAACTTGTATTACTCCTGTGGTCACAGGGACAAGATATCTGAAAACCAAAACCAGAGACATCCTGATAATGGACGTACCTTCATACCTTGACGTATGAAAATATTTCTTAGCTACAACGCAGAAAAACATAAACCATGAAAGAAAGTGATATAAATTGGACTTTTAAATTAAAATATTTTATTCTTCAAATATATGGTTAATGTAACAGAACAGGAGAAAATGTCTGATACACCTGACTAACAAAGGACTTATATTGAGAATATATAAAGAATATTTAGAACTCAATAACAAGAAAGTAAATGACTTAATTGAAAAACTGACAGGTTGATATAGTGTAGTTATGCACAAAATTTCACATGCAAACTGTAGGAATTTTCATGAATATACAATAACTACAATAGAAAATTTGGCTATAATCTCAAATATCTATATTGACTTAAATCTAAATTCTAAATCCCTTCTTATAATAAAAATTGAGTGATTAATCTTCATGTAGCCACAGTTCAACTTGCTATATGAATATACAGGTAAGACTATCATTGTTTCTAGAAAAACCTACAAGTAATATTATTGATGACATCCAAACATGTTTTAAGAAATTCTTCTTTCTCAGTATGACAAAGATGGAATAAAGATGATGAGCTTACTACAAAAAAAAAAAAGAAGAAGAAAAACTGACAGAAGACATGAACAAATACTTCCCAAATAAAGTATTCAAGGGCCAATAATCACATGAAAAGATGTTCAGCATTTTTAGTTATCAGGAAAATGCAAGTTAAAACCAAAATAAGATACCATTGCATATCTATTGGACTGGCTAAAAGTAAAAATACTGACAATACCAAGTGGTGGTGAGGATATACAGCAACAGTAACTCTCATATACAATCACTGGGAGAAACTTTCTTGGCAGTTACAGAAAAACATAACCACGTATTTACCCAACATACAGTCAATTCACCCAAAGTAAACGAAAACAGATGTCTACACAAAGAATTATACATGAATATTCATAGAAGTTTGATACAATATAGCTCCAAACTGTATATAAAGGACACTGTAAATCAACTATACTTCAGTAAAAAAAAAAAAAATTAAAAATAAGAAATTATACTTTAATAAAGGTAATAAAAATAAATAAATAAAATGCAAAAGGAGTCACTCTTACTTGGTTTCCAGACCTGCATAGTCTGGCTATTAGGGAAAGAGCAACATATATTGGCAGTAGGTTCAAAACCTATAATAGCTACTGTAAATGATGACTCCAACATTTCTCTATTGTCTGTATACTACAACCACATCCTTAGTAGGCCATTACACTGTTCTTTCAGGAAAGTTGAGTCCATAGGTATGAGTCCAATGCTGGCTTTATTTCCATGTGAAATGTATTTCTTTTTCAGACGCAATATTGTGTTAGATAGTAATAGAGTAAGGCATTCCATAGTCCACAGCAGGTGATGCTGCCAGCAACACTTTGAAGAGGAAACTCAAATCCATTCCCTCAATACTTATCCAGTTCAGTGAAGATAAATTGTTGTCCCTCCATAATGGAAGGATTCCAATGTAATCAGCCTGAAACAGATGGAAGGCTGCTTCACCCAAGAGAATAAGGTAAGAGATCCAGCATTGGTTTCTGCTGTTGGAAGGGAGCCACTTATCAGTGTTGATGGCCAGACCTGTTGTAGGGATAATTCATATTCTTAAGTTTAACACAGATTCTATCCCTACCCCATATCTACACAGTATATAGGCCCCTTGAACAAGTACAGGGTGGCTGGGGAAGAAGGCTGATAGACAACCACAGGCAAAGTCATATTGGCTACTGGACACTCCTTTTCAGTGGATGTCTTTTGATGAACATTGACACAGGATATAAATATTGTCACCATCTTGGCTCATTTTGAGACATACATTCACATAATTCTTCTTGGGATGTTTCTGCCACATATGTTCCAACCTTGTTCCATTTGTGCCCTTGACCATCAAGCAAAATTGTTGGCTGCTTTCCATAAGTTAGTGTAGATCCAAACCTCTGGCCATATTTTATTCCAGGCAATGTGGATAAACAACTGTACTGTTTGATGTTTTGCCCACTAGGAACCTTTCCCATGACCACTTCATTATAGGTTCACTCCTGACTGGGGCTATAATAGTACTGGAGGGAGTAATTAATAAGAGAATGCAATTGGAGGTAATAATTGAAAGGCAAGGCTACCTCTATTTGCAGGTGACAGCATGACATACGAATAAATCAATAGAAAAGTATGAAAAACAAGAACACAGGATGAAATTAACATACAGAAATCAACACTCTAACTAAATAAAAATAAACAATTAAATATATAATAAAGGAAATGACCACATATATAGTAGCAACAAAAAGGTTAAATACTTGTGAATAATCTTAATAAGAAATGTACAGAACTTTATGAGATTTAGTAGATTACACACAGATTTTTCTGCTCTTCCTCTCTCTGAGTACATATTAACATTGTACTTCTGACCTCCTTGAAGTCAGGCATGGCCATATATCTAAATGCAGGCCAATGATTGCAGGCAGATGTCACTTCCCTCACAGGGAAGAGATTCTTAATTTCTAGTAAATCTATTTTTATAATCTCTGAAAGAATTAGTTCCTCAGAGGGGGAAAAAGAAACAAAATTAAGAGTGTGGCAGTGAGAAAATCCTTTGAATTGAAAGTGTTACTATCCTTTGATTATATGTTCACAGGTCACAGTTTCTTGGCCAGTTTTGTCCAAGGGAACTTTCTACAATTATGGAATTGTTCTATTCTGCACTTCCTGATATGGTAGCCACTAGCCTTATGTAGCTAATCAAACAGTGGAGTATATGTTCTTTCCCACACTGACTCCAGCCTTAAGCTTGTGACCTGCTTTGTCCACGGAAATAAACTAGCCATGGTCAGTCACGCAGACCTGGGAGAACCATCAAGCTGACCCCAGAACAAACTGCCAGCACGTGAAATTGTAAACTAAGTAAATGATTGTTTTAAGCTTCTAAGTTCAAGGGTGATCTGTTATGTAGCAAAACTACCAATACAAATGTTTTATTAACTTTTGGACTCTTTAGAAATGGAGGACTTTAAAACACAGTGAATTAATAGAACTTCTCATTTCCTGAAGTTGACTACTTCCATTGCTATAAAAACTAAGATGAATCTCCTGATAGAACTTCAAGTCCTTCCAGATACTGAAAGAATTTTAGGTTGATAATTAGCAAATTAAGAAAATGGAGTGAAGGGGAGAGGTAATCATGGTTCCTGATCTTCAATTTAAGAAATTTCGGGAAAAAAAAAAAAAAAAAAGGAATTTCGGTCACTGTACACATAAAGTCAGTTTGACAAGAAAACTAATATTTCATATATTAATTCCTTTGGATGTTAAGGTATCTAGACATAAACTTACAAGAATATTTAATCTTCAATTATCCTGGGAATTTCAAAATGATTAATATTTAAAATGTTGGCATTGGTATATTATTATTAGAGCGACTATTCACTAGAGCATCATAATTTGTCAATCTCCCTACAAGTTACTGGTATGCTATTTTGTATATAATTAGGAAATGGAGGTTGAACAAGGAGTAAGTTTTCAGACTTCGTTATAGGGTGGCTTTGGAGCTATACAATTAATGTACTCTTCCAATATATTTCAGAGACTTCTGGGGACAAAATCTGTATTTCTCACCAGGGATCCCAAAACTAAATCAAAGGAACAATAGTTGATAATGGAAGAGAAGCCTCAGGATGCTGTGGGGCTGCCTCTTCCCCATGAATGCTGATCTGATAAGGAGTTCTGCTTTAGGGCCAGCACTGCCTATGACTAATCTACTTGGTTTGGGGGTTGAGCTTAAAAAGCCTATCATCACATTTTTCTTCCCTACGATTTAACCTTTATCAGCAATGGATGTAATTTTTTGAACTTCATCTCATTTATTTGCCACAGTCCCCATTTCTTCCAGAATTTGGGTAGTACATTAATCACGGTAAGTTAAGACCAAACACACACACACACATACACACACACACACACTCATGCTATATATTCAGCGCAAGTTGGCAACAAGTATCAGCTCTTCATTAGTAATTCAGAACTCATGATGAGTAAGGTTCCATCATCATGTAACTACATCATCTGGATAACAGTCTCTTCAATCACCACAGCAGTACAAGAAACAGCTTGACAGCCAAGTACCAGCAGTGTCATGATTTGGCTTTAAAGTGACATCATTTGCATTCCCATTTCATCAGCCAGAAAGAGTCACGCAGTCCTACCTAATTTCAAAGTGCTGGGAAAAAATTCACAATCTCAAAGCCTTCCTTCATTAAAAGAACTTTACCCTCTGCATCCTGTAAATTTTGCTACATCTTCTAAATGTTTAGCAGCCACTAACTGCAAGGGGCTTGGGGTGGGGGGCGGTCTGTGCAATGAGATGAAGTAATGTCTTCTACACTCTTGTCCACTGCTGGTGACACCCATCAGCCCAGGCTGTAGTACTCAATGAGACCAGCCAGTGGCATTCAGTTCCACTGCAGCACACTGGTATCAATATCTGGGTGGTGGTGAGTAATAAGCCATCTCCAGACCCCCTGAATCTGGAACGTAATTCAGCTAGAAACTTTCTTGGGTGGTCAGCAGGTTCTTGCTTGTACCCTTTCAGTGACCTGGGAGATGGAAACCTGAGGACTCCACAAAGCCTGCCTTCATCTCACCTTGGGAACTTCATAACCTTGACAGTGGCAATGGGGCAATCTTGGTGGAGGTGGTGAATTATCTTGATATTTGCCCTCTCTCTACTTGCCGTACTCTGCCACTTTTGTGTCCTTTGTGCCCCAGCAGTTCTAGGTGTGCCTTTGGATTCTAAGGCTCAGGAAACTATAAAAGAACAATGCATATTTGTATCTTCATTAGTAATCACACTGCTTGACATACTCTCATCAAAGTAAGCCCCTCTCTCTTTAAGAACTGCCTTTTATGGTGGTTGTGGCCACCTCAGATGACCTCAAGAAATGTGGCATTTTTGTTTGCACCACTCAGATCTCTTGCATAAATTCTTGTACTGTTCTGTTTAGTTGTCTGCTGGGGTCACTAACTCCAAAACAGTAAGAGGAGCTCCTATTGCTGATCCACATATGGAAACTCAATATATCTTCCTAAGTATCATTAATATAGAAATATTTTTTAAAGCTGGAAATAATTTTGTTAAATTGTAAATCTATGTCATCTAGTTGTTTAAAACAGTAATTGTGTATCCCAGTGCATTGTCAGTATAAAAATAAGACATTCATTTTTAGGAAGTAACAAAAACATACAAATTCTACCGATTATAGGGCTTTCCTAATGCATTCTAATATATAATATTTAAATTTTATTTTTTTGTTTTTAATATACTCTATTTCAAGTTTACATAGTTTAATTTTTTAATTAATTTCTTTATTGAAGTATAGTTGATTTACACTGTTGTGTTAGTTTCTGCTGTACCACAAAGTAAATTATACATATACATATATCCACTCTTTTTTAAGATTCTATTTCCATTATAGGTCATTACAGAGTACTGACTAGAGTTCCCTGTGCTATACAGTAGGTTCCTATTAGTTATCTATTTTATTTATGTTTAATTAACTAACTAATTTATATGTATATTTTAAAATTTGGGGCTGCACTGGGTCTTCGTTGCTACACGTGGGCTTTCTCTAGTTGCGGCGTGCGGTGGCTTCTCTTGTTGAGGAGCACAGGCTCTAGGTGCGTGGGCTTCAGTAGTTGTGGCACGCAGGCTCAGTAGTTGTGGTGCACGGGCTCTAGAGCACAGGCTTAGTAGTTGTGGCACACGGGCTTAACTGCTCCGCAGCATGTGGGATCTTCCTGGACCAGGGCTTGAACCCATGTCCCCTGCACTGGCAGTCAGATTCTTAACCATTGCGCCACCAGGGAAGTCCAAGTTATCTACTTCATATACAGTAGTGTGTATATGTCAAACCCAATCTCCCAATTTGCCCCTCCCCCCACCCTTTCCCCCTTGGTAACTATAAATTTGTTTTCTACATCTGTGACTCAATATTTACATTTTTAAAGCAACAAAAACGTTTGCATAACAAATCTTGAAATGTATTAAGTCACTATGCATATCCATGATTTAACTGACATTAAGTTGACGAATATATTTCTAAGATAATAGAAGAAAGGTCTGAAGACCTTTTCTCATTTACTTATACAGGACTGGCACAATATTTTGAATACCAAAATAGTGTCACATGTTACTAAGAATACATTAGAAAGGTTAAAGTGACAATGGGTAACGTAGGAGAGAGAAAAGAGGGGAAAGCTCACAGGGGCAGGGGGAGAGAAAGAAGGAGGAAGAAAAGAAAAGGGGAGAAGAAACTAGAAAAAAAAGAGAGGAAGGAGGAAGTGAGGAAAACACATGGAAAGATAAAAAATTAGCTTATTTTATCACTGCCCTGATCAAGGGATTGAATTCATTTCATATCATCATTTCACCAAAGAGGTTTAGGAAAGTAATTCTGTTTGCTCCAGTTGGTGTTTATTAAAGGGGAAAGAAAGTGATCACACTCTACTGTCAGCAAAAATTTAATTGTAGTAAAGCACTGAAGCATATAAGCATTCATTTTCCTTGGCTAAGTTATCTTCAAACTTGTAAGAGAAATAATCTGAGTTTGTGGGAAGTCTTTGAATGTCTATAAAATAGGGACTATTTGATTTGTTACAGAGACAGTTCTCATCTTAAATATGATTGCATTTCTTTATGTTTTGATCAGTAAATCTTGAAACTAGTCCATGTTTCAAAGAACTATAAAGCTGGGGTTTTGGTGACTATAAATCAGATATGTAGAGTATGGTCCTCATTCCAGCATTGTCAGTTTGATTTAAAAATATCTGAAATGTGCTAGTCTACCCTTTCCACCACATAAATAGAAGCTATAGAAAAATTTAAGAGAGTCCCAACAGAAAAACAGAAAAAGACATGTCTCCCTGATTCTGACTCCTACTTCTGCTCCATATCTGCACAGACACCCACACACAGACACACAAATACACACAGATATACACAGACTCAAGTACACTCATATGAAAGAATACCTTGCTTTCTCGCTTAATTAAAATCTGGACACAAACTCAGTGGTCTATTTAAGAAAGAAGAGTGACTCCTGATTTAGGTGGTTTTGTTGGGTAACAAAGGAATTTTCTAGAAAATTGTATTAGTTTCCTAAGTTTGCCATAGCACAGACAGGGTATGGCTTAAAAGAACAGAAATTTATTCTCTCATAACTCTTGACACTGTTAAGTCCAAAATCAAGGTGTTGGCAGAGTTATGCTCCCCCTGGGACTTTGGGTAAAATCCTTTCTTCTCCTTAGTTCCCGGTGGTGATGGTCAAACCTTGCCATTCCTTAGCTTGCAGCTGCATCATTCCAATCTCCACCTCTGTCATCACATGGTATCCTCCCCTCATTTGTCTGTGTTCACACTGTCTTCCCTCTGAGCCTGTTTGTCTACTCTTCTTAAAAGAACACCAGTCATACTGAATTAAGGGCTCACCCCACTTCAGTATGAGCTCATCTGAAGTAATTACATCTGCAACAGTCCTGTTTTCAAATTAGGTCATATTCTGGTGTTTTGTGGGTTAGGACTTTAACATAGCTTTTTAGGGGATACAATTCAACCCACAACAGTAGATGAAGTTACTTCTTAAACAGACAAAACTATTCCATTTCTGTTATCATATTAGAAAGTCTTCTAAAACCTACTAGGAACTTTCAAGCCTTCTTTTTTGGTATTTATTTAAACTGCTAGTTAAAATAATATAGATTTAGCATGGAAAATTTTAAAAATACGTACGCTTATAATGAAGGAGGTTACAATCACCCATACAGATTTATTAACCGCAATATTATTTTTGTATTTATATGAAAGCATACTTTCATTCTGCATATACAATTAACAGGTTTTACGTTGCAAAATATCCAATACACCAGCTGTACTTACAATATGTATCCACTAGCTGTAAGGTCATATAATTAAATAGTTTTCTATTAATGGGTATTCATCTTGTTTTCAAATATATCCCACTTTAAACACTTTTGTAGTAAACTGCGCCTAAAATCTTTATCTACATTTAATATCACTTTATTTTTTCTGGTCTCTCATGCATTTTCTTCTCCATCTCTGAAATCTAAGATTGTAAGCTTCTTTCAGCTTCATGTTGTCATTTCTATTCGGCATTTTGTACCTGTTGTCCATCGCCTCTTCCTGGAACACACTTTCCTGAACATTTCATAATGCTACCTCTTTCTAACCCTTCAGCCCTCTGTTTAGATAACACTCTGCAGACAGGCCTTTCCTGACACCTTGCAAAATTGTGTCTTAGCTCCCTGTATTGTAATAAAATTCATAACACATTGTTTCTCATTTCAGTTTTTGATTTTAATACTGTGAACGGAGGGTCAGTGACTTTCTTATCTACCCAACATTCCCCAACACACATAATGTATTTGCTCAACAAATGTCCTCCAATAGTCCCTATCTTAGAAATTTCACCACCAAACTTCCAGCTTCTAGACCTGAATTCTTGAATCTTGAAAGTCTTCTCAGTTACCATCTTTTCCAAGAAATCCACATTATCACTATATCTTACTTGATCTACTACAGTACTTACTTATATAACATCCACTCTCCACACTTGTCCTTTTTTAATGTACTCTCAATTTTCTCAGATGGCCTTTTAAAAAGATCATTCAAAACTTTGTAGTTCTATTGTTCATAATCTTCAATGGCTTTTACTACTTTCAAGATAAAGAGAAAATCCTTCACATTACTCCCAGGTTTTGCCTATGGACTTCCTGTCCAGCCTAATGTCACCATTTCCTGCCTTATTCTGCCCACCCCAAGCATACGGGCTTTCACTGAGATCCCCAAAACTGCCGTGTTGTCTTCTGCCATAAATTATTTACACAAGTTGTTTCCTTATCAGAAATGATTCTACCTGCTCTAACTCTGCATTATAAAATTCTATCTCATTCTCTTTTTTTTAGGTAGATAAAAACTTTTATTGGGTAGATCAATCCATTCATCTATTAATCAAGGGCATGATGCCTTAACAAATCACTATGTATATTTAACAAATAGTAGGAAGAAGAAAACTAGCATGTATTAAAAGCCAGATAAGTGCCAAGCCCTCTTTTTGTTTTCATTTTGTGTTTTGTTTTTTTTCTTTCAGCTTTACTGAGACATAATTGACATACAACACTGTATAAACTTAAGGTGTACAGCATAAAGAGTTGACTCACATACATCATGAACTGATTATCACAATAAGTTTACTGAGCATCCATCATCTTATACAGATACAAAATTAGAGAAATAGAAAAACATATTTTTCCTTGTGATGAACTCTCAGGTTTTACTCTCTTAACAGCCTTCATATATAACCTACAGCAGTGTTAATTATATTTATCATGTTGTACATGACATCCCTAGTACTTACGTATCTTATAACTGTAAGTTTGTACATTTTGACTGCCTTCATCCAACTCCCCCTCTTCCCATCCCCCAACTCATTCTTTATTTTTTTTGGCTGTGCTGTGCAGCTTGTGGGATCTTAGTTCCCTGACCAAAGATTGAAACTGGGCCCGCAGCAGCAGTGAGTGAGAGCGCGGGGTCCTAACCACTGGACCACCAGGGAATACACCCCCGCCCCAAACTCATTCTTAAAATATCAATTCTAAGGTCATGTGTTCAGAGAAACCCTTTCTGATTTTACTGACTTCATGATATGCCAGTATGTTTGTTCTTAAGGCATGAAAACATGTTGCAATTTTCCTTTACAGAACACCACTGATCAAATAAGCATATACATATGCTAATATCAGATCTTCCTTTTAACATTCAGGTATAAGGTCAGTTCTGGGAGATGAGAGATGTGATACTCACCTGGGGACATGGTAGATACATCAGTTTTTTCAGAACTTTGCTTGGAAAGAAGCTCATCTCTGTCCCCAATTGTCATATCTCTCATCTCCCAGAATGGGTCTTGATTGCTTCCCCCTTATTGAGCCACTCTGGAACACACAGAGCTTTGCAGTGGACTATGTGTGCTGGAAGATGGTAGGGAAGGAGGAACACATCAGTGGACTTCTTGGGAGTCTGACAACTTCTGATTTCAGCATTGTCAAATAAAGTCCACTATAAGTCCTTCCAGCAAGGAATCTGGACAAAAGTATTACCAAGTTTTGGCTTATCTTAAAAAAGGTAGTAAAATATTATTTAAAAGAAAAAATCTTTTGGGGAGGTGCCTTTTTTATCATTGATTTTTGATTCACGATATATTATCGTGGAAAAAATGCAAATGGTATGAAAGGTCAAACCAATAAAAATAATCCTTCCTCAGA
Source organism: Phocoena phocoena (assembly GCF_963924675.1). Lineage (NCBI taxonomy): Eukaryota > Metazoa > Chordata > Mammalia > Artiodactyla > Phocoenidae > Phocoena > Phocoena phocoena. The sequence goes on from NC_089221.1 coordinate 24,766,144, forward strand.
TTCTTGCCCCCAAATACCTAGATTTTTTTCTCCAAAGGCAACCCTGATAATAATGCTTATTGTAGCTTTCCAGAGATGCAAGAGTTTCTATTATAAGGACAGATTTCTTACAAAAATCGGTGTGGTCTTGCCAGAATCTTGAATAAAGAGAGGCACCAGACGTTATTATTAATATGCATAAAAGAATCACACATCTTTATTGTCTTGTCATTCAGTTCGGCCAAACATTTTCAGTATTGCCAACTCCCCTCATCCCTGTTTCTACTGCTACCATTTTATGAGACTTTTAAAGATTCTGCACTATAAAATAATTCTCAGTTTCTCAACTTTCCCCATTTCCTGCTTAGAATTCACCATTATTGGTTCTGTTAATTCTGTTACCACTAAACCATCTGTTTTCTAGCTTCCAATATTTTGTTGATGTCTAACATACTCCTTCATCCTCCCCAGCTGCCTAACTTCATGATTCGGTTTCTTTTTAATCCTGCTTCCCTTAATCACTTTAGTGAAGTTTCAGAGACAGTGAAATTACATGCACATATCCAACTCACAATTTTAACCTAGAGTCTCTCATTGCTTTTAATCTCTTACAGCAGGAGGATTGGAAACTTTTCCTTTAAATGAACAGATAGTAAATAATTTAGGCTTTTCCTGCCAATTATACTCTGTCACAACTACTGCATTCTCCCTTTGGGCCACAAAGGCAGCCATAGACAATATATAAATGAATAAGCACATTTGTATTCCAACAAAACTTTATTTATAAAAGCAGGTGGTGGGTAGGATTTGACCAGTGAGCCACAGATTATTGAACTCTGTCATACAGTTTAAAGAACTAATCACTAATTATCTCAATAATTTTCACCACATATTTCTTCTTCAATAGATTCTGAAATTATATGAAGGCCAGAACTCTAATCAGTCAGTCATTCTCTCCCTCTCTCTCTCTCTTTCACACACACACACCTCCCATATCATTTTAGTATGTGGAACCAGCACAATTCATGACAGGTAATCAGCATATATTATGTCCATCCCACTCTTCCTTTATGTTGAGGTTATTCGTTTGCTCAGGTTGAAAACAGACTCAATTTCATAATGAAGTCTTTAGAGGTGAGAAACTTCAGTCTGGGAAGGCGGGATGAGATGGACAGCTTTGTTCTAAATTAAGAGCCTCCTCCCTCTGCAGCTGGCTGTGGTTTTCTACCTCTCTGAGGTTGATGCATAAAGATGCAGCAAAAACAAAGGAAGCAGAACGTTCTCACTTAACTAGATCTGTTGTAAGACAGCATTGCATGCTCTGGCACCGATGGGGGTTAAACATGACCCTTTCTCCTGTGAGCGCTTTCAGAGTGTTCTTCAGAGGATTCCCCACTGCCTGTGCCCCTCTGACAACTCCCAGGAGAAAGAGGCAATTGCCCTTGGCGCCCCCTAGCCTCTGCCACATTGCTGGTGAACACACAGCTTCTGGCCAGTGAGAATGTATCTAGGAGAGTGGCTTATGAGTCATGAGATGACTTCTCAGCATTGCTTTCTAAGGGATGCATCCTTGCCTAAAGCTTCATTTTGGAATCTTTTTTTCTATTGGTTTTGGTATGTTAGTCGAAATTCCCAACTTAACTCCCCATGACAAACACACACACAGACACACACACACACACACACACACACACAGACACACACACACAACTGATTTAGAGCCTAGTTTTTCTCTTGTCCTAGTATTTTTGTACATTTTTGGGTTTTGAATCACATCTTTTTTGGGGGTATTAAAGAAATTTGATTTGGTCTGTACTCTAATCTCATACACCTCATGTAAATATTCTCCCTTCCCCACATTCAGGCCTGCTCCATAGCCTAAAAATTTTGGTGGTAAAAAGGAAATGGTTCTGTTTGGCATATTTCTCCTCCAAGTCTGACATCTGGCCTCAGGGTCAGATATAAAGGAGAGGGAATAAGAAGATCAAGAGTAACAGGACTGTACTTAGTACTATTTGCAGGTCCCTTTTGTCTATGACCATCCACTGTCGTGACAGGTACCCAAATGCTAGACATTTTACTGATTATTTTACTGAATGTGCGAGCCCTACCATCCCCACACGTCAATTCCTGGCAAGGGCTATGCACCGTTTGACTCCATTGGTTTTCTCCTAGGGTCTCCTTATCCCAGCAGGCATCTATCTTAATGCAGTGTGATTTATGTTGTCTTTTTGGCCCAAAGGAGAACACATGTATGTTAGCCATGCCAAACTCTACAAATGTAGGCTGCTCTGACTGCCAGTGCTCTCTCCTGGTCCTACTATTTTAGGCTGTTTCAGATGACAATCCACATTCTGGTTTCTCTTATCAAGAAGCAAGCACGCATTTTATCACTGTAGGTCAACCCCAGAAAACTCCTAGAACATGTATCATGCTTTCCTAAGAACTATTTTGACTCCTGATGGCAACATTTGGTGAGCCTATGACATCTTCATCTCTGCAGTCTTTAGTCAGGGAGAGACCAGTTTTCCCAATATGTGTAAAAGATTTCCTTAACACCTTTCTTGGGCCATACAGTAAAAGAAGCACCTCTGGGAAGGGAGATGAAAAAGCACAGCCCATTCTACTTCCCTGGATTCTCCTCAAAGAGCAGAGTGTGTCTGCTAAGGAATCTTCTGGAAGTATGTAATGAGACTGACTGGCAAAGACCCAATTTTTCCCATTTCTGAGAAACAAAACAGTGAACGAAACCTATGGATCCAATTCTCTTCTGTTTACATATGAACAACTATAACCAGAACATATGCTTCTACCTCTATTTCAGATACACCAACCCCCACTTCCCATTACTCTCCTTCCTGTGCTTCATTATGTTATTATTTTTAGTAATAGTCCTACATTTTAAAGCTTATGGAATATACCTGTCTTTCTTGATTTGTTCTATATATTAACATTATCCATGACTCCTACATTCTCTTCTCCTCTCCTCCATTTTCTCTCCAAAATTCTTTCTACAATATTACTCTTGCATTTGTTTATTTTAATAACATTTCAGTGTTTTGGTACAGAGAATTATAAGGAACATATTTTAAATGGCTTAGAAATCACCATACACACAACTGCTATTGATACAAAGAAATGAATATACATGGCTTTAGAAAATCAAACAGTACAGATAAGTATATAAAAGAATGTAAAAACCTCGATCTCTGCAATAGCTCAGACTCTTTCACAAGAGAACCTGGTCCCCCGGATGAGAAATTTAACACGGCAGAAGCAAACAGATAAAAAGACGCAAACACAGTGGAAAATACAATTGAATTTCTGTTGCTTGAAAGAGAAGTCCCAACACACAGGCCAAGTGAATTATCTTTTTCATAACCCAGAAGTCCTCAAGTCCTGTTATAGGATTGTTTGATTCATTTTCTGGCTGAGACACCCATGACTAACAATGAGGTACAGCAGCCTACTTGCAGCTGGTGTAGGCACAGGGCAGAGGGATCTATGAACAGGTTTAGAACCCTTCCTCTCCACTCACTCTTCACAGGGGGTCACCCTGTGGATGGAGCAGTGTGAACTTGCAGTGACCTTGTGGCAGGTCCGGGTGTGCCTGTAAGTGGAAGATCTCAGGTAGTATCCTCCAGGCTTTTCATGTTGGAATTGCTTTAGGGCCTGTCTATATAAAAGGCCTGAAAGTACAGATGTCTTTTACACTCCAAAGCCTTGTGCAACTGGTAATTATTTTCCTTAAAGAGAGGTATTTCCTGAAACACCTCAAACATTTTGAAGTTTCTATTGTGATTCTTTTTTTTTAACATCTTTATTGGAGTATAATTGCTTTACAATGGTGTGTTAGTTTCTGCTGTATAACAATGTGAATAAGCTATATGTATACACATATCCCCATATCTCCTTCCTCTTGCGTCTCCCTCCCACCCTCCTTATCCCACCCCTCTAGGTGGACACAAAGCACCGAGCTGATCTCCCTGTGCTATGTGGCTGCTTCCCACTAGCTGTGTGTTTGACATTTGGTAGTGTGTATATATGATTCTTTTACTTGAGTGTGGCACAGGATCCATAGAATCCCCATGATCCCACCAACCTCTGCAAGCAGTTTTGAATCCCCAGGTTCTCCATGGTAGAAAGACAGAGAGAACTGTACTGTACATTGGACCAGCTGGTGGCCATAATGTGTACTGCTCATCACTCAAATCTGTAATACGTTTTGCTTTAACTGCCCATGCAACAAAGCATACATGGTGGCTCAAAAGAACACAAGAAACAGTATTCAGCTATCTTCTGGATGGAGTAACACAGTCAATCAACCTGTCCTTCACTAAGGGAGAATAACTTGGCATGGTCTTTACACTGACATAGCACCCCATGCCCAAAACTTCACATAGTAGAATCTGACCTTTTCAAAGAACTGATCTTTTCATCTCCAGAACACATGTTGGTTAACTCTGTGTTTAGGGTACCTGCTAGTTTTTGCTCTCCAAAAAATATAGATGTGATCTCTTTCATAAAGTGTGACATCCTGTAAACTGGCTAGATGATTAAGATCCCTGATCACTAAACTGAGGTACAGAAAAGGAGAGCTGATGCTCCAGTGATGGGAGTTTGCCACTGACATTAGTCCTGCTGCTACCTTCTATAACCTCCATATTTTTCCAGTCTCACTGAGATCAGGAAGCCCATATAAACTGAAGTTCTCCTGAGAGTCCCCAGCTAAGAGACCATTCAGTCAGCAAAGAGCATTTCAACATGCTGGTGCTTTCCACATAAATGTATGGGTCAAACATATATTGAAAAAAAGAAACTTCAGAGCACTTTAAAGAGATGCACCTTAAGGGTGAAAATACAGTATACACATAATCAATTCCTAAATTCCCTTCTCATTTAGATTATTTTCTCAGTATTTTAGCAGTCTATCTGGTCCCTCAGCTGACTTTAAATAGGGTCAATGATTAGTCCAGGTTTTTATGAAGCAGTCAGACAAAACAGAAGTATAATATTCAGTTTTCAGATAAGCATTCCAAATGAAGATACTCTTATTTATGAAATTATATTACCAGATTCAAACCATTTTTAAATATTCCTCAGGATTTTTGTTGTTATTGGTTGGGTTGTTTTGCTCACACAAACTCCACATCCCTACATTTTTGTGAATATAGTCGTCCCTCAGTATCTGTTGGGATTGGGTCCAGGAACACCCTCACATACTGAAATCAGCAGGTACTCAAGTCTCTTATGTATTTGCATATAACCTATGCACAACCTCCAGTACACTTTAAATCATCTCTACGTTATTTAAAATGCCTAATACAATGTAAATGCTATATAAATAGTTGTAGATACAACGTAAATGTTATGTAAATAGTTGCCTGTGGAGTGTGGCAAATTCAAGTTTTGCTTTTTGGAACTTTCTGGAATCCTTTTTTAAGAACTTTTGATCCACAGTTGTTTGAGTCCATAGATGCAGAACCTGTGGATGTGGAGGGCCGACTATATAGTGTGGCTCTCTCTGAGAATGTCTTCTCTTCTTAAGTTTCATTCTAGTCTGTATTTGACTTCAGAGGCATGCTAGAATTTTATTTTTGTTGTTGTTGGTATGGTGTCAATGAGAGATGGGACAGGAAGAGAATATCAGTTTCCTATTTTGAGCAACTACCTTTGCAAAAGACTAACCTCACGAAAAGAACAATGTAGTAAGTTGAGGATCACTAGCTCCCTTTGGGAGATACAGAGTTATTCTGATTGGGAAAAGATATTCCAGGAAGAATAAGAGCATTTTTTCAGAGCACGGAATCAGAAAACTAAGAGGCTGTTGTGGAGACAATTAATTTGGCTGGGGAGCGTTACACAAATAGGAGTAAAGAGCTATTGAACTGAACATAAAGATGTAGACTTAGTCTTAGAGGCTTTGAATCACATTTGTTTTTAGTTAGTAGGCAAAGATTTTGAACAGGACTGTGCCTAAAATAGAACTGTTACTTAGGGAAATTCATTTGACAAGAATATGTAGGATGGATTAGGAATGTAAGATAATGGAGACAGGAGCACCAATTAGGTAACTAAAACAATAGTCTTGGCAAGAGGTAATGAGGCTTCAACTAAAATAATTCCAGGAGTGGAGAAGGATGGAAGGTGAACACTGATTTCTGGTCTCTCCTCTGTGGATAGATAGGTGCAATTGTTAGGCACATGACCTCAATGTTGGGAGTGTTACTTTATATCAATCCACTTAATATAGCATATTTACCAGAAGGCTTTAATTCAACTTAACACAGGAATAAGAAATTGAATATGTATCTAAGATGCCTGCCTAGGTCAAGATATGGCAAAAGAGAACGTGGGAGAGCACATGTGTCAAAGAAGCATTCAGACTACATGAAAAGGGACTTATCAAGAGCTTCTCAAATTTGCAGGGACATCAGAATTGCATGGGGAATTTTTAAAACTAAAAATGAAGGTGGCTGAATCTCACCCTAGAAAGTCAGATTTAGCGATTCTGAAGTGTTTTCACGACATATTCATATTTGTAAGAGATCTTCATGTGATCCTGGTACACAGTCAACACTTCACTAATCTACAGATGAGGATCTGCTAATGAGGAGACTCCCAGCTGAGCAAACACATCAATCACGCCTTTACGGCAACCTGCTTTTCAGGTGATGATCTGTCTCTAAGGTTTATTTTTTTATTTTTTTTAGTTGTGGCATGTGGGATCTAGTTCCCTGACCAGGGATCAAACCCGGGCCCCCTGTATTGAGAGCATCAAGTCTTAGCCACTGGACCACCAGGGAAGTCCCTGTTCCTATACGATTCCGCTCCATAGTGTTTACTCTGCTGCTCTCGATTATCACTATAGTTTGACAACCTGAACTTCATGCTTCTGTGTACATCTTGGTAACCCAGTTCTGAACCTACCTCTGCAGTGACAACACTGGCTTCATGGCAAAGTGTCTACTTAACTCAAGAACCTTCCCTCTGTTATGAGGAGTCTCAGGTTTAGTAACCTGATGCTGACTTCTTTAAAAATGTTCTGACACTGAAGACTACCTCAACTATAGTTATTTCAGAAAAGAAGAGTCAAAGCTCTTTAGCTTATTTATCAAGAATTTCAATAGCTACATCCAATTTTTGTCACAAAGATTTTTGCAAAAAGTCATTTATATACATATGTGTACTTGGTGTGAAAATATATATTCGCTCTCTTTCACGCATGCACACACGCACACGCACACACACACACACACACACACACACACACACAGAGCTCTTAAATTTTACTGGAATAATTAATTCACCTAGCATGGGTTGGCAGTATCTTTCCAGAAAATACTTTATACTTTTGGAATCACCATTAATCTCGCCAGGTCAATTTACAGCAGAACTGTTTTACTGGAAGAAATGCCAAAAGGTAAAATTACCTTTTATCTTCTTTGCAACAAATCAGCTTAATTCTCTATCTGATTTTTCTTTCCTTCAACTTGGTCTTGGAAAAACTACTATTTTAGCTAACATAGGAGTTGCCAACCAATGTCCATGGACTGTTTCTATCAAGGAGATGTGTTTTCTTTGGCTAGAGAAATATTTTATAATATTTAAATTTGAAAGTTTTTAGATAACAGCATGCAATTTCCAATTAAACACAATTCTTAACATTTTATATTATCTTTGACCTAGATCTCCATGTATGCATGTTTCTTGCCTTATCTTTAATAGAATTTGAGCTTGAAACATCTGATCTAAAACCAGCTTTATAGCTGACCATACACAAAATCCAGCTATAATTTACATACAGTAAAATGCAACAATTTTATGTGTCTAGTTTCTTTACTTTGACAGACAAATACACCCATGAAATTAACACCACAATCAAGATACATAATATTTCTATCACCCTGAAAGTTTCCTTGTGCCTCTTTGTTCTAAAATGTAATATAAATGTTATCATAGAATATATTTTATCCTATTAGCTTCACTAGATCACCATCATTTTTGTCTTTTGAGATACATCCATGTTGTGTCTCTATTGCTGAGTAATAATTGCATCATAGGGATACACCACTTTTTTATTGATTCACAAGTTGATGGACACTTTGTTTCCAATTTTTAGTTATGATGAATAAAACTGCTACAAACATTTGTACTGTCTTTATGTTGATATCCGTATTTATTTATCTTGGATCCTACAGCCAATAGCTTTGTTGTCCCCTTTATTTTCAAATGGCTCCATGCTCTATCTTATTTAATGAGTTCATTTCAGTAAACATCTACTGAGCATCTATTATGTACCATGCACTCTAGTAGACTCTGGGTATACAAAACATATAGTCAAAATTTGCTTCTCATAAGGAAACAAATCCAGGATAATAATCCAACTTTTAAAAATTACCAAATAGTATGATATTTTCTAAGGAACATTTAACATATTATTTGAGGTGGGGAGCAAACTTTTCACACAGGAAATGTCAATGTAATATAACAAAAGAATATAAGAAATTCCAATTGATGCTAACACCATGAAGAACAAAGAGTAACAATTATCTTTGGGGAACTACAATTAAATTGGTAGGGGAGGATGTAAAACCTAAGTGGAGAAAAGACAGGTATTAAGTGTAGATATGTAGACAGACCTTTTGAATCTTATTTAGATGTATAGAAATTGTAGGAAAGATTTTGCACAGAGGAGTAAAAAAAAAAAAAAATCAGTTTTGTATCAGAAAGTTTGCACTGGCAGCAGTATAGCAGTGTGATTTGGAGGAAGTAGAAGGTAGGAGCCAAACTTCTGCAAGAATTGAAGCAGCTTTGGGAGGGTTTGTTAACTGACTACAAGTAAGAAGGAGCAGAACTCCTAAATTTCTTATTGTATAACTCATTAGATGGGATGTTTTTAATGAAGGTTTAAAAATATCAGACAATTGGTATATAAAGATAAAATTACCATCTTCTTAAATTCTCATGGAGTTTGAGGTTCCTGTGGTACATCTGTGTGGTTATGTCCAGTAGGAATTTGGTTGTATAGATCTGAACCTCAGGAGAGGGCTCTAGGCAGATCTATGAAGGCAGATTTTATTTTTATTTTTAAATTTTTTTAAAATATTTTTTTTGATGTGGACCATTCTTAAAGTCTTTATTGAATTTGTTACAATATTGCTTCTGTTTTATGTTTTGGTTTTTTGGCCACGAGGCATGTGGGATCTTAGCTCCCCAACCAGGGATTAAACCCACACACCCTGCATTGGAAAGCGAAGTCTTGACCACTGGACCACCGAGGAAGTCCCAAAGACAGATTTTAGATTGACGAGAGTATAAGTGTCTGTAAAACCTGTGGATGTGAATGAATTAATTCACCCTTATGTATGTGGAATAATAATAAAAATTATGGGAGAATCTTGGTGAATACCAGCAGAAAGGAGGCAAGGAAGTTGCAGTGTACTGAAAGTTTATGTCCCTCCAAAATTCATATTTTGAAATCCTAACCCCAATGTGATGGTATTAGGAGGTGGGGCCTTTGGGAAGTGATTAGGTCGTTAGGATAGAGCCCTCCTAAATGAGATTGGTGCCCTTAAAAAAGTGACCCTAGAGAGCTCCCCTTTCCACCATATGATTTCAGAGAGAGAAGGTGGCATCTATGAACTAGGAAGCAGGCTCTCATCAGATACCAAATCTGCTGGTACTTTGATCTTGGACTTTCCAGCCTCCAGAACTGTGAGAGGTAATTTCTGTTATTTATAGCCACCCAGTCTGCAGTACAGCGGGCCCAAAGAGACTAAGAGAGAAGTGGACTTCAGGAAAGAGGTTGAAAGGAGAAGCAGAGAGAAATACGGTGAGCAATGAGAGGTAGCACAGAAGACATTGTATTGTTTCAAGATGAGGAAGTGCACAGAATGGCCAAAGTTGAAGAGGTTAATGAATTTTTAAAATATTATGATTAGGAAATCATTGTTGAATCTGTAAAGAAGATATTTAGAAGAATAACATGGATTGAAGGCAAGCATATACAGTACTGAGAAGTGAGTGTTAGGTAATAAAGTGGAAACATTAAACAAAGTTGTCATAATAAAACTATGTGGCTACTAGCTCAATAAACACAGGGCCCTCAGAAGGTCTTCAAAATTGGAGGTATTTAAATATGATTATATTTTGATGGATAAATTAAATAAAAATGAGAGGAAACGATTAAAATAAGATAAAATAGGTTGTAATGTAGAGCAGTTGGTGAAATTACACTTGTATAGGATAAAGATCAGCTCGGTCTTTCTTAGACATGTGGTCTCAAGGTGTTCCCCAAACCAGCAGCATGAGCATCTCCTTGGAAATTATTAGAAATGAAAATTTTCAAGTCCTGCCCTAGACCTACTGAATTAGAAAGTCTGGGCTTGGAGCCCAACATTCTGTGTTTAAACAAAACCTTCATGTAGCCTTTTTGCAAAATAAAGTTTGAGAACCATTGGATCAGACAAAAAGGAACGATTGAAGAGATTGCAATAGGTTTAGAAGGTGACAGGTATAATAAACTGAAAGAAATCATGCTTAGCAGCTTCAATTACATCTGTGAATTTGAAGATGAGGCCAAGGATAGAGAACATATAAACATTTTGAGAGAAGTGATAAAATTCTTCAGTATCCACTCCCTGTAATGGAAGATGAATCTGGCTGCTGATGGACATAAAAAAGGATTGCTGGGCTTCCCTGGTGGCACAGCGGTTGGGAGTCCACCTGCTGATGCAGGGGACACGGGTTCGTGCCCTGGTCCGGGAAGATCCCACATGCCGCAGAGCGGCTAGGCCCGTGGGCCATGGCCGCTGAGCCTGCGCGTCCGGAGCCTGTGCTCCGCAACGGGAGGGGCCACAGCGGTGGGAGGTCCGCGTACCGACAAAAAAAAAAAAGATTGCTAAGTGCCCCTGAGGGTCCTGCTGAGACTTCAAAATGGCATCCTTCTTCACAGTTATAGGATTTTTCTTCAGTAGTTTTCAATGACTTTTGATAAGGGAACAAAGTGGAGGCCTTATCTTAGGAAATGGGCCAAAGAAATTCAGACACTGATATTATTCTAATCATTGTGCCTTCTCCTCACAACCCTCTAAATTCTAGTATCTTAAAAAATATGACAATTCCTTTTTTAACTTTCTGTTTTATGACATGGACTAATTTATATGAGTAGTGAGATCACCTGGGATTTAGATTCTAGTGAGACAGACTAGTTGTAAAGCATGCAGTTTGCTTTAGTTAAATTGCTTGTAGCTGTACGAACTCATGGCAATACTGTTAATGGCTGTATTATCTCTCCACTCCAGAGCCATTAATGTGTCTCCACTGAAACTGCACGCAATAGAATCTTATTTACTTCATTAAACACCATGCCTGGGGCTCCCCTGGTGGCGCAGTGGTTGAGAGTCCGCCTGCCGATGCAGGGGACGCGCGTTCGTGCCCTGGTCTGGGAAGATCCCACGTGCCGCGGAGCGGCTGGGCTCGTAAGCCATGACCGCTGAGCCTGCGTGTCCCGAGCCAGTGCTCCGCAACGGGAGAGGCCACAGCGGTGAGAGGCCCGCGTACCGCAAAAAAAAAAAAAAAAAACAAACACCATGCCTGGCTGGACTTCTTTGAGAGATATGTTTATTTCCTGCATGAAAGGCTATGAAGTTAAAAGTTCTGGAAGCCTTATACAGTGTTCTGAGGACTGTCTACTAAGAACTGGATAATACTTTCTTACCTGTAAAATTATTTGAGTACTTCCTTATTTAATAGGTCACTGGATGCAACTTGCCTCCAAAAATCAAATTCTTTCTAGAGATTTAACAGAAGGGTTTCAATAGTAAGGATTCTGCATTTTCTTTTGACATTTGCTTCACCTAAAGTTTTGGAGACTCTTTCATCCTATACTTTACTAGGCAGTAAAAGTTATAAAGTTGAATTTCACTTAAGCAAAGTTCCAAAATAGTTAAACCTCACTGCTCTGTATAACCAGACAGGAGGACCCATGAAAATGCATATTTCCTCTGGTATTTTACTTCTCTTGTAATTATCATTGTAGTTTACATAGCTGGTCTTACAAATTTAGAAGAAAAAGGAATAATTGAAATACTCTAGTTGATAAATTGCACATAGTCCAGCCATTTTACTCAGTCAAAAAGAAATATTTAGTGGCAAGATGATGGCTAGTTAGTAGAATGTCACTTCATCTATTATAGGTGAATTAAGCAGCATGTAGTTAGAGCCCAAGTTGGAGTTCTGTATTTTCCAAACTGACATTTAAGTGACATTTCCAGCATGAAAGGTAATGACTTTTTATAACAATCATATTATGATGATGATTGCTTCCACATTCAGTGTGCTTCAATTTACACATGGGCAATCAGAACGTGTCCATAGTAAGTTACAGTCTCTCCACATCTAACCTAGTTCCAGGGTCTAAATTATTCATAAGGTCCTTATCATCTGGTGGGAGAATATGACTTATTTTCAAAAATCTATATTTAGATTACTTAAAGAGAGTGGCCATTAAAGAGAGAGAGAGAGAGATAACAAAGTTCTGTATAATATGTAAACAACAAACAGATGCTATAGAGTATGATTAAGTAAATAACTGATATTGAAGGCAGAGGGGAAAGATAATGAAAAGGCAAACTAACAAGTACTTTGCTAGTATAGAAGATGAATCCAAACAGTCAGTGCTTCCAGACGCTTTTCTTCCCCATGAATTTTTTTTTAAATCCTTCCTTAATTTGTTATCTATTTAAGTTTCTTTTCTAGATCTTAGCTTGCATTTGGAAGTATAATGAAGGAAAAGGAAGCATAATGCTAGCAGTTTGAGATAATTCAGAGAAGTAATGCTACTAAAAATCTTACTATGGATTCTTATTGTCACAAATCATTCAGTTGTATAGGAAGACATAATATTGCACAAATACCGCAAGGACTATCAATGTTCCTTTGTATTTTCTTAATGTGCTTTTGTTGATGGTTGCTAAGACAAAAATAATCTGTTAAATCCATCTACTTTACAAGCATTATATGTGTTTGGTTTTGTACTTTTCATTTTAGGTAAAATCTTTTGTACCTTTGTATCTTACTTTAATAGTTTAGCTTGCTTGGGAAAGAAAGTTAAAGTAGATTATATTCAATAAACTATTATGAAATGCTATTGAATTACAGGCTCTTTGCTAGGCACCAGGGTTTAGAAGTTAATAAAAAGACATGGTTTTCAAGGTGTTCACAGAAGAGTGGGGAGATAAGCATATAAACAATGATGGCATCAAATATAATTAATATGGATGGAGAGCAAGGTAGAGGGGGCTTTGGAGGGAGGTGCAGTCAATTACAGCTGAAAAGTTCAAGAAAGAGTTCACAGGAAAGTTGATAAGAATTATCCTTCTTCCTCAGGATAAGTAATATATATTTTTATAAAATTTTATGAATCATTTTATGACTTGGGAATTACAAACATTTTTACAAGTCCCTCCACCACTTTTCAAATATATATTCACATGTATATATATTATATTTATATAATATACATATACATACATGTCATATATATGTATGTACCTATGTTTATGTATGTATTTTGTTTCAGATGCTACGCCAAGAACTGAAAATTGTAACAAGTAAGACATATACAGTTTCTTGCTTCATGGATCTTTAATCTACTAGTGGTGTCCAGCTGGAGCTGAACACATTCCAAGGGATATGCAACATATGCAAATATGGTGTGAGAAGAAATGTTAAAATTTTTGTGTGTATATGTTTTAGTGGAAAGGAAAGAAATCAAGGACACATTTACAATAATGTCCTCAGGTAAATCCTAATCCAGGTTATACTTCTCATGCACTCTGCCTTTATTATTCTGGTGGGAGGAGAAATCCACAAGGAAAAGTGAAGTATAGTACTCTCACTCAGTTGTATACTTTTAACATATGTGCATCCAATTAAGTCAAATTTTGGACCATTTCTTCTAATATAAGCTAAAGTTTAGCTACTACCCCAACACTAACAAAATTGAAGTGTCTTACATAGATTCTAGTTAAGGGACTACGGTGTGATGAAAATACTTATTATGTAAACACAAGTGAAATAAAAGATGACAGAACCAACCCTTTTTCTATTGCACAAATAATCTTGTCATTAGCCCCAATGTTAATCTGTCCCTTCAAGGTAAAAGTGATGCTGTAACAATGAGTGGGTAAGAAACTGCTTCTTCAAAGCAACTTGCGCTAAGAAGAGATCATTGTCAATACACATACTTAGAAATTTTCCTGGTTTTAATTGCTTTTTGTTATTGTCGTGAGTTAGCTTCCTAGCACATGCTGGGAGGCTGAGTTTGGGGTATAAGATCTCTATCAGGGAATAACACCCTTGAAAGGAAGTGGGTGAAGTAGAATTTGACAGAAACAGAAGTCAAATTATGATTCAGGACCCACAAAGCCTTGGCCAATGTTTTAGTCAGCTTGGGCTGCTAAAACAGAATACCATAGACTGGATGGCTTATAAACAACAGAAATTTATTTCTCATAGTTCTGGAGTTCTAGACGTCTGAGATCATGTGTCAGCATGGTCAGATTCTCATGTGATTCCTCTTCTGCTGTTTCCTCACTGTGTACTCACATGCTGTTTCCTCACTGTGTACTCACAAGAGAGCTCTCATGGGTCTCTTTCATAAGGGCATTAATCCAATTCATGATGGCTCCATCCTCATGACCTAATAACCTACCAAAGGCCTGACTTTCTGATATCATCATATTGGGGGTTATGATTTCAACATATGAATTTTGAGGAGACACAAACATTCAGTCCATAACAGCCAACCCCACAGGGAGCTCTGGAGGACTATTTCCTAACAGAATTGTCTGATGCCTGGCTGAGATACTGGATCTTAACACTCCAGTGTCGCTCAGTTAGCAGATGCAGAATGCCCCAGGAAGGCATGAGCTTTGGTGAGGGAGCCTTCTGCAATTGAGGCAAGCCCTAAAGAGTCACAGTGGTGTTGAAATTGATTTTTTTAAAGATATAATACCTTTCTATTCAGTTTATAGAATCTATTGATTGATGGAAGTTAGAAATGTAGCGCCAACTAGAAGAGATGTCACCCTCATCAGTGGAAAAAAGCTGACTTTTTTGATTGATGTCTATGAAATCTATGAATCTATGAAATGAATGTATGATTTAAAATCTATGGAACATGATAAAGACTATCTAGGGACAAAAAAATAAGTAGCCCATGCGGAGTGTTTAAAAATGATAATAAGAAAAAATTTTCACATATCAAGTCTGTTTTATTCAATATAATATTTACAATTTTTACCATCTATTGTCCTCAAGGATTACAAACACTATAAAGCTAGGAACTAAATTTGTAGTTACTAAAATTCGTAACTACAAATCTACATATAGTTTGTTGAAAGTATACTTTCAACAAATAAAGAATAGAAAAGAGACCAGTTCACAAAATATGAAAGGGTATACACATGGTGGCTAATCCCCACTACTAAAAAATCACTAAGTGATAATAAAGGAGAAAAAAAGTATAAATATACAAGTACTAAGTTAAAAAACAATGAAATAACAGGGATATCAACATTTTTAAAGATGCAGTGCAGGTAGATGACTGGAAACCAAACTAGCAAACCAAAGAATGAAAACTGAGTGCTAAATGGGAGAAATCAAGATATGAACTTTTGTGCAAGAGAAATTCAGAGAAATTCAGGAATCTGAGGTACTTAGCATGCCCAATATGAGGTATAACAATATTGAAATACTGAAAACAATGTGACTTCTGCTTTCAGAGAAGGCATGGAATAAATTTGGAAGTTGCTATTCCCATCCTTTAAACAAGAAAAGCAGCAGAAACTAAAAATCAATTACTTTTCTTGTAAACATTATAGAATAGAGGTCACCAAGCAAAATGCTACCCTGAAATCTGGGGAGTCAGGCAAATCCAGAGTGATACTGCAATTGAAATCTGTTAATCTAGAGCTGTAGTTACTGGATCCATAAACAAGTAGGACCACTTAAAGGGTAATTTTGACTAATGCTGGAGGCTATGTGTGGACTAATAGGGAAGAGAAACTTCTAGGTTTTTTGTTGAACCTCCACAGTTTCATGGGCTCTCTCTAGGAAACCATGAGGTTCTATGATGAAGATCCAAAAAAGATTCCCTCCTGTCTCTGGCATGGGTAGAAGAGTATTCATTGTGAAACATGTCCAGTGCCTTCTCCAAAACACAGGTGTACTCTCCAGGGAAAAAGGGTTTGCCAGAAGGCAATTCTGAAATCTTATCCCAGCTGAGAAAGGGGAACTCCTCCCACAGGCCGGCCGCTGCTGCAGGCATTCTATCTAACCTAAGGGGTAGAGAGCAATAACAGCGGACAGGACTTCAAGAAAACAGATGGAAATGTTGTCGCTCAGGACTAGTGTACTGTATAGGGGAAAAAGGTATTTCACCCAAGAAATACCTGTAAAGGTAACACAACCAAGAAACAGGGCCACTAAAAGACTGGGACTTAGAAGACTACAGAATGTTCCTCCTACCCCACATTTTATCACCAAACCAACAAGCCTTCAGTCTAATAACAGTGGGTTACATCTGAAAAGGAGAAAGAAACAGACTCTTTTGAAAGAGTACATATGGAATCCCCAAAGTCAGAAGAGGAGACAAAAACGAGGACACTAGAAAAGATCAGAAGCTTGGTACCTTTAACTCCAACAATCATTAAAGCTCCAGCAATCATTAAACAGTGAATCCCATGTCCAGATTCATATACATCATCACATTAAAGGCCCATTTAATCTCATTTTCTATTGTCCCATATATTAAAACCCATATAGGTTTCCACAAAATCTTACAAAGCATGAAAAAAATGCAAGAAAAAACAAAACAGTTTGAGGAGACAAAGTTATCATAAAAACCAGACAGCTAAGACACAGATTTTGGAATTATCAGACTGAAGGGTTAAAATAACTAAAATTAGTTTTAATCTAGGGAAACCATTAATTTTTTTAAAGAAGCATAATTGGTGAGCTCAGAGAAGAGAAAAAAAAGTAGCTTATATAAAATGCTCCATTAAGGCCAGGGAAGGTATAAAAAGAGGGAAAGAAAAAGAAACAGAACAAAGTCAACTAATAGAAAACAGTTTAATATTTGGCAGATTATAATCCAACTGTATTGGATAATCACTTTATATGTAAATGTCCTAAATACACATAACAAGACAGATTATCAGTGTGGATTTTTTTAACAAAAGAAAAACCAAGAACAAATATATGCTGTCTATAAGTAACTCAAGACTCAGATAGGTTAAATGTAAGAGAATACAGAAGTATAAACATGTGACCATTAGAAAAGAAAGCTGAAGTAGCTATATTTATGTAAAATATGGCAGAATTCCTAATAAGGAAAACTATAAAAGACAAAGAGAACATTGTTACATAATAATTATTGGTTCAAATTTCCAATAAAAATAAAAATTTGAATGTGTATGCACCTGAAAGAGTATCAAAATACATGAGATAAAAATGATGGAACTGATAACAGAAATAGAAAATTCTACTAAAGTAGTTGGAGACATCAACACTTCTCTATCAGTAATTTACAGATGAAACAGGTAGAAAATTAGGAGGGATACAGACAACATAAAATGTACTGTTAATCAATTTAATCAAATTGATATTTATAGAGTTCTCCACTTAAGAGCAGGAAAATACACCTTCTTTTTAAGCTCACATGGATCACTCACCAAGACAGTCTGCATTCTGGGCTATAGAACATTCCCTAAACATTTATAAAAATATAAATAAACCACATTAAATATGTTCTCAAAGTACATGGAATTAAACCAAAAGTTAACTAAAAATCAAAAACAAAAAGATAGCTGGAATTTCCCCCAAAATATTTGGAAAATAAACAGCATGATTCTAAATAATCAGTTGGTCAAAGAAGAGGTCTCAGGAAAGATTTTAAATTCTTTGAATTAAATGAAAATGAAAACAAAACATCTGAATTTGGGAGATACAGTGAAAACAGTAATTAGAGGAAATTTATAGTGTTAACCGAATGTCTGTTTTTGGTCTTTATTTTTTAATTTTTTTGGCGGTACGCAGGCCTCTCACTGTTGTGGCCTCTCCCGTTGCGGAGCACAGGCTCCGGACGTGCAGGCTCAGCGGCCATGGTTCACGGGCCCAGCCACTCTGCAGCATGTGGGATCTTCCCGGACCGGGGCACAAACCCGTGTCCCCTGCATCAGCAGGCGGACTCTCAACCACTGTGCCATCAGGGAAGCCCTGGTCTGTATTTTTGACCATTGTGATTTCCTACATCATAAGAACAAAAGTGATCAAAGCATCTTTTGTTACAATGTTGGGGTTTGTTCCCAATTCCCAAAATAGCTCAGGAGAGATAAAAGTGAAAGGAGCATCTTTTGTTGTTCATAACATGCCCCTTTCAGCCACAGTTTATGTTAATGAGGTGAGTTTTGGAAAGCCCTCTGGACAGAGGCTGGTTGCCAGGAGAACCAACCACTTATCAGAGAGTTGGAACTTTCAGTCCCACTCTGGGCCTCTGGGGAAGGAAAAGAGACTGGAGATTGACTTCAATCACCAATGGCCAACGATTTTTTTAATCAATCATGCCAACGGACATAATGAAGCCTCCATAAAAAAACCTGGAGTTCAGGGGGCTTTTGAGTTAGGGAACACATGGAGGTATTGGAAGGGTGGCATGCCTGAGAAGGGTACTGAAGCTTGGCACTACTTCTCCCATACCTTGCCCTATGCATCTGGACATTGCTGAGTTATATCCTTTTATAATAAATTGATAATACAGTAAGTAAACTGTTTTTCCTAAATTCTGTGAGCCATTCTAACAAATTAACAAACCTGAAGAGTGGGCAGTGGGAACTCTGATTTATAACCAATCAGTCAGAAGTACCAGAGGCCTGAACTTGAGACTGGCATCTGAAGTTGGGGGCAGTCTTGCAGGTCTGGGCTCTTAACTTGTGAGATCTGGTGAGAATTCCAGGTAGGTAGTGTCAGAATAGAACTGAGTTGAATTGAATTGAATTGAATTGTAGGACACCCAGTTAGTGTTCAAAGACTCAGAGAAGTGGCTGGTGTGGAAAAAACCCCACATTTTCCGTGTCAGAAGTGTAATGTGTATAGTAGAAAGAGTCTTTCCTTTTAAGAACTAATGAAAATTTGAGCAACATTAATTAAATCAAGACTACGAAAACAACAGAGAAAACCAATAAAATTAAAAGTTCTTCCTCTGAAAAGATTAAAACAAAATGAATAAACCATTAGCCAGGCAAGCCACGAAAAACCCCACAAATTATCAGTATCAGAAATGAGACAGGGTTCATCACTAATGATTTAATGGATATTAAAAGGATACTAAAGGAATAATACATTCAAGTCTATGCCCATACTTTGATAACTTACATGAAATTGACTACTTCTTTGAAAGACACAAACTACCCAACTCACACAAGAAAAAATAGGTAGTATAAATAAACCCATACCTATTAAAGAAATTGAATCAATTATTAATAAACGTCCAAAAAAGAAAGCACCAAACCCATATGGTTTTACTGGCGAATTCTACCAAATATTTCAGGGAGAAATGATACTAATTTCCCACAATTTCTTCCAAAAATTAGAAGCAATATTTCTTCCAAAATTAGAAGTAACATTTCTAATTCATTCTGTAAGGCCAGCATTACTCCAGTAATAAGACCAGATAGAGATACTACAAGAGAAGAAAGCATCAAACCAGTATTTTTCATAGACATAGATGGAAAATCCTTAACAAAGTATTAGTGACTCATCTGGCAATATATAAAAGAGATAATATATTATGACCAACTGAGATTCCTTCCAGGAAAGCAAGGCTAGTCAACAATCATTCATTAAGCAATATATGTAATTCATTATATTAACAGACTGAATAAGATAAAACACATGAGCATACCAATGGATGCAGAACAAGCACTCAATAAACACTTATTCATGATAAGTACTCTCAGCAAATAAATAACAGAGGGGGACTACATTAATCTAATAAATAAAATGTACAAAAACCCTACATCGAACCTCATACTTAATGGTGAGAAAGTGAACAATTTCCTGCTAAAATTAGGAGTAGGGCCAGGGTGTCCTTTACTACCATTCTTTTTTAACATTATACTGGATGTCCTAGCAGAGGCATTAAGACATGAAAAAAAATTATATAGAGAGATATTGGAAAAGAGATATTATAATAAAGATCTTTATTCAAACATGACAGAATTGTCTATATAGAAAACCCCAAAGATTTTACAAAAATAATCGGAAGCTAATAAGCAATTATGCAAGGGTCACAGGATACAAGGTCAAAATACAATTGTCCACTTAAAAGTCAATTACTCTCGTATATGTCAGCCAAAAACAACTGGAACTTGAAATTTTAAAAAAAAACTATAATAATATCAAGAAAATCAAGTACTTAGGTATAAATCTAACTAAATATTTACAGGATCTGTATGTGAAAAACTATACAACAGTAATGAAAAAACCCAAAGAAGACATAAATAGAAAGTAAAATATTCTATGTTCATATATTGGAGAAATTAATATTGTGAAGATGTTATTTCCTCCCAATTTGATCAATAGATTCAACACAATTCAGATCAATGTCTCAGCAAGCTGCTTTGTAGATACTGAGAAACTGATTCTATAATTTACATGGGAAAGCACAGGACCTAGAATAACCATTACATAATGAAGTCACCTATTGACTGTTTTCCCATTCAGTGTTGCCAAGTGTGTAAAATGATTTGGAAGTATGAATCAAAATATAATGATATGATTTAAGAAAATGTTTCTGTATTCACTCAAGTAAAAGTGAAAGAGAGAGACAGAAGTAAAGAAGGAAGGAAGGAAAAATAAAGGAGGAAGCGGGGGAGAGAGAGAGAAGAAAGAAAAGAAAGAAAGAGAAAGAAGGAAGGGAGGGAGGGAAGGAAGAAAGGACAGGAGGAAGATAAAGAGAAATGACAGGAGGAAGGCAAAGGGAAAAAAAAAGAAAAAAATAGATACGCTGATTAGAAAAACAGTTTGGGGCTGTTTTTAAAAGTTAATGCGAAAATTGACCTAACAGGGTTTTTTTTTTCCTTAAAGAACAAAGAGCTTCAGAGTATACACTGGGATGGACTTTGTCAACTTCAAATGCAGCTTTAGTAGATGAAGTCACAAAGCTTATTTCTGAAGTAAATGAGATCTCTCTTATTACCAAAATATTAGTCATCTTTATTGCCATTTGTAATTAATTCCTTGTGGATGATTTTCTAACCTATGGGTACTTCAAAATTCTTTTATTTTTAAAATACGAATGCTTTCTTGCCAGTCAAGTTATAGGTTCATAAGCTTTTTGTTTTCAGTGAAGAATATATTGATCTTTTAGAAAGTTTAATTGTCCCAGGCTCTTGAGATGATACATATGCATTTCAGAATGAATTATTCTTCCTTTCTAATACATTTTAAAACACAGAATAAAATGCTTTCTTATATAATCACTGTAAAAGTAAAATTATTACAAGATTATTAAAACAACAAAATCATTTTTCATGCAACTAATCATTAGATGGATAACAAGCTGTCCACTATGTCCAGAGGACAATGAGACGAGGATTGTTTAATTTCATTTCTGTAAATAAGATTATGAAGCCAGCTATCTCATCAATGGACTATATTAAGGTGACTTTTCTGGATACAACAGTTTCATATGGTAAGGGAGACAAAACAGTAGAATGAAATCAACTTAAACAAGCTCCCTGACATTAGTGCTTCCATTTTTTAAACTAAGTTATAATTAACATACAATATTATAGTAGTTTAAGGTGTACAACATAGTAATTTGATATTTTTATATATTATAAAATGATCACTGCAATAAAACCAGTTACCATCCATCACCATACAAACTGTTTACAATATTACTGACTATATTCCCTATGTGTACATTGCATTCCCTTATTGATTTATTTATACTTATGTATTTTATAACTGGAAGTTTGTACCTCTTAATTCTCTTCACCTATTTCACTCATCCCCCAATCTTTCACCTTTGTGGCAACCACCAGTTTGTTCTCTATATCTATGAGTCTATTCCTGTTTTGTTTGTTTTTCTTCTTTAGATTTCATATATAAATGAAATCATATAGTATTTGTTTTTCTCTGTCTAATTTCACTTAACATAATACCCTCCAGGTCTATCCATGTTGATGCAACTGGCAAGATTTCATCTTTTTTAACAGCTGAATAATATTCCATTTAATGTATAAACCACATTTTCTTTATCTATTCATCAGGCAATGGACACTTAGGTTGCTTCCATATCTTGGCTACTGTAAACAGTGTTTCAATAAATATAGGGGTACTTATATCTTTTCAAATTAGTGTTTCTGTTTTCTTCAAATAAATACCCAGAAATGGAATTGCTGGATTGTATGGCAGTTCTATTTTTAGTTTTTTGCAGAACTTCCATACTGTTTTCAAGTAGCTTATTGGGTGGGCCAAAATGTGCCTTCGGTGTTTTAAGTAAAAATAAAAGACACATTATTCATTTTCACCAAGAACTTTCTTGAACAACGTATTCACCATTTTGTGCCACTACCTTCTGCCATTTTTCAGGCAACTTCATAATTCCATCTTCCCAAAACTTTTAATCTTTTTGAGCAAGGAACTATTCCAGTTGCCTTTTAAAGTCTTCCAGGGAACTGAAATATTTTCCATTAAGAGAATTTTGTAAAGACTGAAATAAATGGAAATCCAAAGGTGCAATATCTGGTGAATATGGAGGATGAATCAGAACTTCCCAGCCAAGCTGTAACAGTTTTTGCCTGGTCATCAAAGAAACATGCGGTCTTGTGTTATCCTGATAGAAGATTATGTGTTTTCTGTTGACCAATTCTGGACACTTTTCGTCAAGTGCCACTTTCAGTTGGTCTAATTGTTAGCAGCACTTTTGGAATTAATCATTTGGTTTTCCGAAAGGAGCTCATAATAGAGGACTCCCTTCTAATCCCACCATTATGTACAGCATCACCTTCTTTGGATGAAGACCAGCCTTTGGTGTGGTTGGTGGTGGTTCATTTCACTTGCCCCACAATCTCTTCCATTCCAGATTGTTGTACAGTATCTACACTTTTCATCGCCAGTCACAATTTGTTTTAAAAATGGAACGTTTTCATTACATTTCAGTAGAGAATCGCATGCGGAAATATGGTCAAGAAGGGTTTTTTTCACTTATGTGGAACCCAAATATCAAAGAGGTGAACGTAACCAAGCTGGTGCAAATGCTTTCAGTGCTTGATTTGGATATTTTGAGTATGTCAGCTATGTCCTGCATAGTATAATGTTCATTATTCTCAATTATTGTTTCAATTTGATCACTATCAACTTCAACTAGTCTACGCAACCATAGAGCATTGTCCATCAGGAAATCTCCAGCACAAAACTTCACAGACCACTTTTGACACGTTTGATCAGTCACAGCACCTTCTCCATACACTGTGCAAATCTTTTTGTGCGTTTCAGTTGCATTTTTACCTTTCTTGAAATAATAAAGCATAAAATGCCAAAAATGTTGTGTTTATTCTTCCATCTTCAATATTAAAATGGCTATACAAAAATTCACCAATTTTGATGTCTTTTTTTAAATGCACGCTGATGTGAGAGCTGTCACACACAATCTAACAAAATTATTTCAAATGAAGTTAAAGACAACTAAGTGCTACTAGAGCCATCTTATGGAAAAAACAGAACCTTTCGGCTCACCCCATACATTCCCACCAACAGTGCACAAGGGTTCTTACCTTTTCTCCACATCTTTGCCAACACCTGTTGTTTCTTGTCTTTTTGATAACAGCCATTCTGACAGGTGTGAGGTGATATCTTATTGTGGTTTTGATTTGCATTTCCCTGATGATTAATGATGTTGAACATCTTTTCATGTGTCAGTTGGCCATGTGTATGTCTTCTTTGGAAAAAAATGTCTATTCAGGTGTTCTGCTCATTTTTAATTGGGTTGTCTGGTTTCTTTGATATTGAGTTAAATGAGTTCTTTACATATTTTGAATGTCAACCAATTATTGGATATATAGCTTGCAATATCTTCTCCCATTCAGTAGGCTGCCTTTTTGTTTTGTTGGTGGTTTCTTCTGTTGTACAAAAGTTTTTTGGTTTGACGTAGTCCCATTTGTTTATTTTTGCTTTATTGCCCTTGCCTGAGGAGACATATCCAATAAATTTTGCTAAGACAGATGTCAGAGAGGTTACTGCCTATGTTTTCTTTGAGGAGTTTTATGGTTTCAGGTTCTATATTTAAACCTTTAATCCATTTCGAGTTTATTTTTGTATATGGTGTAAGAAAGTGCTCCAGATTCATTTTTTTCTTGTACCTGTCCTGTTTTCTCAGCACCGTTTATTGAAGAAGTTGTCTTTTCCCCATTGTATATTCTTGCCATCCTCATCATAGGTTAACTGACCATATTTCTAGACACTCATATTCTGTTCCATTGATCTATGTGTCTGTTTTTTGTGTCAGTACCATATATTTTGATTACTATAGCCTCGTAGCATAGTTTCAAGTCGGGAGCATGATATCTCCAGCTTTGTTCTTTTTTCCCAAGATTGCTTTGGTTATTCAGGGTCTTTTATGGTTCCATACAGATTTTATGATTATTTGTTCTAGTTCTGTGAAAAAAATGTCATTGGAATTTTGATAGGGACTGTATTAAATCAGTAGATTCCTTTGAGTACTATGGACATTTTTTATGATATTGATTAGCCCAATCCATAAGCACAGAATATCTTTCCATTATTTGTATCTTCTTTAATTCCTTGCACTAATGTCTTATAATTTTCAATATATAGGTCTTTCACCTCCTTGGATAAATTTACTTCAAGGTGTTCTATTACTTTTGATGCAATTGTAAATGGGATTATTTTCTTAATTACTTTTGAATAGTTTGTTATTAGGGTATAGAAATGCAACAGATTTTTGTATATTAATCTTGTATCCTAAACTTTACTGAATTCATTTATTAGTTCTAACAGTTTTGTTGTGGAGATTTTGGGGTTTTTTTTTTTTTTTTTTTTTATATAGTATCATGTCCTCTACAAACTGTGACAGTTTTACATCTTCCTTTTCCAATTTGGATAACTTTCATTTCTTTTTCTTGCCTAATAGCTGCAGCTAAGATTTCCAATACATGTACAATAGAGGTGGCAAGAGTGAGGATCCTTGTCTTGTTCCTTGTTCCTTTCAGCATCCTTGTTCCTTGTTCCTTGCTCCTTTCAGCGTCCCGGTTCCTAGTTCCTTTCAGCTTTTTACCATTAAGTATGAAGTTAGCTGTGGGTTTGTCATATACAGCTTTTATTATGTTGAGGTATATTCCCTCTATACTCACATTATTCAGAATTTTTATCATAAATGGCTGTTGAATTTTGTCAAAAACTTTTTATGCATCTACTGAAATGATAATGATTTTTATCCTTTTTTTGTTAATGTGGTGTAACACATTGATTGATTTATAAATGTTAAACCATCCTTGCATCCCCGGAATAAATTTCACTTAATAATGGTATATGATCCTTTGGCTTGCTAATATTTTGTTGAGAATTTCTGCATCTATGTTCATCAGTGATATTGGCCTGAAATTTTCTTTTTTTGTAGTCTTTGGTTTTAGTATTGGGGTAATGCTGGCCTTGTAAACTGAACTTGAAAGTGTCCCTTTTTTCTTAAAATTTTCAGAATAATTTGAGAAAGATAGGTATTAACTCCTCTTTAAATATTTGGTAGAATTCACCTATGAAGTCATCTGGACTGGACTTTTGTCTTGGGGGAGTTTTTTGATTACTGATTCAATTTTGTTACTAATAATTAGACTATTCAGATTTTCTACCCCAGTTTTCTTTTCTTTTCTATTTTCATGGAATATTCTTTTCTATCCTTTCACCTTCAGTCTATTTTGTCTTTATATCTAAGAAGAGTCTCTTATAGGCAGCCTATTGATGGGTTTTATTTTTTATTCATTCTGCTACCCTATGTCTCTTGATTGAGCCATTTGTCCATTTACATTTAAAATAATTATTTCTAGGTATGTATTTATTGAAATTTACTTTATTGTTTTCTGGTTATTAGTTCCTTTCTTAAATTAATAGTTTGTAGACTCATTTGCTCTCCAGATTGATGTATATCATCATATAGTTAATATTTAAACATGAAATTATTTCAACTATAGAAGTTAGTCACAAATTGTTTTGAAGTTTATTAAAATGTTTTATGTTGCAAGAGTATGGAAAACTTCTAGAAAAATTCAAAAAAAATGACACAGCACTGCCAACAAAAATAAAGTAATTAAAATTTGGAGGGCCCATGTTTTATTCCCAATGTATGTACTATCCTTGTCTAACACTCTGTCAGAAATTTTACTGTGTTAGAAAATTAGAAAGCAAAATTTAGCTATTTTATAAGTATATCCATTAACTATATGCCTTGGTATCAAACAAGTATCTTCAGAACTCCTTATTAATGGACTTCTTTTAATAAGACAATAACAGTTGTTCCAAAATCACAGTTTCTTCCAAGTTTTTTATCATTCTTAAAATGGATACTTCCTAATTAACCTAATTTTGCTTCAGATCACATGTGCTATAAATGAAGTGTCTGATGTTCAGCAATATCACTTTTATACCTGCATAAAATTAATATTTCATCATTTAAAAAATACAAAATGCCATTTCATTATAGAGTATTTTGAGAATACAGGAAAAAATAATCATTCATAGGCCTACAATCTAAAACAATTACCATTAACATTTTGACCTACTGTTTTTCAAATATTTTCCTAAACATAGTTGTTTTGTAATTCTTGTTTGCTATATAGACAATATTGCACAGGAATTAAGAATGTGAGCTCAGCATCAGCCAGAATAGGTTTGAAATCATGTTCAACTACTCATTTATTTTATTCCTTAGTTTCTTCACCTGTAAAATTGGTATCATAAGTGTAGGAATTTTTAACTCTGAAGGCAGTAGTAAAAATTAAATAGGATAACATATAAGTAAAAGCTTTGGCATAGGAACTATTCTAAATTAGTGCATAACTGTGTATGTATAATACATTTGTGAATTTAATTCTGTAATCTTTTTATACATATATTGTAAACATAAGACTTTTTCATGTGTTACAGAAACTTCTCAATCATTTTCAATGTTATGATATTCTTTGAAGTTTATATATATCCATTAAAACATATTTAAATGTTTAAATATATATTAGTAAAAGCAACTGTGATAAAGGATCCAAATAATAATAAACTTCTGTCAATTGTGCATCTGAAATCAGCAAATTTAAAATTTTTTCATAATTATTTAGATATTTATTAAAAATAAATAAAAATTTACAGCAAAACTAACATTTATTTTGTTCTTTTTCTGTTTCTCTCGCTAGAGGCAATTGGTATAAATTTTATGTGTAAATTTTATACATTTACATTTATATACCCTATACATATATGAACTTATAAGTATTATAGTACTATTTTTCAAATTTATACAAATATTACCATACTTTGATTAACATTATCATCTGTACAAGAGTTATATTTCTCCAATTAATAAGTCTCGTTCATTATTTTGTCTTTGTTAATCTGAATAACAGCCCCCAAATATTGCCCATGTCCTAATCCCTGGAACCACTGAATGTTACCTTACATGGCAGAAGACACTTTGCAGATGTGACTATCTGACACTGATCAGGAGATTATCTTCAATTATGCAGGCATAAGAATCCTTATAAGAGAGATGCAGAAGGAGTCAGAGTCAGAGGAAAAGGCCATGTGATGTTAGAAGCAGAGACTGGAGTGATGTGCTTTGAAGATGGAGGAAGGGGCCACAAGCCAAGGAATACAGGTAGCCACTAGAAGCTGAAAGGGCAAGGAAACAGAATCTCCAGAAAAAAACCAGCCCCTCAAGTTATTTTAGACTTCTGACCTCCAGAAATGTCTATTGATATGTTTGTGTTCTATTAAGCTACTAAATTTGTTGTAATTTGTTACAATAGCATATTTTTGGAAACTAATACACTATCCCATAGTAATATTCATATTTTATTTGATTATTTTTTGTTTCACTTAGTTTTCATAGTTTTAGGTGTAACATTTAGTATCGATTCTTTTATGAGTAGATCAAGCAAACAACAAAAGCCAAGTTTAAAAACACCAATTTGAGGTGAATGCAATCCTTTTGATGTACTATAATTATTCATATAATGTATTTATCTTAGTTTGAGTGTTCTGTTTCTTTTCCATAGTTTTTGATTTGCATGCTTATCTCCCCACCCTGTCTTCTTCATTTCTATTAGGTTGATATGATTTTTCCATGTGTTGTCTTCTGCTAGTTTGACAGCTACAAATTTAATTCTGTATCTTTGTAATTATCCATAATTTTTCAACATACAGAAACATATTAACTCACAAACTCTAAAGTTATTTGGAAATTTATCCTCTTTTAAATGGAATAACTTAGCCTATTTTAACTACCCACTACATCAGTCCTATCCATTTATCACATATTGATTTTTTATGACCATTGTTTTCTGTATCTCACTCCTTCCTTTTGCATTTTATTCTTACTGAAAAGTATTCTTTAATAGTTAATTCAACATGAATATGTATGCTCTAAACTGTTTTCACTTTTGTATGTTTGAAAATGTAATTTTACCCTAAATCTTGACTGTTCTTTAGCTCGATGTAGAATTCTAGCTTGACAGTCACCTCAATATTATTGTTGCCAAAGTGATGACAACTCACTGTTGAATGTTATTCCTTGATATGTAATTGGTGTCTTTTGTATAGCTCTTTTTTTCTTTTTTATTTAGCATTCAGATTTTTCCTTAGAAAATGAATGTATTTATTTTTATTTATCTTAATGGGCTCTCACTGAATTTTACGCCAGTTTTTCTTCAATTCTAGAAAAACCTGTTATATCTTCAAATATTGTAATTCTAATAAGTCATCTAATGTTGACTTCCAGAACTATTTCTGGATGCTTTAAACATACCATTTATTCTTTTATCTCTTTAACTCTTTGTGTAGATTTCTGGGTAAATTAACCAACACTACCTTCCATACTTCTAATGCTTTCTTTAACTGAGTAATTTCTAGAATTCAGCCCAAATACTGTGATACTATTTTTTAATATTCAATGACTATAATTTTCACTCCTAATATTTTTAATTGTTTATTTTTATAAATAATCTGTTTTTGATTAGTATCTGCTATTTCCATATCACAAATTATCATTTTTGTGTATGCTATTTTTTCCATTATCACTTGGAGGAAACTAAACATACTTAAATTATTTTTAGAGTACTCTATAACTTACACTTATTTTAAGACAAATTGCTGACAATTGGATCTTAGTGGGTAGTTTTCTTCAAGCTCTTTGAAGAGGTTTTTTGTTGTAATATTCATCTTGGATGTGAGCATGCTCTTGCTTTCTCTTTCTCAATCTGTGTGTGTGTGTGTGTGTGTGTGTGTGTGTGAGTGTGTGTGTGTGTATCTGGTTATGCTTCCACTATGGTCAACTGCCACTTCACCCCCAGTCTTGTGCATTCCTTCATGAGAATGAGGTTTTCTAACCTCATATCATATAATTAATGTCATAGATCTTTTCACTGACACAGTGAACACCTTGGCACAAATCCCATTTTCTGGCCACCTCCTCCTTCTTTCAAACTTACTACTGGCAAAGTTTTATAGATTTGGCAACTCCAGAGAGCTGCCACAGTTTGTCTCTACATTTTAAAGGAGTACAGCCCCAGATCCTAATATAAAATGATGGGCCTCACTGAGTCCTCAGTGATATGATGGGAAATTTGGTGATAATCACCATACTGGAATCAAAATCTCCAAGGCTTTTGCTGAAAATCATGAGCTTCATGGGATTACCCGCCATGTAACACTGTGAGAATAGTTTTCCACTTCTGAACTATAGAGATATTTGTCATCTTTTGAGCATAGTCATGAATTTATTATACTTTAATATTTGCTCATTATTGCTATATGTTATCTGGGGTTCCAGAGAATTATAGTATGTGCTAATCATACTGTCTCTATTACAATGCAATAGATATCTATATATATATATTTTTTCTACTTTGGGTTATTTTTTAGGCCACATTTCCAGAAATGGAATTATTAATTATGAGAATTATGTACTTTCTTAATTCTCTTGATATTACTGCCAAATTTCTATTCTAAATGGTTAACATTCAATTTTGTATTGCTGTTTCCAACGGCACTTTTTATTTTAAACTAAAAATGCTGTAAAGGGCTGACAAATATTTTAATACCATTTTTATCTGACACAGTCATAAAACCTGCTCTAATTCCTGAGGCTTTAAAACATCCTAAGTGTACTATATTTAAGTGTTTTATCCCATTCCCCATAACTGTTGTGCTTATGAAACGCAAGAAATAATTCATGTTTTCTTCTGTTACAATCAACACTGTAAACTGAATTATCTTTCAGTCAGAAAGTCTGCAATAGGAAGAATAATCCCCAAAGATCAGGGCTGAATGAGTCATCGGTGTGATAGACTGAACTTCCTTGAAGATTTTTGGAGAAACCCACTGATGAATGGAGAAATACAGAATTCTCACAGTGCTGCCAGTATAGGAACTGGGACACAGACACAATTAAATATACATTCTTAGTAAAATAGAAAATGAAGGGAAATTGTAAAAACTAATACATATTTTTCACACTATAAAAGTAACTGACCCAAAATATATGAAAAATTACTAGTTCATAGCAAAGTGAGAGAACCAAACACACAGTATCAGGAAACTGTTTGCCCTTGGCCAAGAGTTACTTATTAGATTACTTATTTTGTTAAGAAATAAAAATAAAATGTGTTAGTCTATTAGTCACTTGATAAATATGACAATATTTAGCTGGCTTTTATTCACTACATTTACTAACTTCTTTTGGCAACACGCTAACATAGCAAAAGCCTTCCTGAAAGTTTTTCAAGATATTTAGTGATATATAGCATGGGTGAAATAGAATCAAATAAATTCTGCACTCTTTTAGCATGCATTCCAGGACAGTTGCTGAAAATTTGAATGACATATTGAGCCTGACTTGTAGAAGAATGAAAGTGTTACTGTGTCCTTAGTTCTAAGTAAAGAAGTGTGCTAGGGACATAAGAGGAGGAGAGGAACAAAAAGCCAGAGTCTCTTAGTTGAGCTTGGATTGGTTGGTTCCACTGATTCAGGGAACTTGGAAGCTGAGATATAGATGGGAGTACTATTTAGCAGCAAGAACTTCCTTATAAGGGAATGCATACATTTGGGTCTTAGGACACAAATATTCCTTGACTACTCCACCTAGAATTACAGAATCCAAACAACCAATTTCAGCAGCTTTATTTTTCCCCCTCTGTCATAGGAGATGGTGGTTTTGCAAAAACAATTATGATAATGTAATAGACAGAAAGACACCAGCAGACAACAGATCTAGATATTAGTTCCTTTAATGCAATTAAAAGCAAAATAATTTTTGCAGTTATGAAAAGATAAAATAGAGTTGACCCTTGAATAACACAGTGATTAGGGGTGCCAAACCTCACAGAGTGGAAAATCCACCTACTGCTATCTCTGCCTCAAAAACAAAGAAGTTGATAAATGATTCACCCAAGGGTAGGAAGCTGAAACAGTTTGGACAGAATCAGGACTCAAACCATACTTTTTTTTTTTTATACAGCAGGTTCTTATTAGTTATCTATTTTATACACATCAGTGTATATATGTCAATCCCAATCTCCCAATTCATCCCACCACCAACCCCCCACTTACCCCCTTTCATGTCCATACGTTTGTTCTCTACATCTGTGTCTCTATTTCTGCCTTGCAAACTGGTTTATCTGTACCATTTTTCTAGATTCCACATATATGCATTAATATACGATATTTGTTTTTCCCTTTCTGACTTACTTCACTCCATATGACAGTCTCTAGGTCCATCCACGTCTCTACAAATGACCCAATTTCGTTCCTTTTCATGGCTGAGTAATATTCCATTGTATATATGTGTCACTCCCTCTTTATCTATTTGTCTGTCGATGGGCATTTAGGTTGCTTCCATGACCTGGCTATTGTAAATAGTGCTGCAATGAACGCTGGCGTGCATGTGTCTTTTTGAATTATAGTCAAACCATAATTCTTTTGATTCCACATAATGTGGTCTCTAATTGAGCACAAACTTTTCCTCACATTTAGTTAATTTAAACATCTGTAAAATGAAAATACAGGTACCATATTTATTTGGAAAAAAATTCATGTATAATTGGACCCATGCACTTCAAACCTGTATTTATCAAGGGTCATCTGTACTTTCTGAAAGACAGAGTGATACTACTATCTGGGGACTAGCTTCACTGTATTGAAATTCCAAGAAGGCACCCAACTGTAAATGATAATTTCATATCTTTCAAGGGGTAAACTTTGCCAATCTCACTTTATGGCAGGGTGATTAAACCATTTTGATTTCTTTTAACACTACTGGGGACTCTCTCTGGCTACCTGCCTGCCTGTCTACCTTTTGCAAATAATTTCAGAACATTACCAAAGGATTACTATAAATTTGAGTGAATCATTTAACTATTTTTCAGGTACACAATTCATTTAAGAGGCTTTGGATTCTGGACAGCCTGAATTCTACTACTTCTTTTTTTTTTTTTTAACAAATTTATTTATTTATTTATTTCTGGCTGCATTGGGTCTTCGTTGCTGCGCGGGGGCTTTCTCTAGTGCCAGCAAGTGGGGGCTACTCTTCATTGTCGTGCGCAGGCTTGACTTCTCTGGTTGTGGAGCATGGGCTCTAGGCAGGCGGGCTTCCATAGTTTTGGCACATGGGATCAGTAGTGGTGGCTCGTGGGCTCTAGAGCACAGGCTCAGTAGTTGTGGCACATGGGCTTAGTTGCTCTGTGGCATGTGGGATCTTCCCAGACCAGGGCTCGAACCCATGTCTCCTGCACTGGCAAGGAGATTCTTAACCACTGCACCACCAGGGAAGTCCCCTGAATTGTATTTCTGCAGGTGGTATTTCCATCAATGAAAAGCTGTTGGGTGTTTAAAATCAGGCAAGTCCAGTTTTATATCCAAGAGTATACAAGAAAGGTCATCAGTCTTGGCAGTTGAACTTTTGAGAAAGAAGAAAAAATTAAATATCGCTAAGCAGAGATATGTTATTTTTTCTCTGTGTTTGGATCTCTTTTTCCAACTCATGTTTTTTTAATGATAAATTGAGATAGGTGGGTACGTTTACTTTTGGAGTTGGCCTTGCTCTTTGAGATTCTCTGCAGAAAGAAAGGCTGGAAGAGTCCGATCAGGCTCTCTTCTTATTTAATTTTTATGTTAAAGGTCCAAGAGTCTCCAGGCTTACACATATTCCAACCCAGTTGCTCTTCGTTGGTGAGCAGACAACAAAATTTTGAGAAAATTGCCTAGATATCAACAGAGGATACACTTTCTTGCTATTTATTCCATAATATATATGGTAAAAGGCTGGTTTAAGATTCAGATTCAAGACCTCCTTTTCTTACCTCCCTACCCCCAAATTTTAGGGCAATATATGCTACTATAAGAACTTGAAAGAGTCCATGTATTTTGCAAGTGCCTATCTTACTCTTGTCTATACTTTCACTCAGATTATCTTCTGGGTTTTAATATTAATATAACCAAGGAACATATGTACATAAATAAACAGCACTAAAGTCTTTAGAATATAGTTTAGGATAAGAACCTTGCTTCTTTTATACTATCATTCAGTTTATTAAATAAACATTGACATTTATGTCACAGAGTATTCTGCATTTGTTTTCCTCTAAGAGTTCTATAGTATCCGGTCTTACATTTAGGTATTTAATCCTAAATACCTAAATTTTGAGTTTATTTTGCTGTATGATGTTAAAGTGTTTTAATTTCCTTTTTTTTACATGTAGCTGTCCAGTTTTCCTAGCACCATTTATTGAAGAGACTGTTTTTCCTCCATTGTATAGTCTTGCCTCCTTTGTCATAGATTAATTGACCATAGGTGAGTGGGTTTATTTCTTGGCTTTCTATCCTGTTCCATTGATCTATATTTCTGTTTTTGTTCCAGTACCATATTGTTTTGATGACTGAAGCTTTGTAGTGTAGTCTGAAGTCAGGGATCCTGAGTTCTCCAGCTCGGTTTTTCTTTCTCAAGATTGCTTTGGCTATTTGGGGTCTTTTGTGTCTCCATACAAATTTTAAGATTCTTTCATTCCAGTTCTGTGAAAAATTCCATTGGTGATTTGATAGGGATTGCATTTAATCTGCAGATTGCCTTGGATACTACAGTTGTTTTGACAGTATTTATTCTTCCAATCCAAGAACATGGTATATCTTTCCATCTGTGTCATCTTCGACTTCTTTCATCAGTGTTTTATATAGTTTTCAGAGTATAGGTCTTTTGTCTCCTTAGGTAGGTTTATTCCTAGATATTTCATTCTTTTTGATATGACGGTAAATGGTTGTTTAATTTCTCTTTCTAATCTTTCATTTTTAGTGTATAGAAATGCAACAGACTTCCATGTATTAATTTTGTATCCTGCAACTTTACCAAATTCATTGATGGGCTCTAGTAGTTTTCTGGTAGCATCTTTAGGATTTTCTATGTATAGTATCATGTCATCTGCAAACAGTGACAGTTTTATTTTTTCTTTTCCAGTGTGTATTCCTTTTACTTCTTTTTCTTCTCTGATTGCCATGGCCAGGACTTCCAAAACTATGTTGAATAAAAGTGGTGAGTGGACATCCTTGTCTTGTTCCTGACAATGCTTTCAGCTTTTCACTGTTGATTATGATGTTAGCTGTAGGTTTGTCATATATGGCCTTTATCATGTTGAGGTAAGTTCCCTCTATGCCTACTTTCTGGAGAGTTTTTATGGATGGATATTGAATTTTCTCAAAAGCTTTTTCTGCACCTATTGAGATGATCATATGGTTTTTGTTCTTCAATTTGTTAATGTCATGTATCACACTGATTGAGTTGAGATACTGAAAAATTCTTGCATCTCTGGGATAAATACGACTTGATCATGGTGTATGATCCTTTTAATGTATTGTTGGATTTGGATTACAAGTATTTTGTTGAGGACCCATCTCCCAGAGTAATGGAAATAAAAAAACAAATGGGACCTAATTAAACTCAAAAGCTTTTGCACAGCAAAGGAAATGGTAAACAAAACAAAAAGACAACCCACAGAATGGGAGAAAATATTTGCATACATTGAGACTGACAATGGATTAGTCTCTAAAATTTACAAACAGATGATGAGGCTCAGTATCATAAAACCAACCCAATCAAAAAATGGGCAGAAGACCTACATAGACATTTCTCTAAATGGCAGATGGCTAAGAAGCATATGAAAAGATGTTCAACCTCATTAATTATTAGAGAAATGCAAGTCAAAACTACAATGGAATATCACCTCACACCAGTCAGAATGGCCATCAGCAAAAAAATCTACAAACAATAAATGCTGGAGAGGATGTGGAGAAAAAAGAACCCTCCTAGCCCGTTGGTGGGAATGTAAATTGGTACTGCCACTATGGAGTATGGTATGGAGGTTCCTTAGGAAAGTAAAAACAGAGCTACCATGTGATCCAGCAATCCTACTCCTGGGCATATATCCAGTGAAAAACATGGTTTGAAAGGATACATGCACCCCAATACTCATTGCAGCACTGTTTACAATAGCCATGACATGAAAGCAACCTAAATGTCCACTGACAGAATGGATAAAGAAGATGTGGTACATATATACAGTGGAATATTACTCAGCCATTAAAAAGAATGAAATAATGCCATTTGCAGCAACATGGATGGACCTGGAGATTATCATCTTAAGTGAAGTAATTCAGATAAAGACAAATATATGATATCGCTTATATGTAGAATCTAAAAAGAATTATACAAACGAACTTACTAATAAAACAGAAACAGACTCACAGACTTAGAAAATGAACTTATGGTTACCAAGGGGGAATGGTGGGGTGGGGGGAGGGACAGATTGGGAGTTTGGGATTGACATATACACACTGCTATATTTTAAAAAATAACCAACAAGGACCTACTGTATAGCACAGGGAACTCTGCTCAATATTCTATAATAATCTAAGTGGGAAAATAATTTGAAAAATAATATATACATGTATAACTGAATCACTTTGCTGTATACCTGAAACTAACACATTGTTAATCAACTGTACTCCAATATAAAATAAATTTTTTTTAAAAAAGCATTGACAGAGCTGTCTATTATGTACATGCCATTAGAGATATCTTACTTGTAAGGCTTAATCTGTGTCAGACAGTCTTCTATGAAAAAGTTAATGTTATAGCAAATCAAAAGACAGGTTTCAATATAATTCCCATTTTAAAGATGTTAAAAATGAGATATGGAGACATTAATTGACTCTCCCAAGGTAACAGAGTTAATAAAATGGGGAGTTGGGATCGGAACTCAGGCAATCTGGTTCTAGAATACTTATTTTGACCACTGAACAATGGAAGATGAACATTACATAGTTTTGTTTCATGTTTTTCCCCCTTGAGAACATTACAATCTATTGATGACAAAGTTTAGGTATGAGATGATCTTTCTAATGACAGATGTCTTGTTTTATTACTATGCTTGCTGCGTCACTATTCATTACCTCTCTATCCATCCCAGAATCACAGGCTCTCTAGGATACTATCCCAGACAGATATGACCATCCTAGTTTTTCAACAGAGGAGTTTGGGAAGTGAATCTTCTTATTAATCCCATATTTCTTCCTATTAATCATACTAAAAGTAATCCCATGCTTACTATTTGCATTCTCTTTCATGAACATACATTCCTCAGGCTGCAGATTCGTCTCTCATTTGCTCTCAACTGTTATAATATATAAACATTAAAATAAATATTATTAAACACTGTTATTTATTTTGGTTTTCTTTCAAGGATATTCCTACATTTCTTATTGGGTAACTACATATTTATTCAATCCTATCTCATGAATCTTTTCTTAAGTTAATTTTAGAGTTCAGAATTGGACATTATTCTTTAGCCTAGTTGTACTCAGTCTAAGGTACAGGAGAAAGACTGCCTCTGGTTTTCCAGGTATCATGTAAATATTTATTGATCTCAATATTTGATTACTTTTCTAGCAAGGAAATTTGCCAAACTTGCAAACTTTCTAGCAAGTTTGCCAAACTTGTCTTTACTATGTAACTAAATATGTTTGCTTAATTTTATGACTGGCAGAAATTATTTTCATTTCACTTTTATACAATTTGAGAGACTGTTCTTCCAAAATTATACATTTATCTCTATGTCTACTGAAATGCATCTTTTAAGACTTTTAACAAGTTGAATTCTTTACCAATGGCATTTTAAAATGTCTTACTCCAAACAATGCTTTTCAAAAATACTAGCCATAAATTTAGACGTAGTTAATTAAGATAGAATCAACATTTTAAATGTAAGAATACTCTATTTCAGTAAAACATAACTTTGTATTATAACTAATATAAGTCGGTACACTGAAGTATAAAGATTTTCTAATATTTTGGAAATCATAATGATGGCATTAGCTGTGTAGTTTTATAAATCTTGCCTAAACACTCTGAGTAAATTAAGATATTAGACTAGATAATCCCTTAAGATAATTTGCTATGTTATCAATGCCAGTCTATCCACATAATGCCAGCTTGTACATAAACTATATAGTTTGAGGGAATTATCCATCATGTGGAGCTTTGTGAAGTAATTCAAACCATCATGGAGACACTCAGAAATTTCACAGTATGATCTCACCACATCTAATGCCAGAAAATAAAAATGGGCTAAACTAAAATAATGATATTAAGAATTGTCTCTGAATTTACCTTACATCAATATCTGCCCTCTGACACTTGACATTTTTTATTATCCTTCTTCTGATTGTGACAAAATCTTTTAGACAAGATGCTCTCCCGAGTTGATTCATACACTCTTGTTTCCTATCCTTCTTGATACTGCATTTGAAAGGAAAACTTAAGAAGTTTTGCTCACTTTCTCTTGTTTCAGCACCTCTATGGTACCGAATCGCACATTCTGTTCTCTCTGAGTAAAATACTTTTTCTCCCCTTAGATCTGTGTCTTCTCAGACTGAGAAGCAATATATTTACAGTTGTTGTGATTACTATATGAGTTAGTGTATTGGAACAGTACCTGATGTATATGTGATATGTTAACTGTTAGAGAAAAGGGGGAAAAGCTACATTAAAATAATGTGGCATACCCCTTTCTTAGATAGAGTTTGGTGAACATTATTAGACATCTTGTCATCATATAATACTTGATGGATTTCTTTTTTATCTTCTCTGCTGGACAGTGAGCTACTCGAGAGCTGGTACTATGGCTCATTCATCTCCACATCATCAATGCTTAATACAATGGCACCAATGGA
Organism: Phocoena phocoena; assembly: GCF_963924675.1. Taxonomy (NCBI): domain Eukaryota; kingdom Metazoa; phylum Chordata; class Mammalia; order Artiodactyla; family Phocoenidae; genus Phocoena; species Phocoena phocoena. The sequence goes on from NC_089221.1 coordinate 24,804,691, forward strand.
GTTTAGTGGTTTCAAGTAACAGATAAAACTCAGTTGAGAGATCTTAAATTTTATTCATCTGAATTGCTCACCAATAATTTTTGTGAAAAAAACACTTATGTTGAGAGAAGTATAATTACTGCTTCCAAGTTTTCCTCGAGCTTAATTCAATTCCATGTCAAATTGTTTTTCTTCTCCAAGTAAGATATACTGGGGCACTTGAGATATACTGACTCATATTTAACTTATATTTCTGAATGAATTAAATCAGGGGTCAACAAACACTCTTTCTGTAAAAAACCCAATAGTAAATATTAGAAGCTTTGTGGGCCATACGATCTCTGTCACAACTACTCAACTCTGCTGTTGCAGTGAGAAATGAGCCATAGACAATAAATAAATGAGAGTACAACTGTTCAATCACACTTTTTTTATAAAAATGGGCAGTGGGCCAGAATTAGCCCATGAACCATAGTCTGCTGAGCACCTGGATTAAATCAATAAATTGTTTATACTAAAAGCTGCGACTTCACTGCATGGTGTTAGGTTAATTGACTTATCTAGTTCTCATTAAGGTATATAAATGCTTTGTCCTCATTTGTTATAATATCTTGTAAAATAAAGAGTTTGGATTAGATCAGTTTCCTCAAAAGGCTATGTCAAAATACATTGATAAGTGCTACTTGAATAAAAATTATGTGATTAATGCATTTAGAATAAGGCATTTAATTAGTTCTCTTTACTATGTGTTGCAATATGTATTAATATGCTTAGACTTTATAACTGTCTAATTGGAGATACAGTAGTCAATGTCTCCCAAACCTATTTGATAAGAAAAAATTTTTTCCAATAACACTTTCACTGGACTAGTATCCAAGGGAACATATCTTGGAGAACACTGGAAAATACGAACACTACTATGCCTTTAAGCTCTGACTTTCTACTTAATATGAAATTCAAACAAATTTTTTCAGAATATAGTGCCTCATTTATTAGAAACAATGATGGTCACTGTTTCAACAGGGAAATGGGACCTTTTAACATTTTTAGAATCTTTCCATAGGGAACTTCTTACAATCAGTAGGGGTAGTCTCATTTTCTTTCCTCAGAATCTCACCTGATTTCAACCATTTCTTGCGGAAAAAATGTCCTGGCTATTCATTATAATTTATTGTAATCTTTCCTCTTTGTTAGCTCTTCTGGGAAAGACTGTAATTATCTTCAAATATTAATTTTTCTCTTCTTTCTTTAGTCTTTGAACTCCCACATTTTAGTTGAGTAAATGAGCCCCTAGTTGGAGATTATATTCACAGCCTCCATTGCAGCCAGCTTGGAATGCGTGTTTAAATTCTGGGAACTAGGATACTGGCTCCTCCCAGGTCACCTTCATTGAATGGAAACTGCTGGTCCTCCATTTCCTCTTCTCCCATCTGCGGGCTGAGAAGTGGACATGGTTGTGGTGAACCACCTCTGGTCATGTCGCGAGGCGACTGGCAGTAGGGGCCTAAACAACAAAGTACAAGAAGCCCCGATGCCTACCTGACCTGATGGAGCAAAGAAACCTATCACCTTGCCACTCCTAGAACGTCATGCTTAACACAAAAGAGAAGTAAACTTCTATCTTATTTATACCACTGGCATTTTTTTTTTGATGTAGTTAAACAAATAATCTTAGTAATATACTTTAAAAATGTCAGAATTTGGGGCTTCCCTGGTGGTGTAGTGGTTGAGAGTCCACCTGCCGATGCAGGGGACACGGGTTCATGCCCCGGTCCGGGAAGATCCCACATGCTGCAGAGCAGCTGGGCCCGTGAGCCATGGCCGCTGAGCCTGCACATCCGGAGCAAATCAGAATTTGGAATTATTTCCGTTTCTGCTTTATAGTCCACTGTGCTGGTTATAAGCACAATCAAACTGGCTTATAACCTTAACCCATACTTTTCCCTGTAGACTGGTAACACCCTGGTATTACAACTGGACCGCCTCAGATGGAACCAACCTAGAGGAAAGTCTGGATTACTTATATGGAATCATAATTTCATAGATTAGGTCCTAGAGGTAGAAACAGAGACATTCTTCTCTTTCTATGTTTAGTCAGATGGTGACACATATTTTACTATCTGCATGTACTTTGGCAGAAACCACTTCTCTTTCATCAACTACTTTGGATCACTTACTTACAAGACTGACAAAGGGGAGATATATTTGAACAAACATCTGTGAATATGTTTCTGTGTATGTGCATTTAACTGCACAGCATTTTCTGAATTACCTATTTTAATTAAAAAAAATTTTTTTTTAAGATGTTGGGGGTAGGAGTTTATTAATTTATTTATTTTTGCTGTGCTGGGTCTTCGTTTCTGTGCGAGGGCTTTCTCTAGCTGTGACAAGCGGGGGCCATTCTTCATCGCGGTGCACGGGCCTCTCACTATCGCCGCCTCTCTTGTTGCGGAGCACAGGCTCCAGACGCGCAGGCTCAGTAGTTGTGGCTCACGGGCCTAGTTGCTCCGCGGCATGTAGGATCCTCCCAGACCAGGGCTCGAACCCGTGTCCCCTGCATTAGCAGGCAGATTCTCAACCACTGAGCGACCAGGGAAGCCCACATACTATTTTTGGTTATCCGTGCTTCTGTAGTCTTCCATCAGCATAGATAATCAAATGTGTTCAGTTAACAAACATGAATGTCTGGAAGGCATTAATAAAGCTTGCGAAATGCATTAGTACGTATTATTTTTATGCTGAATGGAATTAACTAGAAAGATTAGTGTACATGTTAAAGAAATACAGAGCAATTTGATTACAGCTCCCTGTGGTTACAACGTTTTATATGAACAATAACAAAATCTTAGGTGAAACATGATTATAATTTTTTATTGCAGTAAATAGTCCATCTGATGGCTGTTACTTGAATTAATAAAATTCAAAAAGCTGTATTTTATTATAATGAAGATTCATTCACATAATTACTTATCTGCATTAACTTTAGATTCAATATAGGAAACAGGCAATTCAAGTGCTATCACTAATAAGAAAAAAAGTTTTAAAAATTAAACCTTTGATTCTAGCTTGATTTTATCCCTTTGCATCCAATTTTATAAACTAATATATTATGCACATTTTGGAAATTTTATGGCTTTTTATTTTTAAAAATAACCTAAATGCCACATTAACAATTTTTAAAAACCCAACTCAATTATAGATGCGTAAGTTCATTTCGGGATATATATATTATGAGTTGGGAAATGTCATCACATCCTTCATCTTCACATTTTTTATGGCTTCCCGTGGTGAACACCTGTGGCTTGTTGGCAATGAGTTTGCTTCTCAGGACTATTAAGCACTCTATATTTTTAGAGTGGATCAACTCAGAGTTATTTAACACAGGTGTTTCTATAATTATGATACATTGGGAAATCTATAGTACTCAATAGCTTTCAGGTTCCCACTTCTACCAGGGTGATAAAATCCTCTGTCCCTTATGCAGTGCAGCTTCACTGACGTATTAATAGAAAGTTAAACATAAGTTTGCTTAATTGACTTTTAATAAACTAGGCAGATACTTCCTTTTAAACATTTGACATTTAGTAACACACAGAATAGTTTTTGCAAGTGGATTATTTTCATAAGGCAGGCCAAGTTACCTCAAATATCTCAAAGAAATATCAGATATTATATTTAAAGACTATACTGACCATTTATTTACATTAATAGAATTTTTGGAGCCCCTTTATTTTATGCACTATTGCATGTACTTTGCCTTGGAATACATTTATATATCTGGCATACCCACTTAATTTTTACATTCCAAAATATAAAAGAAATACTTTAATATTATATGTTGTGGAAAATATAATATGCACATGTGTGGGCTTAATTTTAAGGCAGAGCATACATAGAGAGCAGTTATCTTCAGACAAATAAAATTATCAATCCTAGTCCATCTCCTTCATCTGATTTTAGATATCTCAAAACTTTGCTTTAAAGCCATTAGTACTGCAGTATGGTCTACACTGACTTTTAGATTCTTAGCAATAGAAACACTTGAATGTGACACCACCAAAGGTAAATATCTTTCTCAAAGAAACATGAATTTATAGGGAACTCATTTGGTTTAGTAGTACCCTAATGTCACCTTCACTTTCATATTCAGTACTTCCCCTCATCCCATCCCCTCTGAAGTGGAGGTGAGGGGCTTGTTCAAATTAATTACCAACACTAATAACAAGGGAGAGGAGGGGAGAACTGTGGCCTCAGCAACCTTGGTGTATGCATGAATTGACTCCGCGGTGGAGCCGCCGCTGGGGCTTTGGACTCTTTCATTCAGGTTTGCATACCCTTGCCTAAATAAGTCACGGGATAAATAGCAAGCACCTAATCAATATTGCCAAGTACGTGTCTGGGTAAATGGTAGCTGAAGAGAGAGTCCTCAGCCCTCCTGAGATTCTCAGACCCTTCTGTCTTTACAAACGTTTCCAGAACATCATGGTGATTCCTTCTGCTACTATCGCTGCTGACAACTCTATCTGCACTAACAGATAAGAACATCATTCAGAAAAAAAAACAGCAAAAAGTTACAGTATAGATATTGAACAACAGAAGCACAATAACGTCTTCAACACCTGATGGACAAATAACATAAAATAGAGGAGTTAACAACCATAAAAAGTAATACTCTAGTCCTCATATCCTCCTCTGGGCCTCCCCTCCCCCCAAAATTCAGTTTGATGAATAGTGTTTTTATAGTTCTAATAATGTAATAGCAAGTTTTGATTTTCCTGCATTCGTAGGCTAACATGAGTCTGCAAAGACAACACCATTCATTTTGACATATAATTTTACTTTATTTTTTGGTATGTCTTTCTACCATAACGTTGGATGACACTTAACTTTATAAATAAGGTTTAGCTTAAATTTTCCAGAAAAACTGTGTGAATGAACTAAAATAAAGAAATAAAAAGGCAGATTCTCTTCTCAGCTTTACTGAGGAACACGATAAGCACCAGAGACCAAACAAGAAAAGTGAGACTTCTCTCCTTACTCACAATAGTTGTTTCATTCTCTTGCTGGAAATGTCCTCATCTCTAGCATCTTTTATATGTCTTTGCCCATCAAAATGGACTTCAGTAAAGAAGTATCTATCAGCTCTTTATACTTTCAAGTGATTGAAGGTGGAAAATATCACTCCCAAGGAACTACATGCTAACTCACCTTTAAAAAATGCAAGAGGGAAGAGATATGGGAACATATGTATATGTATAACTGATTCCCTTTGTTATAAAGCAGAAACTAACAAACCATTGTAAAGCAATTATACTCCAATAAAGATGTAAAAAAAAAAGAAAAAAGAAAAATGCAATAAGCTGTCTTCTATTGATGGGGCTTCGGTTCAGCAATGCTGTGGGAAGGGTGGTTAGTAAAGTGCTTTAAGGGAAGACTTTTCATCAGGAAGTGGAAAAACATTGCCCTGGAAAACAGTTTTAAGCATTGAGGCACTAGAGTTCTAATGTCTCTTTGTAAGAAACGTGAAGGCCAGGTATATTCATGTTTTCCTTTTTTATCATCCTCTGGCCATTCCACTCCATTGAATGTACCTTCTATTCATTTCAGACTATTATAACTTCCCAAGTGTCACTGCAGACTTGCAAATATTTTTTTTCTGTTTTCTCTGCTTATAACACAGGTCTCCTGGAGTATCCTGAGTAACTACTGTGCATCTTCAAAATTAAATTTAAATGTTTCTTTCCCTGACTTCATCCCTCCATTAACTCCTATTTCCCATCAAACTCTTCGCTGATTAATTTTAGTCTTTCAGCACTGTATAAATACCTGCAGTTTAATTCTCATCAATGTTCTTGTAACTCTTCATTTGCTTCCCAACACATTAAACTTAAAGCCAGGAGCCATATCTTCTTTGCCTTTGTTTCTCAAGGACCATGAAAACAGTATTACTAAAATCTTTGAAGATATGATAACTATTCTGCAATGTTCTTGTCTTTTGTGTGTTTCTTTACAGTTTGTCAACTATAATAAAGTATCTTGGATTATTTTAGCTTTTTCCCTACCTCTTTTTTTAAGAAAAACTTTAATGCCTATTTGTTAATGTTTAGATTTAGAATAAGATTTTGTCTCACCTACCAGGAAATGTCTATAACTTCTTTCTTTATTCTACCTTCTCTGGAAATTTTAATGTGTTCTACCAAAGATGTCTATTAAAATTGAAGTTTAAAATGGACGCCGTTATTTGTATTATTTAGTGAAATATCCTAATTTGGGTAAATTTGTTTAAATGGCTTCAGTGAAAGCAGAGGTTTTCTGTTTTCTAAATAATCTCCATACTCTAACTTCCTTTGCTTTTAATGGTAATTTTTTCTTATCTCCTCATTTCCATTCTAGGACTTTGTAGAATTAATTGTTGCCATCAAATTAACAATGACCATTGTTTTTTGTCTTTAAATACTAGGAAATTCATAAAAGGGCATGAACTGGAGCCATGTATGCAAGTGTACTTAAGAATCTATGTGCTGTCAACAAACACATCTGGTCCTTAATCCCTGCTGTGACAATAAAAGCTGCCTATTCTGCAGAAAGAAATTTAAGTTCAGATGTGAGCTCTTCCACTTTAAAAGAGAAAGAAAAACTTATTTAAGCATCACAGTTATACAACAGGAAAAATATATCTTTTCAGCACCATGTAGCAAACACTTATATATCCCCACTCATCCTGTGTCAAAATTTTGTCCCTCTTTCTTAAAGCGAAACATAAATATCTAGTACACCTAATCTTCTAAATTATAGCAGTAGTGCCAAATCTTTATCTATGAGTTCCTGTTCACCAAATATATTTTAAGTGCATGGGTTATCTTGTTCTCACAACAAACATGTAGTTAGAAATCCCTTTACAGAGAGGGAAATTGAGGTTTAGAAAAGAAAAATAACTTGCTTGAGGTAACACACCTGGTTAGTGGTAGAGCTAACATTTAAACCCAGATAGCCAACCTCCAAAGTCCCCACTTTTAAACGAAATACCACACATCCCCTAACACTATATTCGATTGCTGTTTGATTCTGGACCCACATTTTTACTAATCTTCATACTATATGTTAATATTTGGACATTAACATCAAATCAAATGCTTTCATATACAGCATTAATGATAACCTTGATGGTGACCTTAGCAGATTGTTCATAAATAAGATTTGACTGTTAAAATTCCTCAATTGGTGTGTCCTTCCTGACTGATTTAACTGCTGAAACAACTAATGCAGCGTTTCTTTTCCTCTCTTAAGATACTATTGAGTGATTTATTGCTAAGCACAGGTTTTTAGTGTGAAAAGTTTTCTGATATAGTTGATGAATTGGGCCTAGGAAAAAAACACCTCTCTTAAACACCGTTTTCTGAATCAACCGAGTATGATATTAGGTTCAGAGAGAAGTGCTGTCTCCATTGGGACCACATATCTCTTTGATTTGAGTAGTCTTCCTGGCTACCCTGGTCAGGATGAATTATGGTGTGGAAAAGCTTGTATCAGGAGATATAAGCAGTCAGAGAGAGAAGGATAAACAGAAAGTCATTTTTAAGCCAAAATGATCCCCATTATTTTGGTTCATTGCTGGATTATGTATTTTCTTGCAATGAAAAAGGAAATTACTTACCTCCCAAATATACTGTTAATTATAATGTGGGGTCATTAAGAGGTAGAACACAATTTTAGATTTATATGTATAAGTGTGGAGAAGCTGCTGCCCACTTTCACATAGCAGTTAATAATACAGACACTATTAGAACTCAAGAATATCAATTCCAAATCTGCAGTTTTGGACTGTTTTCCTAACTGTCTCCATCCTTGAACTTTGTCAAACTGAAGTTCCCTACAATAATATTTAAATTTGATAACTAGGTATTATAAACAGAACAATTGGTAAAATGTTTTTGTTTTAAATGAATTCAGTATTTTCCCTAAAATATCTTATTCTGAAATATTGAGGGTAAAATAAAAACAAAACAAACAAAAAGTATATAAAATATTCCATTTGTTTGTGATTTTTAATTCTCATGTCCTAAAGCTTAACATTTAATCAACAGAATGATTCATTTAAAATATAAATCTGATCATGTCATTTTTCTTCAAAAGATTACAACATTCATCTGTTGATGGACACTTAGGTTGCTTCCATGTCCTGGTTATTGTAAATAGAGCTGCAATGAACATTTTGGTACATGACTCTTTTTGAATTATGGTTTTCTCAGGGTATATGCCCAGTACTGGGATTGCTGGGTCGTATGGTAGTTCTATTTGTAGTTTTTCAAGGAACCTCTATACTGTTCTCCATAGTGGCTGTATCAATTTACATTCCCACCAACAGTGCAAGAGTATTCCCTTTTCTCCACACCCTCTCCAGCATTTACTGTTTCTAGATTTTTTGATGATGGCCATTCTGACCGGTGTGAGATGATATCTCATTGTAGTTTTGATTTGCATTTCTCTAATGATTAATGATGTTGAGCATTCTTTCATGTGTTTGTTGGAAATCTGTATATCTTCTTTGGAGAAATGTCTATTTAGGTCTTCTACCCATTTTTGGATGGGGTTGTTTGTTTTTTTGTTATTGAGCTGCATGAGCTGCTTGTAAATTTTGGAGATTAATCCTTTGTCAGTTGCTTCATTTGCAAATATTTTCTCCCATTCTGAGGGTTGTCTTTTGGTCTGGTTTATGGTTTCCTTTGCTGTGCAAAAGCTTTGAAGTTTCATTAGGTCCCATTTGTTTATTTTTGTTTTTATTTCCATTTCTTTAGGAGGTGGGTCAAAAAGGATCTTGCTGTGATTTATGTCATAGAGTATTCTGCCTATGTTTTCCTCTAAAGGTTTGATAGTGTCTGGCCTTACATTTAGGTCTTTAATCCATTTTGAGTTTATTTTTGTGTATGGTGTTAGGGAGTGTTCTAATTCCATACTTTTACATGTACTTGTCCAGTTTTCCCAGCACCACTTATTGAAGAGGCTGTCTTTTCTCCACTGTATATTCTTGCCTCCTTTATCAAAGATAAGGTGACCATATATGCGTGGGTTTATCTCTGGGCTTTCTATCCTGTTCCATTGATCTATATTTCTGTTTTTGTGCCAGTACCATACTGTCTTTATTACTGTAGCTTTGTAGTATAGTCTGAAGTCAGGGAGCCTGATTCCTCCAGCTCCATTTTTCATTCTAAAGATTGCTTGTGGCACATATATACAATGGAATATTACTCAGCCATAAAAAGAAATGAAATTGAGTTATTTGTAGTGAGGTAGATGGACCTACAGTCTGTCATACAGAGTGAAGTAAGTCAGAAAGAGAAAAACAAATACCGTATGCTAACATATATATATGGAATCTAAGGAAAAAATAAAAGGTCATGAAGATCCTAGGGGTAAGATGGAAATAAGGACACCGACCTACTAGAACATGGACTTGAAGATACGGGGAGGGGGAAGGGTAAGTTGTGACAAAGTGAAAGAGTGGCATGGACATATATACACTACCAAACGTAAAATAGATAGCTAGTGGGAAGCAGCCGCATAGCACAGGGAGATCAGCTCGTTGGTTCGTGACCACCTAGAGGGGTGGGATAGGGAGGGTGGGAGGGAGCAAGATGCAAGAGGGAAGAGATATGGGAACATATGTATAACTGATTCACTTTGTTATAAAGCAGAAACTAACACAGCATTGTAAAGCAATTATACTCCAATAAAGATGTTAAAAAAAAAAAAAAGACTACAACAGTTTCCCATTACACTTAGAATAGACGAAAACTAAGATCTTTCTCAAGATGCAAGGGAGCATTTTGGAAATTTTTCGAAGTGCTTTGTTTATCCTACTGACTATGACACACTGTATTTGGTAAGGCGAGAGAGCAGGAGTTCTGAAATTCAAAGACAATACCACACAACAAAGAATTGCTCTGCATGTTTCAGTATTTTTTATTGCCTGGCTTAGACCCAAACACCACTTTAAATGTAAATTACTTTCCCATTCAGAGAAGACAAAAATGATGCAAATCAGGTGAAGTTAGGACTGTGTTTTCATCAAAACTTTGCCAAGCAAGCATTGTTCACTTTTTTGAGCAATCAGAAAGCCGTAACCCAAAGTGTCTGTAGTGCTGAGTTGCCAATACAGACTACAGGCATAGCTGCAAGGGTCACAGTAATTCTACATATGAGGGCAAGCATCTAGCAGCTTTATTGTGTCATAAAGTATAGCTGTGCCTTTGTATTGAAATGCATACTTTTATAGGTTACTTTATTTTTATTTTTTCTTCATATTACTGTTAGGATAGTATATTACCTTTAAAAACACTATGCATACATTGGTTAAACAATCTATGGTTTTCATTTAAAGATGGTAAAAAATGTAGAGAAGGAAAAAAAAACTTTTTCCTCCACCCTCCTAGTTTCTCTGGCTGGGGCCCTGTGAATTACACTGACAAAAGACAGATTAACAAGAGAAAAAACAAATGGAGTTTTCTAGAGTGTGTAGTGTGCATCCTTGCAGGAGAAACTCAGTGCTGAGTAACTTAAAGGAATGGTTAGAAATTTAGCTTATCTAGAATGTTAACGATAAATGTGTAGAGAAGTGACAGACAAAAGAAAAGACTTTAGGCTTCCAATGTGGCAAACTGTGGGAAGGCAAACATATGGGGGAAATTAATGGAGTAATGTTTATGCTGGTCCATTTCAGTGCCAACTTTTCCTCTTCATTGTGGTCTTGAAACTTCCCAGGAGAGGGGATATATGGCAATCCTCATATCTCAAAGGTTTAGTCAGATAAGGGAAACTCTGGGAAAGCTTCTTTTCCCTCTGCTGAACTTCAAATGCTTTTAGCTCAAAATAAGGGGCATATTTTGGGGTGTCATATTCCAATTCCCTATTTTTTATATACACACACACACACATTTGTCAAAAGCAGAGGTGCTCAACTCAATACATTCAGGAAGAACTGTCTCTCACACCTTCTCTCCCTGGCTGACATTAAGACTTAAACTGCTATCACCTTTATTAGTTACTAAGTTCCAGATGTATTATTCTCCTTGTATTTTTTTTCTTTTTTCTTTTTTTTTTTTTTTTGCGGTACGCGGGCCTCTCACTGTTGTGGCCTCTCCCGTTGCGGAGCACAGGCTCCGGACGCACAGGCTCAGCGGCCATGGCTCACGGGCCCAGCCGCTCTGCGGCATGTGGGATCTTCCCGGACCGGGGCATGAACCCGTGTCCTCTGCATCAGCAGGCAGACTCTCAACCACTGCGCTACCAGGGAAGCCCTCTCCTTATATGTTTTGAACACTCTCCTAATCATGCTCCTACCTCAAGGACTTGTACTTGTTGTTCCCTCTACCTGGAATGCTGGAGCCTCAAACAGTCACATAGGTATCCCCTCCCTTTCATCAAGGTTTTATTTAAAAGTGACTTTATCTGAGAGGAGTACTTTGTCAGTTCTAGTGAAAAATAGCAACTCTCTGTCACTACTTATTGTCCTCTCTGCTTCCTATATCCCCATAGCATTTATCACCACTCTACAGCATGACATGTAATGGTATGAGCTTCTTGAACTAATTTTTTGTCTCTTTCTTTCTCTTTCTCATTAAATATAAATTTCTTAAAAACCTGTAGAGTTAATTTATCTACAATCATATATATATATATATGTATATACACACACACACATTCAACTCTTCCCGTTTCTAAAGGCACAATGCAATGGAAGTGTGAAAGAGAACAGTGACAAGGAATGCTTGGGATTAACATTTCCCAAATGTTTTACGTTTAAGGGGAAAACAGATTTACACCTAGTTTAAAGGACAAAGATCTACTATAAATGGGACTCAAAATATCATCTGAGTGAACGCACAATCAGCAAAGTATTTGAAGCACGAATTACAAGGACAGGGAAGCATCTTTGGTAAAGATGCTGATAGAGACCTTTTAATGGTTCTACAGAAAAACAAGGTGACATTGGTTTTATTGAAAGGAAAAATATTAGCCTCTAGTATTTTTAAAATGCAGACAAATTACAGGTTTAGAGTCAAGAGTCTACTGCATCTCTGCCTACTGAATGACTGTTGAGATATAAGTACTTTCTTGAAATGATATTGAAAAGCACAGTGTAAGCTTTTGTAAAGAATATGTGAGAGGACTTCCCTAGTGGCACAGTGGTTAGGAATCCGCCTGCCAATGCAGGGGACATGGGTTTGAGCCCTGGTCCGGGAAGATCCCACATGTCATGGAGCAACTACTGCCTGTGGGCCACAACTACTGAGCCTGCACTCTAGAGCCCACGAGCCACAACTACAGAAGCCTGTGCGCCTAAAGCCGGTGCTCCACAAGAGAAACCACCACAACAAGAGAAGCCTGCGCACCACAACGAAGAGTAGCCCCTGCTCTCTGCAACTAGAGAAAGCCCACATGCAGCAATGAAGACCCAACACAGCCAAAACTAAACTAAATAAATTTATTTATTTTTTAAAGCCTTAAAAAAAAAAGAACATGTGAGAAAGATAAAAAGGAGAAGGGTATAATTCTTGATCTAAAATGAAGAACCAGGGAAGTGAATATCAAAAATAGCATATACACCAAAGTTAGCTATCAATTGATTATTTTGGGGGACTTCCCTGGTGGCGCAGTGGTTAAGAATCTGCCTGCCAATGCAGGGGTCATGGGTTCAAGCCCTGGTCCGGGAAGATCCCACATGCCACAGAGCAACTAAGCCAGTACACCACAACTACTGAGCCTGTGCTCTAGAGCCCATGAGCCACAACTACTGAAGCCCACGCACCTAGACCTGTGCTCTGTAACAAGAGAAGTCACCGCAATGAGAAGCCTACACGCCACAACAAAGAGTAGCCCCTGCTCGCCGCAACTAGAGAAAGCGCGCACGCAGCAACAAAGACCCAACGCAGCCAAAAACAAACAAACAAATAAATGTATAAAAGAAATCAATGGATTATTTTAACATGTGTAAGCCATACGTGTTAATGGAAATACTCTATGCTAGTTTTTTTTTTTTTCTTTTTTTCCTCAATCAATACTGGCTGAAGGAGAATTTGTATTTTATGTACAGAAAACTCAACAGTATACATTAAGCCCAGTTTGGTGGCCAGTTCCTTGCCTTTTGCCTTTTCCAGCTTGGCAATGCGAGCCACCAATTTCAGATCCAGGACATGGCCTCCCCCAGTGACAGCGGACCTCATCATATCTGTCACTGTAACTGGTCCTGATAGTTTCCACCTGCTTAGCCAGAGATCCTTTGTCTTCTCAGTTAACTTGTGTGAAGGTGATGGTGATAGGTCTTGCTGTGGACTAGATGCCCCAGCCTGGCCTTCCCCTTGATAACACAGTAGGAAACACCCACTTTAAGATACAGGACAGGGAAGAAGATAACCAGCCCAACGGGACCCAAATCATGTGCAGTCACTACCAGTTGAGCCTTCTTGTTCTCCACCAAGGTGGGGGCAGTATTAACCCCTGCTCGAAGAACAGGTGGCCTCTTCGTGGGGGCATCCCCTTTGCTGGCAGCTTTTTTCTCAGGCAGAGTCAACAATCT